>NW_022170511.1:46358802-46839057 GCF_008802855.1 Photinus pyralis
GTTCTTCGCAATAAGTTTTTAGGGATTGTATTGATTAGGAAATAGATCGACTAATATTGGAATATGCATTACGGTAGTCGACAACGGACAACGGAGTCTTTGTCTCAAGAGATGATGTATGTATACCTAGTAAAAACATTTCCAGCTTAGTAAGTGTCTATATTATCAAGAATAAAGCGGTATGGCCGGTATTGAGACACCCATTATTTAATAATGATATTAATTGCTCTAGTTGTTTTCAGGGACGGCCAATTATGACGCACGATTTTCTAGGATTCAGACTAGGGAAATATGACTTGGCGACCGAAAGTCAGATGACCAATTTTAGGTTGTCGTTTCACTTTATGGCAGCTGTCTGTGGCCGCTGTAAACTACCCCAGAAAACACTTCTATCACTAACAATCTTCCATAGCCAGACAACTATATATGGCATGCAATGATTTTGCTATCATCATATTTCTTATCCTCCTTGAAATTTAAGGGTAGTGTACCCCGACCACAGAGGGTTGCCAGAAGTGACTTTATATTCAGTATCTATAGAAGATTTACTTTGTGAATTTTCATGAGCATACGATTAATTGACCTTTTTTGAAATTGTCGTGTACGACAATGACTTAATTTTGACGTAATTCGCCAACTGAAATGTCTTCTTCTCAAGATGCCTGAAATGACAGTCGCACGCTACATTTTCAAAACCAGATAGGTACTCTGAAAACAAAATCAACAAATATTTCGCTGTAAAACAAAAAAAAACTAATCCTGACCTGTTTCAGAGTTGGGAGAAATCTGAATCTCTAGCCGGGTTGCAGAAAAGGTTCGAATAAACACATGATTGGGAATGATGAGAATTTATTTCGAAACACATGAAATAAAAAATTAAAACAAAATTCCTGAAAGGAAGAAAAGCTTGTGTGGAGAAATCACCCCGCACGCAGGCGTTCAACAAATAAAATAAGAAAGTCTTAAAATTACATAGTTTTTTTTAATAATCCTAATAATCTGGTCGTTCAAACGTGAGCGTTCGATGTTCGCGTCTATCGTCGCAGTTCGGAGTGCGCGCTAATGAATTTTATATTTATAAACTTGTAGCGTCGAACGGCGAGCATTTTCGGTTAGGGTATTTTTAGTTTACAGTTTGTTAATGAAAGTGGTAAGAATTTTTGTGTGAAATATTTATGATGGATGAGTATGCATACAAAAGACTTTGACTTTGACACTAATTTGCGCGCCATTATTTTGCAAATTAGTACTATTTTTTTTTATTGGGCTAGAGAGCCTAGTTTTACGTTGATTCCAATAATTATCGAAACACCTCATCCACAATAACATAATCTCCTTCCGCAAGTTTTTTCAAAAACCGTCAATCATAATTGGACTTGGTAACGCCAGCTTCAAAAGAACGTGCCGAAACTAAGGGTTTTTTAACACCTGTCGCATCAACACGTGTTATAGAAATATCTATCGCGTTATTTTAAATAACCGAAAACAAGGTCTGTAGTCTCATTGTTGGGTTTTGGTTTTGAATTACACGCTAGAAATCGGTCGTATTAAGTTACTTATGCAACGTTGCAAATTAAGCGCACCTTGGAAAAAATAACCTGAGTTTACAGAATTCTGCAGTCCTGAAAGTTTCCGAACCAATGAAAATGATCGATTATTGATCTACCATTGAGTGGGTGACTTGGTTTTCAGACAGGGGATTATTTTGCACGAAATTAAGGGATTCTCGGCTAGGTGATTGTATCAGCTAATATATTACCACTTTCAAAAGAATTTTCCTGAAGAATAAAGCTATTGAGGGATGCAAGTAAAGTACTGTAGGTTACAACAAAAAGTAACACTTACCTCAAATTTAGCTACAGCTGTTGTACCTTCACAACGTTGTTGATGTTTTCTATACTTACAAAATGTGCGTTATCTAGCTATGTGCAATTGATAAAATTGAATTTACTAATCACTACTTTGTGAATTACCATTTTTCTTCAAGGACTAGGTTAAATCTCAAATTATTTCATTTCACATGTACAGGACGTTTATATAATTTTTGCACCACAGAAATTGTGGTTTTTTACTCCCAAAATATCAAATTTTTAGCTAAAAAATTAATTTCTTTTCGTGGTACAGTGATAAAACGTCCCGTAAATCGATTTAAAGAATATGGCCTCGGCAGATTCTAGAAAAAATGTAAAGTGCGTCATTCAGGTATTTATTTAGTAAATAAAGTTTCTCTCTCTTTTCTATCTATATAGCTATGATAATGGAGAAAAACTCCGGTGTACGGTACTAACGGACCATCTTGTTTATAAGTGAATCATTGGTTGAAACAATTTCGATAGGGTGTAGACTCGATTCAGGACGACATAAAATCGCGGGAAGATCGGTTGAGGCTGAGGAAACCATAGGACTTCTTGTAGAAGATTTACTGCCGAGTTATTGACGATTGAAAATTACTGTCTGATGGGTATGAAAAACCTGTATGCTCGATGGTTTTTCCCGAAACTTATGCCGGACCATACAACAGAAATGCATGCAGTGGGCTTCTTTCCCAAGAAAGGCAAAAACACAGTCTTTGTCTGGAAAATTAATGGCGATCAATTTTTGGGATTAGATACATAGCAAGTCTTGGATCACTGGACTGGATTGTGAGGGAAATGAACTAATGTGCCCAAGCAATATCAATGGGAAGAATTTAATTTATTCTGTGGGTACATTCAGTTAGTCGTCTCTGACATTTTTGTGCTAACAATAAATATTCACTACCAAAAATATTTCGTTTTATTCTTACCTTATTAGTCGCCTATTCACATCTCGCAAAAAGTCAATTGACCTGCAATTTTTTAACGTGCAAAGTGCAATTTTTTTTACTTATGCTCACTTGGAATTGGAAACCATTTTTTAGATATTCTTAAAGGAGAGAGTTACCATGAATCACTGCTAAAGTTAGACTTTTCTTGAGTCGACGCTTCTCATTAATGGACCTTAACAAATTTCAAATGCAAAAGTGCCTACCTTTTTATAGCAAAACCGCAACAATTAAACACGGTTTACCCATTCTCGCACAAGTAATATAATAAAAATGATTTTAATGCACCACATGCAATAAAAAAATCGTTTAGTCGCTTGTGAGCAAGAGGCGAAGAGTGCACATTCAAATTTGTTTTTGCGATTTTAAAAGCTCTTATGGACACATCATGACCCAAACATGAAATAATTTTTTATTTCTGATCGAATATGACACCAATACCAGGTCTGTAAGTGGTGTAGTTCCGGAACCTTTGTGACAGACAGACAGACGGACCGACAGACAGACATATAAGGAGCGTAAACTGCACTTTTTATTTTTTTGAAAGTGAGAGTGCACTTTACCTTTCTGCATTAATAAACGTTAAAAAATCAACAGTTGTTCTTTAAATGGTAAGGTAATACCTACATGCAGGCATGTAACGTTTTGCAAGCGTTAATTGTCAGTGGGCTTCAAAATGGCTGACGAGTTTACGGACTAATATAGTAGGAGAGTTGGTAGAAACTTTTGGGTAGGTAAGTATTCTCCAATTATGCCCAAATATAAAATTGCGGACATGGCTGAGGAATAGCGGGGCTAAATCAACCCTTATATTTTTAAAGATACGAATTTTTTTTCCAAAAAATGTTCTTGAGGCATTTCGAAATTTTTATTACCTTTAAAGGACGAAAACGTCAATAAGCCCGATCATTTAGTGGGACTTTACACTTTGCCAGGCGCCTTCAAAGTTTGAATGAATGTATTCTGGCCGCCATATAATTATGCATGAACACCCAGCGTACTTTGATCAATTTTGATGAAATTAAATTAACGAGCTCCTAGCGTGTTCATAATTTTGCGATATATATAAAATAAGAAAGGCCCTTTTGACATCTCCGTTAGTTATGACCCATATTCAGTATAACTTTGGCCATATAATACGAATACCATGCTATAGCCATACTCAGGAGCTCGTTTGCTATATTTGTTTGCACATTTATTTCGAAATAATAAACGCTAAAAATTTCAACTTGATACGAATGAATGTAATACGAATAAGCCAGAAAGCGACGGTTTGGTGTTCAGTGGCATCTACCACCAATTGAACACGGGTAGGATATGATGGGTTGATGGTTAAATGATTTACCTGGAAACAGTTTAGACGATCTTCAAAGGCGTCTTTTAGAATCTTGGGAGAGTATACCAAAGCTAGCATCGATTCCTTAATTTCAAGTATGCCCCGTCGAATATCTGAATACATAAGAAATAATTGTGAGGAAGATCAACACATTATTAGTGTCGTTTGAATTTGTTGTAATTGTGTTATGTTGAAATTTTCATCGTTTCTTATTGCGAAATAAAGACAATTTATCCTGAGACTTTCATCAAAAGTGAGGCATATGACGGCCAGTATTAATTCTTTCAAACTTTGAAGGCGCCAGGCAAAGTGTAAGGCTCCACTAAATGATGTGACTTATTCATTTTTTCGCTCTTTAAATATTAAATTTAAAGGTGTAAAAATTTCGATATGCCTCAATAACATTTTTTGAAAAAAAATTCGTATATTTAAAAATATAAGGGTTGATTTAGCCCCGCTATTCCTCACCCAGGTCTGAAATTCTGTGTTAGGGTATTATTGGAGATTCAGCGTGTCTCAAATACCTACCCAAAAATTTCTACCAGCTCTCGGACATAAGCTTACGGACGGGTCAGCTGTGGGATAACGGGTGACTAAAAATGAGTGGCGGTCGAGTGGCCTTTGGAAGTTCAAGTTAAGTACGATTTCCCATGTAAAAATTACAAAGGTGACTCGACAGGAGCTCATTTTTATCTCCTCTCGTCTCGTCACATTAAATCATCCATTTTTGTCTTCAGACTTCAGAGACCTGGCGCCTTGCTAATGTTTTCCTGAGAGACGATAAGGTTCGTGGCGCTTTGGGGTCCTCATCTCGTGTTTAGCCGCTCAAAAAACGTGAACACTGCGGATGCGTAAAATCGTCGAATGATTCAATGGTAAAATACCTACATGATAAAATTTCCCTTATAGTTCAGTGCACTCTCATGTGTCTAACTTTGAAGTCGAGGTGAAAACTCCACTTCCTTCTCTAGTTGTACAAATTACGAATTACCTAGATGGGTGTATGGCATTATTGCGACCCAACCAAGAATTGTAGTTGGAGCATTCAATCAATTCATCTGCCGTTTTAACCCCAGTGTTTTTATCGTAAAAAAATTCTAGTGAAAAAGAAGAGTAGAACATAACGAAAACCTTTACTGAAGTGATTAATATGTACAATCTTTGAAACAATAAGGTACTTTCGCGAAAATTACTGATTTTCTTCACTTTGCAATTTGTTTAACTGCATCCGCAACAGTTCAGTTTGCAGCTGCTCCTGTTTGAGTTTTTCCTCCTCTTGTAACTTCCGCAACTTGTCCACTTCCAACTTTTCATCCTCCCTGTACTTCTTCACCTTTAAAATTTCCAATTTAAGTTGCCACCTCTTACTCAAACGAACTCTCTCCGCGTTTCTATACGTCTCGCACAATTTTCTCCTCTTCGAAAACGCGGCGTTCTGCGTCGAATTGGATTCGCTCAATGCCTGACTACCCTCGTTCACGCTTGCCTGTTGCACATTGTATGATGAACTGCCGATCGGAAGAAATGGATCCAAGATGAGTACAGATTGGTTTTCCAACTCTTTCGCGTCGGAGGGCTCCACCACAAAGTCCATTACCGTGGAATCTACAATTTAAGCGATTAGGATTTAATATTCCATAAAGCTTAAAGTAGACCTTTGAAGGTGTTGTAGGAAAATTCGTTTTTCACGGATATTTCCGGGTTCAGATAAAGCATGTTGATGAATTTGCCTTTTATATTACTCACTCTAGAGAGATTTGATATGTAACGGTTCTAAAATTGAAAATTAAACATTAGAAAGGGCATTTTTTGAAAATTTTAAAGTATACTTGTCCTTGCATTTGTGGCATAAATAAAATGTTTGATTGTAGATGAATAGTGAAAAGTCATTGTAGGTATAATTTGTACATAATGAGAATAATTTCTGGAATTAAGCTTTTTGAAATTATAACTAAGTGTACCTATACCTACTTTAACAAATTTTAATATGTAATGCATATGTCTTTGTCTGGTAAGTTGTAGGTAATTGAAAAATTTGAATTAAATTCAAGCGCTTGCTCTTTTGAAGCGCGAAATTAAGAGTTTAAATTTTGTGCAGGATCTGATCTCACCTTATCGTCCTCAGTTACAAATTCCTTCTTCAACCTCTTTTTCATGTTATGATAGGCATTTCGAAGCTGCAGAACATTTCGGGGTACAATACAGTGCTTCGATTCGTTAAACATTTGAGAAACCGAATACCACGCTTCATTTTTCTCCTTGATCGTCGCCCCGTCCGTCTTTTTCGATTCAATTATATCGAAAAAATTCTCGATGACAATTTTAATTAACCAATCCTTTTCGTTCTCGGTAAAGTTGTTCGCGCGCTCTCTTCTGGTGTCGCTACTCATTATTACGTCACGTATAATAGTTAATTTCGTAACCAATGAGATTATCGCAATTATCTGCAATGGTAAGATTAAACGGCGGCGGCGGCGTCTCAAACTCGACCCAAATATTTACTTTGCTTAAACTTCAAATGAATAGTTCGAGTAAATGCACTTAATCCATCATTTAACTACAAGTTTACGTAAACCGACGGTTTCCTGTCACTTCACTAAATATGGTTGCCGTGAACGCGTTGACTATACGCTTGCGCTTGAACCGGGATTAATATAAAAAGAGGTGGTTTACGATCAGAAAGTCAGCAGCGTAGTTCCATTTTTTTTTCTATAAAAATCTCTCTACGACCTACACGTTGACATTGAATTTTACTTGAAATATCCGTCTTATCAAGTGTTATCTTGTCAACTTGGCAGTTTCGGATAATTCTCTCATTACTTATATTTACTGATCAACTTATTAGTGAATGTTTAGTGCACTTTCACTTAAAAAAAATAAAAAGTGCAATTTTTCACCTTTGATGTCCGTCTGTCTGTATGTCTGTCTGTCTGAGTCACAAAGGCTCCGGAACTACACCACTTACAGACTTGGTACTGGTGTCATTCGATCAGAAATTAAAAATTATTTCATGTTTGTATTCACGTTAAGGCATGAAATGTCCATAAGGGCTATTAATATCGAACAAACAAATTTGAAAGTGCACTCTTCGCCTCTTGCTCACAAGCGGCTTAACGAATTGTGGTAACTATTTTTCCTATGTAGAAATATACTGTAGGTGCCTGAAGCACGCCCTCGGAGTAACAAGCTTCCTACTGACACTTGTAACTTTTTCGGAATCGGACGAGTAGTTGCAACTTTAAGTACATTAGTACATAGAAAACCTACACCAAGGCTCTTCTTAATATACGTCCAAGTGAATAGCTATTATCTGTACTGTAGGTATCTGATTATTAACATTTTCTCACTTGTGAAGAGGGAAAGGGAATTAGAATTAGCGAAAAGCACATAGACAGCACTAAGTCTATATTTGTTTGTGCCGTGTAATGTTACAACCCCTGCAATTCAATATTGCTGTGTGGGTAAAAGAGAATTTTCTTAAAATTACGAAATTTCAAAACGTGAGGGGATTTTATTTTTGTGTGGCAGTTGATAGAGGTTTGCTTGTAGATCAATTAATTATGCATAATTTATTAATGTAACACGCATGTTTAATGCATAATGAACGTTACCACCCTGCACTTAAGTACTGCTATATTGCTTAGCTCAGCTTCGAAACGAGAATATAAGCAATTACAGTGCTACTTGTAAAGATCCATTACCCATCTAAAGACACAAATGTTTTATGTACAATAAAAGTTACTACCCCTACAATTGAATATGACAATGTACTTGCACATAGGTTTTCTTACTAAATTTCAAAGAGGCAAGAGATTTTATTCTCATATTTATCAATTGATTGCTTTGATATTCTATCAAAAACAAAACTGTTTGATGTGCAACAAAGTTACAACCCCCGCCATTGAATATTGCTATATGCAGTTAAAATTAGGAAACGGGAAAACGGAATATTTTGATGTGTCAATTGGAATCACGTAAAATTGTAATTCATGACGATCCTTACTCTTATGTGGTATCTTCTTAAGTAACAAAGAGAAATGAAACTCCAAATCTTCACCACATTAATTTAATAAGGTGCTGACTTATATATGAAAGTATGAAATTAATGTGGTGAAGATTTTCAAGAAGAAGTCTCATTTGTCTTTGTTACTTACGGAATCACATAATTTCAAAAAATCATTTTTTTATAAACCCCGATATTCCCCGTACACAAGTCCACCTTTTGTATAAAGCCACATTAGGGAGTCGTTTTATCCTCTCATTTTTTCTTTAACATTTTTGTATTTTGATCGTCAACCCTGTGTGGGAACGGAGAAAGAATATTTCCACTGCAGAGGCGTACTGCATGCGGTAAGAGTCCGCTAATCAAAAGCATCCCTTATTCACTTTATGCCAGCTGTGCGTGGTGCAGGTACCGATTGTGATGTAATTTAATTAAGAGTAACGTCAAAATGTCTAATGCATAACATGTATAAGTAATGGAAATGCTTACGCAAGATCTGCACAAGGCACGCGTCGGTCTTCCCTAGCTCATCAAAATATAAAAAAAGTATAAATTGTGTACAACTCTTGTACAGATAAAGCGCATGTTTTAAAACTGAAATGGCTTATAGCTTAGTGTAAAGAATAGAATAGTGAGACAACCTCCATCTTAGTGTAAAGCTTACACTATGCTTATAGTAAAAGCAAAGAGTACCCACTCTTTGGTAAAAGGTTGTGTTATACGGTAAGTTAGCATGATATATTCATCGATGTTTTCTTTCTTGTTTAATGATTAATGGGGATATTCACTCGTTAAGTTTTGACATTGCCAATACATTATATTTCTTCCAAACGTCCCTCCCAATCGTCCTTTGTGAGTACCATCCTCCGATAGTCCGATATAGACTGTTCTTGAGATATAAGGAATGATTTATAGCCGACCACGATAAGGAGTCGAGGAGGAGGCTATGGTTGTCAGAAATTAATTCCTACCGTTGAGACCTTTCATTAGAGTACTATGAAGAATAAAACCAGTTCCCCCAAATCCCCTCTTTTGATAAGGAGTGAGAAAGCAGGGAGGTAGTTGGTAGAAAACAGTTCGTTGAGACCTTTAATTCGAATCGAATACCATGAAAGATAAAATTAATTTCGACCCCCTTCCTCTTCCTCCCGGCCAGCTACTGATACCGGAAAGGAATCGCGCAAGACAGTTATAGTTTGTACAAACGAATTCATTTCAGTGAGACCTTTCTTTATAATACCATGAAGCGTAAAACGTGTGTTCACTTCCGCCTCTCTCCCTTTTCAAAATATTTATTTGGTACCACCAATTGCAGCATGCGTATGCAATTTCTTAGGTTGTCGCATGTAAAAGTTATGCGCGTTTTAGGGTCAAAAACAGCATCTCAGGAAATAATTTTGGGCCCCCCCCCGCCCCTGGAGGCTACATATAAAAAATTCCAGGACCCTATGACCATTCCCCTAAAAGTAGTTCAAAACCGCAGAAGTGGGTCCGGACGGACGGACAAAACGCAAACAATAGCATATTTTTTTTAATTCTTAAAAACACCTTCAGTGTCGCATTTTTATTAGTTAACAGTTTTTTTTATTATACCTGAATCACAATCTCCGTTTTAAACACTCAAATGCGTGCGAAAAAGGGCCTTTAAAACACACGTGCTTTAAAGTTGCTAAGTAACGATACTTCAAGTATGACTTTTGAAACTGTCATCTGGATGAAATAAAAAATCCTCTTAGGTCGCTTTCTGTAAATGCAGAACATTTCTTTGGCTTTTGTACCTATCCTTTGGTTGAAGCTTTCACAAACGCGCGTAATTTAGGGTATGCTTCCAAATCTGTTCCACTTTTTAGTCGCAGCATTGCTTTAAAGTTTTGAATGAATTCACCAAAATATAGAAGATTTAAATACCTTTGACATTTCCTTCATATATGCCAGCATTATGGATGCATTTAAGACTGTATTCGTAAGTAACTTCCTATTCATCAATGGAAACAACTTTTCATATTCTTTATAATAAGCTTTACTGGAGTTGGATTTTACACCTACCAACGTTTGTTTAGATTTTACAACAATCGATTGAATGGGCAGTGTATTATCTTTTTCAACAGAAATCGTTTAATTCACAAAGACGATGATTTTTATAAGCAAACGTCAAGTGACATTTCCATGGCAATCGTGAAATTACGAACACCCAGCCCACTTAATTAGACATGTATTCGAGTATAACGTCAATATGACTTCATTGTATTTCCTATTTTTAAATTATACTGCAGGTATAATAAAAAATACTATAAGATACACGTGTATAATTGGTCTTTAAAGCACTTGCAACGTTAAAGGCACTCCGCTTTGCGTCGTGCCCTTAAACTCGTTGCGCGTGCTTTAACGACTTGATTATACACTTGTATCTTAATATACTATTCTAGTCTAATTATTACTTATTAGGCAACAGATTTTCATTACCTAAACAACCCAACCCCAACTTTATATGGTAGGGTAACCCGGAAAGCTGTAAATTCTATCGCGAAAAGATTCCGCTTGCGTGTAAATATTGTAACGTTATTTTTATAAATTCGGGTTCGATTTATATCAATATTTATTAAACAAAACTAAAACAAAGGCGACGTCATGTCTGGAGCATTTCCGTTACAATATTAATGATGGACATACTTTTAACATTTGCCGAGATGAATTTCTTTTTTACTTGTAATTACTTCAAAGTAAAAATTTAAATGTAATATTTCGTACTTTCTTTTTGTTGTTGTTCTATTTGTGGCCCTAAAGTTTTAAGTTAAATATTATAATAGACTGAGTAATTAAGGGAACGAAAATGTTTCCCATGGCAAACTCTGTTTTTCCTACTCTTAATAATACAAACAGTTCTGTATCATGTATATTTGTGAAAGTAAGTACAACGAACCTTGTATCACTGTAAACAGAAAAAAATTGACTTTTAAAAAATGTCACAGTCAACTATGGTTGCCATTTAAAAAATCACTTAATCTGTTTTTCGCTCATATCTAGTAAACTGTGGATTTTTTTCAAAAAACAAAAGCATATTTTAAATAAGCTCTTAAAACGACAACTCTTTCCTCATTTAACCGAATCTGTATGTCTTACAGTTTCCGAGATCCTAATGTTTAAAATGAAAAAAAATTCACCAGGTATATAATATGATGCAGTGATGATACTAAAGTTCGCCTCAACGCTTCAATTTTTTTTTAAGCGTTTTTCATTCGTTCGATCAGTGAATAGTGATTCGTATTTCTAGTAACAAATGATATAGGGATTGACGGTGGGTCACAGCATATTTGTACAAGTACAAGTTTTTCCTTGCTTAGATATTGCCGCTAGAATGTTTTTGTGCACTTTTTGAACAAACTGGTCTACAGTAGAAAAGATCTTTCTACGCATTAAAACGAATTTTGACTTACTTACGATCTAGCATATCTCAATGGTATCTTATATATTGAAGCTGAGTTGTGTAATAAATTAGATTTTAAGTTAGTACTGCAAGAGTTTCAAGAAAAAAAAAGCTAGAAAAAAATTTATTGCATTGTAATGATTCAAAAGATGTTGTTTGCTAGTTAAAATTTTGAATGCATTATTTTTTTGCCAAGAAAATGTTATTTTAAAAAAGTAGATAAATAAAAATATATTTTTAGGTAGGGTAAAACAATAATATTATTTGTACTTTGTGTGAAAATACGGCAAATTCTTATTGCCCTAGTACAGCAAAAATCTCTAATTCGCCCATGTACAATCTCTTCATTAATTAACGGCCTTGAATATGTAAACTCGGTAGTAGAGGTGTTTTCAAACACAGGTATAGTGATACACCTGAAAACCTGCCCCCAATACGTTTACGTGAATTTCTTGATATGGATTACTTATTTACCACCGCTTAATTACCGCTGCCACCATGTTATGTATATTACTTACTTACAACAAAACGTCGCTATTTGACGTTTTATTAAATAACAAATTATTGACGAAATGACGACTAACCTTAAGGTATTCACCGAAAGAGTTTAAAGCTGGATTCACATAAATACGAAATCCGACGATACGGTCATCCGAAATGCTTATGATTGGTCAATAGTTTGAAATCTCAAGCACATTTCAAATTATTGACCAATCATAAGCATTTCGGATGACCGTATCGTCGGATTTCGTATTCATGTGAATCCAGCTTAAGCGGGCTTAGTTTAAATGTAGCTTAATATCCATGGTAACGTATATTGGGACAATGGTTGCCAATGATTTTAAGCTAAGCTTGAATCATGCTAAGCTCAGCCAAAGAATACTTACTAATTATTAGTTACTCTTTGGCTCAGCTTAAATTTTTACGGTGCATACAGTGGCGGATTTGCAGTCTTGGCCGCCCTAGGCCCCAGGCCACGTACCCGCCCCTGTCTTAGTACAAATCATATAGACTACAATAATGAATTTACTTTATTGCCAACTTTTAAATTGATTCAGAAATTGTAATTTAGTTAACTCTTAACTATAACAGCTGCTAACTGCTATAATAGACTCTTGCAGTGAGCAACGACTTTTCACTTTAGAATATTCAGGTACGTACTCTGAGTTTGAGTTATTTTTTGTTATCATCAGTGACGATTGGCCGCCCCTAATCCCTGGCCGCCCTAGGCCCGGGCCTACTGTGCCTTATGGAAAATCCGCCACTGGGTGCATACGGCCATATCTTTTTAACACAACAAAGAGCCGAGCCTTATGTACCTATTCCTTAGTATTTGTGAGCGTTTAAGGGTCTTCCATTTGAATAGGGTGTTCAAACCTTTAATGGAGATTTAGTTTTTAAGCCTTTGAAAGTCGATCTTTGAAAGTCAAGTCTTCGGCTCTTCGCTTTAGTACTAAGAATCCCAGTTTCACCCTACGTAAGAGCCGCCACTGACTTGACAGACAGGAATCGAGATCAATCAAAATGGCGTTTACCCTGTTCTAATTTTGGTTGTAATTTTATAAATTAAAGAATGGCTCTCGTTTTACATAGTGGGGCAAACGTTCTGAGTAAGTAATCCCATTCGTAGACGAGGCCTACACGTTTCTGTACTTGTAAAGCAATTAACTCAGACATAAGTTTGTTATTATGTAACTTAACCTCAAAACTGTATTGCAGAAAAACATACTGGAATTATTAGTATAGCGTACATCCGTACTGCCAATTACTCCGATTTCAACCCCTATAATCTAGCGTCCTTAAAGAGAGGAACAGGCGGACGTTCCAGTTTCAATGGAATCGTCGCTACAGTCTTCGGTGCCTCGGGTTTCATAGGCCGATACGTTTGTAATCGACTGGGTAAGATCGGCACACAGGTATGAGTGCAACGAAACGATGGTGGATACACAGAGAACTTTACAGCTAATCTTACCGTACCGAGGCGATTTTTATCCCATGCAAAGATTGAAGTTGGTCGGCGATCTCGGTCAGGTTTTGTTCCAGCCCTATCATTTATTTGACGAGGAAAGTTTAGACAAAGCAGTTCGCTACTCAAATGTTGTAATAAACTTGGTTGGACGAGACTGGGAGACCAGAAACTTCTCATTCGAGGACGTGCATGTGAAAGGTGCACGAAAAATAGCCGAAGCTGCTCAAAGGGCGGGAGTTAAACGGCTTATTCATGTCTCTTCATTGAATGTGAGCGAGAAGCCCAAAGCTCACGTTTTAGAGGGAGGTTCGAAATTTTTAGCTAGTAAATGGAGAGGTGAAAAGGCAGTGCTAGAAGCATTTCCCTGCGCTACAATAATTAGACCTTCGGATGTCTACGGGCAAGAGGATCGTTTCTTAAGGTGCACATTACTTTGTTCTTATTCGTGATTTGTTTGTCGTAAGAATCCGGTTTTTTAAATTGGATCCTTATTCTAGGTATTACATACATAATTGGAGACGTCAGGTTCATTATATGCCCCTTTGGGAAAATGGGGAAAAAACCATTAAGCAGCCCTTATTTGTAAGTGACCTGGCTGCCGGAATTGTAAATGCAATTAAGGACCCAGATTCGGCAGGTAAAATTTACCAAGCAGTTGGGTAAGTGGCCTACACACCACTTCACTATGATTATTGTATTCATTGGCAGCCCCAAGCGTTACCTACTGTCCGAGTTAGTCGACTGGTTCTATCGAGTCATGAGAAAGGACAAGGAGTGGGGTTATTATCGATACGACATGAAGTACGACCCCATTTTCAAATTAAAAGTCACCTTAACACAAAAACTGTGTCCCAGTTGGCCAGTCGGCCACTTGCATTGGGAAAGGGTGGAGAGAGAATGCATTACTGATACTGTAGAAAGGGGAGTTCCTACCTTAGAGGATTTATGTGTTAATCTTATGCCGATGGAAAATCAAATTCCGTGGGAGTTGAAGCCGTATATATACGGTATTTATCATGGGCGAGATTTGGAAGATTTTGCAGTTAGGCCTGAACCACCTAAGGTTGCCGCATCTATATAAACAATTGTTAATTTAATGTTTTATTTATAAAAATTGTACATTTGGAAGTATATGATTTTTGAGTAGCATTGCAGAGTTTTCTTTTAATGTACACAAAATATAATTTAATAATACATATATTCAAACCTCTGTAACTTATGTAGAATTGGCGATATGGATATAAAGTTTTGGTGGGTATCCGGTCTAACCGGAAACGATTATCTAGAAATTTCAAAATTTAAACGCTACACCTTTTTTTTAAAATTTTTTTGGGTATGGCATACAATTTTACGTCTAATTTATACACGGTTGGTCAGAAAAATAATTAATCGATAGGTAGTTAACAGAAAAACGGTATAAAACTAATTTTGATATTTTTAAGTGGGCGGGGTTTCAGCCAAGGCTTTGCCACCTTGTTTTCATTTAATCAATTAAATTATACATAAGTATTCTGAAATTAATCAAACAATGAAACATCTTTTAAATTGAATAAGCTCTAAATTCACTCATAAATAAGACTCACTACCACGACGAAAAAAGACAATAGGATACATTTATTTATTTTATATTGTTACAGATAAATAACATTAAATAACACAGATAAATATTGTATGGAAACATGAGAACAACTTATTTACTATCATGAATATTTGTGGGTTGATCATTAAGCAATGATTCTTGTAATTGTAAAACATGTTCAATCGGCTGTGGTCTACCATCTTCCCCTATTCTACATGGTTGAACAATCCCCTGACGTGTCAAATTATCCATTAGGTTAACGAGCTGCATCGCCTCGTACTCCTTCTAAAAGTTCACTAATTAATTTGTTTCATTTGAAAGATCAATAGGTACCTGTTCTTCGGTCATATTCGCTGTTGGACTGGGCCGTGGAGGATCATAACAACCGGTGACGGGATTAATCCCGTGCTTATACTCTCTGTATTCCTCAGTATCACTATCTTCACTGTCGGAACTGTAACGTCCCTCAGTTGGTTTTCCTCCTCCTAGCAGACCTCGTTGCGCAAACAACCCGGCTGCATTGCCATAGCCCGTGTACTTAATCATTCGTCCCACTAAAATTGCAGATGGTAATTGCTGCGAGAAATTTAGTTACTTACCGTTTTCCTTGCACAACACAAATAGAAAATCGGCCACAATATCGCGAACATTCGTAATTGGCGTCGTGAGTAAACGACATAAACTGTTCCTCACTGTCCCTCCTTGTTCGGGTCGATTGTGCACATCTTTCAGAGGAGGTAAAATCTTCAACCGTAAATATCTACGAATTATCCTCGAGCTCTTGACAGCCTTTAACAGGACGATCAGTACTGGGGACAGAAGCTCTTGCTGATTTTGTATGGTCTACAATTGCATCGTCAATAACGAATAAAATTCAACCCTTACACAATTACCACTTCATTTCTAAAACGCAACTCTAGAAAATTACACAGCTCCATGACCGCGTTCATATTTTGTTCTTCGTATTGCAAATCCTTCGCCACATTGTCTTCGGCTGGCATAAAAAGCGCCGAATAACATGTAGCCGGCATATTCGTTAGCAAATTCACAACCTGGCTGTGGAGCTCCAGTCGCTTATCTGCACTTTCGGTTTGGATAATTAACAACTTGTGTAGGATGCCTACGAGTTTGACGTAACGAATTTCGTCTTCTTCGTCAACGCTAGACCAAGAGTCTGCTTGGATTGTTAAATTGAAGAGTACTTTTAGTGTTTCGCAAGCCAAATCAGTACCTTGATCCTATAAGAAAAATTTC
This sequence comes from Photinus pyralis, assembly GCF_008802855.1. Lineage (NCBI taxonomy): Eukaryota > Metazoa > Arthropoda > Insecta > Coleoptera > Lampyridae > Photinus > Photinus pyralis. Next base: position 46,375,171 of record NW_022170511.1, read on the forward strand.
GCTATTTTATAAACCTTTCACTTAAAGACCTTTTTCATAAAAATTATCAAAGTCCTCGTTTGAGATCGAAGGGACTTCAGCGCATTTTTGTGTGGCAGATCAGTATTCTATTAGCCACTTTCGACTCAACCATCAACAACAGATCTTGTCGAAGGCTACTACATTCACTAACCGCTTCCCACTTTCCTCGTGCACCCGCAATTCGCTTTTAAAGATTTGACTCCACCATCAGTAAGATCGTGTCGGGGGCTACCACATTCCCTTTGACGGTACCCCCTTCCGACGTCCCGTTTACCCGCAATTCGTGTTTGAAGATTTGACTCCACCATCAGGAAGATCGTGTCGGGGGCTACCACATTCCCTTTGACGGTACCCACTTCCGACGTTCGGTTCACCCGCAATTCGCGTTTGAAGATTTGACTCCACCATCAGGAAAATCGTGTCGGGGGCTACCACATTTCCTTTGACGGTACCCCCTTCCGACGTCCCGTTCACCCGCAATTCGCGTTTGAAGATTTGACTCCACCATCAGGAAGATCGTGTCGGGGGCTACCACATTCCCTTTGACGGTACCTCCTTCCGACGTCCCGTTCACCCGCAATTCGCGTTTGAAGATTTGACTCCACCATCAGGAAGATCGTGTCGGGGGCTACCACATTCCTTTTACGGTACCCACTTCCGACGTCCCGTTCACTCGCAATTCACTTCTATTGGCGACACGAGAAAGAGAGACAGCGATTCGAGATTCACGAAACGTTAAACCGCGTGAGTTCGCAACGGAAGGTAAAAGGCGCCTGACTACTTCTCGAAGACGCGCGCGCCGCCTCGCAAAAGGTCGTTAATTTCGCCCCTATGACAAAAAACAAAATTCCGCCACGCAGGAGTTGTGCGCGTTTACAACATCTTTCCGACGACACCAATTTCAAAAGAATCGGACCAAAACTGTAGTAGAAGATAGGAAAAAACTGAAAAACCTTCACGTTAGTATACTACGCTCGAGGATGACGCCCAGATGTCGCCAACCCCACATCATGTAGCCATGTCCCTAAGGTTGACAAAATTCACGGCCCTGTAGATACATGTACACCCGTTGCCTTTCTACAAGAGTTCTTCTACGCGCCCACATTTGCTGCCAGCCAGCCAGCCAGCCAAAGTGAGATTAAAAGCTACTTTTTACAAATAAATTTGCAAAAATGCGCTAAAAAGTAGCCCTATTCAAATATAAAGCGGCCATTACAGCCACCGACAATTTAATCTAAGTGCTTATTCAATGCCTACACCGTCATTTCAAATGGAATGTGCTTAAAATCTGCACTCAATTGGAGTTCAGTTTGTGTTCAAGTCGAATGATTATTGAAACTTGTGATTCTGGATCCTTTCACAAACCAAAACGATTTGCCATATTATGAAGATATAAGAAATAATTTCAAGGTTGAAAATTTCAAAATTTGTCGATTGAAAGATGCACAAGCCGTGATTGTGTATCTCTAGGCTACCTATCAGGTAAGCTTAACTGGGACATGCCCGATTGATAGAGTAGAGCCTTACTGATAACATGTTAACATCAGAGTTGTGGGACTCGCCCTCTGCAATATCCTCCAAGATTTCGATCAAATACGTCAATCCGTGAAGGTCCTCTTTAACTGTAGGACGAGTGTTTCTGCATAACGCGGTAATCAGAAATAGCAGTTTCATGTCGAATGTTTTCACATCATTGGGTAAATGCCTAGAATTGCACTAAAGCTGTGGGTTTCTACCAAAATTTACTCACTTGTACTTTTTAGAACGGTTCATGATACCTTCGAGGCTTCCATTTGTACTGGAAATAGTGGCAGCGACACGACTTTGATAAATAATATTGCATAGACACTTCAGTGATTCTACAATTACAGAGTGGTCGTTGCAATCGTACCGATCGCTCTTTAAATTTCCACGTTCTAGCAACAAATCTAAATCTCCAGCTGTGACTAACTGATCCAATCCGTTCTTTTCACGGCTGCAAACAGATCCGTTTAGACTCTACATTACAACTTTTCCGGGACGCACCTTAAGATTCGTACTGCTGTTAGAGCTGAGATATGTAAATGTGATTTACTGTCGTCACTTATGTACGTAAATAAAGCTCTCCACAGATCCTTGCGGAGGTCTCCGTTAAGTTCTTTGAATGTGAATACAGCTGCATTCTATAAGGCAAAGTTATTATCGGTAAACCACTGAAGCTACCAAATTACATGTTCTATGAAGTTATTTAGGGACTCGCTCACAACATCCAAGTTGCCCGAAATGATTTTCTTAATTTCGGTGTCCATTTTAAAATTTTGAGGTTATAGAAGCCAAATAATAAAACGTCAAAATTAAGAGTGGGTGCATTCAGAAATGGTTATACAACGTGTTCTTTTAAGGCTAGACAAAACGGAGCATGTAAAGTTGCCTATCACAGTGCACATTTTATAACTGTATGCGCGGTAATACCGTTGAGTGAATATTACTCAATGGTAATACTATTATATCATTGAGTAACTAAATTATGTAAGATATAAAGTTACCACCAGATTGCTGATGCCATTGAAGTTGCCAGTTACGAATGATAAAGAGTAAAGACACACATAATTGATATCATAGAATAACAATGGTAATATAAAGGTAAATTGAATAGGTAAGTAGTTGCTTATTCAATGGTAATGTGCATAGCTACAGTTGTTGTCGAAAGACTTGATGCCGTATAGGACCGGGAAAGAATAACCCTACCGCAGAGAATACTGCGTGTCGTAAGAGGCGACTAACCAATTGCAAATATATGGCAACCCCTACTGATTGTAGAGTAGAACAGCTGTTGTGAAAGATTTGTTGTGTCAGTACGAGTGGGCGCGAAAGGCGTAATATTTGACATTGATAGGGCGTGAGGTTGTCCTGATACAGATTTCTGGTGGAATTGTTTGTACATTTCTAACACTCTAAATAGGATTTCTGCCAAGGAAAGACAATTGTAGAACAATTAATAACACTAAATCCTCACCATACTTGCTATATTTAGCGTATTTTTTAAGAAGTAAAAGTGCTATTGTTTGCGTTTTGCCCGTTCGTCCGTCCGGACCCAGTTCTGCGGTTTTGAACTATTTTTAAGGGAATGGTCCTCGAGTCCTGAGATGCTGTTTTTGAATGTAAAGCGTGCATAACTTTTACATGCAACAACCAACTGGTCTCAGAATTAGCATACGCCTGCCTTTAGTGGTGCCAGGTAAAATTTTTGAAGGTGAGGGGGGGCGGGGAGGTGAATACACGTTCTACCCTTCATGGTATTCTAATGAAAGGTCTCACCGAAATGAATGTACAAACTATAACCAGAGACTTGTTACTACACTACTATAACATCCCTGCGCGACTCCTTTCCAAAATCAGTAAGTGGCCGGAGGGAGGAGGGAGTGGGTAGAAATTAATTTTGTCTTTCATGGTATTTCAATTAAAGGTCTCAACAAAAGGAACTGATTTCTATCAATTACCAATTTTCTGACTCCTTTTTAAAAGAGGGGTTTGGGGGTGGAGGGGAAGGAGTGGAACTGGAATTATTCGGTGATATGATATTAAAGGAATGTTTAAATTATATAGACGTATTTAAATTGAAAATTATTTAAATACGTATTAAAATAAACTACATGTTGAAAATTTAATTAAACTTGTAGACCGGATGGGCGACTAACCATATAGTCTTTTAATATTGAACTTTTCAATTTGAATACGTGAATAATTTAAACATTGTTCTCGTTTCACGAATTATACGATTGCGTCTATTTTTTCTTTCCTTCTTTAATCAGATATAGATATATCAAAGAAAGCAATTTTTACCAGACTTCAAAAGTACTGTCAGAATAATCAAAATTAATTCGTAAGTATTTCTTTAATAAAATGTTTGAATCTACTGCACTCCATTCGTAAACTTTAATCACAATCATCAGTTATTGGAACAAGCTAATTTCATTCCTTCATTCTAAAATACTACCTTTGGTATCCTCAACTTTGCTAGGTACAGATTATTGTACCCGTCTCTCAGGGTGTGTTCCATTTCAAATTCAAGTTAATGATGCTTTTTTTATGATTAACCGAGTTGGTAGAATCCATTTGGTAGTTGTTCCTTGATGCAACTCAACGTCAATGAGGCACCGCATTTTATCAAGCTGAGTTTGTTCATCTTGGATGAATTGTGCACTTCTACTGCTGCAAGATTTATTTTATTTTGTAGAAATAAAATAAAATAAAATAAAACCGATCACTTTATTTTGAAGTACTTGAAGAACTTTAATCATGTTTCTTTGATGATGAATTGTTCTAATCGCTCGAAATAAGACATTACTCTGATGAGTGATGACCCATGTAGGGGTGGGAAAGCATAACCTACTGCATATCGTAAAAGGCGATTAGTTAATGGAAGCTTGGCCTAATACAGATGTATTAGATATGGCGATTTAGAGTGGCTTATTAGGAACAATTTGATAGGTACCTATTGATTATAACTTTTTGTCACGATTTGCACTTTTATTACCTAGGTACCTATTACATATTTACATCTCATAAGTAATAAATTTTTTTATGCAAAATTAACAAAGTGTTCAAACATGTCAAGTGTAATACATCAGTGGGACTAAATTTATGAGATGTTATTTAAAATTTTTAAGGACAGTGGAAAAAATTATTTGGCCAGTTAGATATTTCATGTTTCAGCCAACAAGTGGTTGGGTGTTTTTTTTACTGGGGGCAATGCAAACAGTCATTTGCTTAAATTTCTTTTAGTCAAATAGTATAGTTAAGGGCGGATGGTAGCTACAATCCACTCAATCACGTTTGGAGTAATTCTAATACCATCTACTGGCCTATTATAGGTACATGTATCTAGACTATCCGCTGAAAAGAGTACATGTATGACTACACCATCCACGTACCATTGCCCTTTCTCCGATTTGTACATTAAAGGACTGCCTCGTTCTCCAACGCATGCGCTTACTTTGTTGCCTTCTGAGGGCATCGCACACACAAAATCGGACTTAGCAAATTCAACGTTTCCTTTCAAATGAGATTCCGCATCGAAGCATACGTCATCGGAAACTACGTTGAAAACTAGACGTTTTTTTACAACTCCTTGTGAGTTTGAAGCCCCCCATCCGGAAAAGGTTACGGAATCAGGATTCTGTCTGGTGCTACCCATCAAGCAGATGGGTTGAATGAAATCTAAAAAGTAACCGGTAAAACGACCTGGATGTTCTTTATAGTATTTTACCAGTAAACGTAACCTTATCTTCAAGTCTTAATAAGCCAAAGTCGTAGGGCCCATTCTGGGAGATACCATCACGGATATATTCCTCAACGTGCACCACTAATTTGGGAAACGTGCATGCTTGGGAATCGCAACCCACGCCCTCATTGGTCTTGTATTGACCAATTACAACAGTAATACTGTAATACGAGTCGTTAAAGCTCATGGGTATCAACGGAAATTAGTGCTTACGCCTCGGCTCCACAATAAGCGTTGGTCAACACATATCTGTCATTAATTAAAACACCCACACATCTATCGGCAAACTCGTAGTCGTAAGCCAGTTTTGATAGCTTCACATGCACAAGCCAGGGAAATTCATACACAGAAACCGTATCACTCGTGCCATCACTGACCTTTTGGTAACCGCAAGACGTCAAATTCAATATGTTTCCATCACCATCAACAACTGTAAACCAAATTAATTTCCGAACTCTAAAAAAATTACTTACTCGGATTGGCCAACGAGGATGCAATCCCCAGGAAGAGAAATACCAGCATGGCGAAGTTCTTAATTGGAAAGCAATGGAACAGTTCAGTGATTTATAACAATCACTGTAGATATTAATTCCTCTTTCTAGAAATGATAACGCTGATATGCTTGGCCTTCCCTAAGTGTTTATTTATTAGGTATACAAAGAATTATCTTACTTAGTGAGTTTACATATGCGGCGACTTTATCGTTAAGCCATACACGCGTTTCTCAAATGAGATTTCTTTACGTCAACTTTTCCAAACCTCTCGTCCGATTCATGGTGAAGATGTGGGAGATGAGTGCACAATGCTCGAATCTTATCATGTAAAAACCGATGCTTACTTGAGTTAATAAGGAACAGGTTAAAAACATTCACTATGTACACTTGACTTGGCTTTTCGAGCTTCCATTAAGAGTATTTTTGAAACTTCTGAAGTGAGTACCCTTCAGTATGCCAGAGATATTTCTATCCTATCCCTACCCGTTAATTTAAAACATGTTAGAAATCTTTTTTTAACAGGTTAATCTTTTTATCTCAGATGTAATGTTAATCTTTTTCGTTTCCCTCAGGTCAAAGTCATTATCTTCCCAGCGCACATTCGCGTTGGGTGAACTTTTTCATTTCCAGTAACGCTAGAAATTTTTGCACATTGAAAAGTTGCTTGCCATTCTTTATCTTTGTACAATTCTTTACACTTTTCACTTGCAACCAACAGAAGGAAATATCTTTAGGTATACTTTCTTTTGGCATTTTTAAAGATTTTCGTCGGAACACAATAATTGGTTACCGCTATACAGGGTTTAATACTACGTCGTTACACCCGAAAAAGGCAGTTAGAACTAATTAAAACAGCAATTTCCTTATCGGAAAAGGTGAAGAATTAATTCATCAACTAAAGCTACCTACGGGAAAGAAAACAAGGGAAAGCAAAACCCTTCATATAATTAACGGAAAACAAAACTTACGATGCGACGTTCCCTATTCCACTAGCAAACAGCAAAAAATCCCCTTATCGTACTCTGTTGCCTTACATAAACTGGAAGTCGGATTTCCCAGCCGCCGGCATATTCGGCTGGTAAGAAATTATCAGGCTTCCTGACTACACCCTATCCTGAAATTTCAGGAAAATATTCTATCTCTTTCTCCACAAATGTTTCTAGGGTCCCATCTCATGTGATTGACCATGTGTAGATGTAGTAGGAATGTCAGAAGTAGCAGACCTAGTAGTAACTTCTTGGATACCAGAGCTGGGCAGAATACTTTCAAAAAGTATTTGAATACTAAATAGTAAATACTTTACACAAATCAAAGATATTTGAATACTAAATACTTTTACGTCCAGCACAAGCGAATACTAGATACAGATACATTGAAAAGTATTCAAATACTTTAAAAAATAAGTATTCAAATACTTTAGAATGTATTCGAATACTTTCAAAAGTATTCTAATACTATCGAGGTATTCGAATACTATAAAAAGTATTCGAAGACTTTGAAAAGTATTCGAATACAGTAAAAAGTATTCAAATACTTGTCACTCAAATACATTAAAAATTTAAAATAATATACTAGATAAAAGTCTCAATACTATACTTAAAAAATCAAGTTATACTTTGTATGGGGTTAGCTTTTTTTATATTTCTATTGTTATATACAAATTTAAGGGGAGTAAAAGCGTATTATTATTATTATATTATTATATAGGAGGTACCTACCAGGACCTTTCTTATACCAGTTATATCCTTAAGAATACGTGTACCAGTTTTCAAAGCGATCGTATGTCGTGCACATGATACGTACGCCTTTCTGAAATTATTCCTAGCGATTTTGGAACAGATCGAGTTATGACCATCCGTTTGTCCGTGTGCATGATAACTTGTTTAGAAACGTGCGATCGCTTTGAAAATTGGTACACATGGTTTTAAGGATATAAGAAAGGTCCCTATTGTTTTTAAGTTACGTAGACTATCGAGTTCGGTATTCAGTTGTATCGGATTTTTATATTTGATTTTGTGACAATGGAAACTTTCCCTAAACATTTCTAAATTGTTCTCAAACATTTGAATAACTTAAAAGTACTGCCTTTTTTTGAGGCCGGAAAAAAAATTGTCTGAGATCGACCGGGAAAAAACATTTTCTTATAGAATGTGGCCTGTAGAATCCATAATTTCAAACAGTTCCAAGATTGGGCTACTAGTTCAAAAGTTACAGCCCTTTGAATTTTCTTTCGAATTGGTTTCTAGTCTATAACTTTTGATTGAGAAGTCTGATCGAAAAAGTACGAATTGTTTTGGATTCTACGCACCAAAATTAATAAGAAAAAGTGTTTCCCGAGAAATTTTGGTGTAGTCGATTTTTGGTAAAAAAGGAAGGTTATACACTGCCTTTTTTTGAGCCCCGAAAAAAAAATTGTCTCTGATCGACCCGGAAAAAATTTTCTTATAGAATGTGGCCTGTAGAATCCATAATTTCAAACAGTTCCAAGATTGGGCTACTAGTTCAAAAGTTACAGCCCTTTAAATTTTTTTTCGAAATTGGTTTCTAGTCTATAACTTTTGATTGAGAAGTCTGATCGAAAAAGTACGAATTGATTTGGATTCTACGCACCCAAATTAATAAGAAAAAAGTGTTTTCCCGAGAAATTTTGGTGCAGTCGATTTTTGGTAAAAAAGGAAGGTAAAACACTGCCTTTTTTTGACCCCCGAAAAAGAAATTGTCTCAGATCGACCCGGAAAAAAAATTTTCTTATAGAATGTGGCCTGTAGAATCCATAATTTCAAACAGTTCCAAGATTGGGCTACTAGTTCAAAAGTTACAGCCCTTTTAATTTTCTTTCGAAATTGGTTTCTAGTCCATAACTTTTGATTGAGAAGTCTGATCGAAAAAGTACGAATTGTTTTGGATTCTACGCACCAAAATTAATAAGAAAAGTGTTTTGCCGAGAAATTTTGGAGTAGTCGATTTTTGGTAAAAAAAAGGAAGGTTAAGTACCTATTCAAATACTATGCGAAGTATTCGAATACTAAATATTTGTGAAAGTATTTGAGTTACAAATACAAATACTGCTTCCATAAAAGTATTTGAATACTTTAAAGGATTTGAATACTAAAAAGTATTTATAAAATCGAATACTGCCCAGCTCTGTTGGATACTTTGGTTTTCATGGTAATACTTTCTTCAATATAACTTTCAGCAACAGTTGTGGACTTCCATCCACCGAACCGTTTGAATGTAGTGACTTAGATCAGCACCATTACCTGCATTGATTGCCTACGCAAAGCATGTCCTATTAAGGGACTTCCCGGATCAGGGTCTTAAGGTATTCAGCTACTTTGCCCACAACATTGCGTACGTTGACCAAAGGGACGAACATTTCCACATCTACCACTTTACTTTATTTTAATCCGGTTGCAACAATATCAGTTATATTTAAATCATACCATTTCAAGGAAAAATGTCAAGATGGCCTTTTCGATCTCCTTTCAAATTCATTTTACTCCGTCAATTACAGAACTGAACTGATCGAAACTATTTCCAGTAAGTTTCTTTTGAGTTGAGTGGAATTAATGTTAAAATCGCTTCCGCAACAGAACAAGCAATATAATCTTCCATTGTAATTATACGAGGATTTGCGGTAATTTCGTTTCTAATTTCTTGTATTTTGATTTAAAATGACCTACCCCGGCGAAGTCGACGAAAAAACCTTGTATGTAATTCATATAGGTATAAATTTGGTCCACTCGCCTATAATAAAACGCCTCATGGTTAGTGTCTTGTAATTTGTCGACATTAAAATGTCCCCAAAGAAAGAAATCAAGAGGAGTCAAGTGACGTGACCGCGGTGTCCATTCTACGTCACTCCCTTTGGTAATCTATGTACAAGGATCCCGTTGATTTACCCACTACCTACCTAACAGGCATAGGTAATGCGGCGGAGGTTCCATATAAATTGGCAACTAAGTTGATATATCAATTGTTCTGTCGTAAATTTTAAGAATACTTTATATAACTGTAGGTTTTTTCAAGCGACAACAAACAATTTGTCTTGATTTTTTTCAAATAATTCATTATTGGATCTGGGACCATCCAAATTTTGTGTTTTATGGCCTTTAATTTGATGTGTTACTCCACGGAAGATGCATACTATAATTTGTAGAATGTAGGTAGCTGGGGGAGCGGGAATAAATGCTAAAACTGTAAGGTAAACCTTCCATTAAACTTCCCCTTAGCTAAATGGACAAGCTTTTTTTGCATTTTTTAATTTCAGAATTACACATTACCATCTGTGGTTAGTTTTAAAATGAAAGTTCAATATAATGAATCTATTTACCTACCACCTTCTCAGTTTAAAGAGTCAAAAGTACCGAAATCATGGACAAATGGGAAGCAGGCGAAAGCATAGGCATAAGGAACTATTTAGCATAGGTACATATTTTTACCAAAGGAATTGTTCAGTAAAAATTAGTGGAAAACAAGAAGGTATTTTGTGGTAAAGGAGCCATTACTCTCAGATTACTAAAATCTTAGGTGAAACAATTAAAATGTAGTTTGACCGGGATCAGAAAAAAACATAACATTCTCAATGTATGACTGAAATCTAAAAGGTGACCTACCAAATTCTATTCATGCACATTTGTCTTTGTAAAGCCCGTTTTAGACGGTCCAATTTCTATATGTAAAAAGCTCTGATCATGTATTTTATATACAACAGGGATTCTTTTTTATTAAATGTTGGACGCTCTGTTTCGTTTCTAAATTTTAAAAAAATGTTGAAGGTGGCTTACAACATGATTTAAGTGAATTTGAAGAAGTTTACCTATTTGACAGGATATTACTGGCAAAATTCTACATGAAAATTGTGCAAATAAATACATGTAAATCTTCATTATTATGGCATAAACTAGCTTCAGAATTGATCAAGTACAAATTAATAATACATTTTAGGTAATGAATAATGTTATTTGGCGAACATATATCTCATAATTCGCTTTACCATTATTTGGAAAAAGAAATCAATCAGGTATAATGATATGAATGTATAGAACTGTACAGGTGAGTAATGGCACCGTCGTGTTCATGAACCCGTTTGAATTGATAAAATTTTCAGTTGTTGCAAGACGGTCTTCTGATCTAGATGTGTTTCTATTTTGAAATATCGTGTTATAGTGGTGCTTTGTGGTGGTGTACAGCGACCGTAGAGGGCAACACAAAGATAAAGGTAGAAATTTGTAACGCTTTTTTAACGTTTTTGAGTCATTTACATTGCAAAACTTCTCAAAATGTGTTTGAATTAATCATTCGTCTAATTAAACGTCTATATGAAAACTTTTTGACTTGTAAATGGTGATTTTGTATCTGAAAAGAACTCTATGCAAATTTACGTGTGCGTACTTTACATAAGCCTTTCCCACGATATACAAAAATTACTGTCCCTTAATTCATGGAAAGGCTTTCCATTATTATTATTATACCCTTTAAAATTTCTGAGATTGCGATCATTGCGATTGAGCGAGTTCTAATCCTATAAAATGTGATCGCCTTATGCGCCACCAGATACAAAAATATAATCAAATAACTGAACCTATAATGTACAGGGTAATTTAATTTAATTTAATTCGCCCTCCAGCTCCAGAGGGATTGGAATCCCGGTTCGTGATAAACTTTCTCATTTACGAACGTGGAAAAACGAAAAAAATCACGCCCCACACAAACTTTCTTTAGTTAAAGAAAAATCGCGAAAACCACTAGCAATTATTTTACACCATTTAGGGTCTCGAACAGTATTCGACAAAACTGGTTTCGGTTCGTATATCGCAACAACTCCCCTCTAGTGTCTTTTTTGCTGATAAAAAATGACATTGTACCAGTAAGACGTTCTATATAAAAAATATTCTGTGGCTATTAACAGGTAAAATATGCGCCTGTATGTATCATCAACCCCATGAAGAACGGAAATTTGCATATGTGATATGTCCGAACAAATGACATGAGAAAATGCAATTTGAATTCATTGCCATGCCTTCAGTGCAGCTAATATAGTAATCTAATTAATTTCTTCATTTTGGGAATTACCGAACCTACCTTTGTAGTTGTTTTCCAAATTCGCCTCCCACAAAATAATACAATCGAATCTTAAAGAATAACTAAAGTTTATATTTGTAATAGTAAAACTATAAATTCGTTGAAATTGTCGAAATAGCTTGTAAAGAGTGTGGAAATGTCTTAGTGCTTGTTCACAATGGACATAAGCGTTACAAAAACATAACAGATACATAAAACATAATATTGACATAAGACATAATTTTACGCAGGTGGAGAAAGTGTTCACAGTGACCGTAAGATCATAATTATCTGCGTAGGCGCAAATCAAAACGTCAAGAACATAACAATATTATTTGTGGTGTATATGTGTGTGCCACTGAGATGGAAATTTCAACAGTTTTATTGCTTTTACTGTTATGAAGACCCAGAGACAAAGTTGTTACAAAACAAAAACGGCGTTGGTGGGTCAGACCTATAAATCGAGACCGAGAGAAAAGGGGAGAATTTAAGAATTTAAGCTTGTCTAGAAATGAAGCTGCATGATGAAGAATATGGTTTTTTCATACACCAGGATTATTCGATCACCTATTAACCTTATATCTTTTGTCCCCTTTATTAAACAATTAGGGTTTTAATCGCACCAAACTAATTAATAATTCGACGTCTATACGTTTTCCATGTCGTGTTGGATATAATCAAAAAACAACACACTAAGGACCAAACCACACCAAACTATGAAATAATGCGCCAAAAACTATGTACCAATTTAAAAATAACCAGATTATGTTGGCAGAAGAGATGTCATCGACGTTAGACGTAGTAATTGAAATGTCAAACCAACAGCTGCGTCTTTGTACCCAACAGAAATACACCTAATTCCACTAGATTTTTCATAAAACCTACGTAAAGTTGAAACCGACCCAACTTTATGTATTTTTTATGTACCGTTTCGGTAGGACATAAAACACACGCAAACATTTACAAAAAAATAAAAATTATGTAATCATTGTGAACACATACGTTGGTTTGCTACTATTCAACATTATGAATTATGTATCTGTTATGTTTTTGTTATGCTTATGTCCATTGTGAACAAGCACTACAGGTGATTTCTTAACCGCTAAACAACTACGTCGTGCATTTTTTTGGAACAAAGACAAAAAATTCCCTTTACACGGTGCTCCTGATTTTTATAGGTATACTAATTTCATTAAAGAACAAGCCTCTATAGCTAAAAAATTGATGATTCCGATGAACAGCTATGCTCAAAATAATAGACGTTATTGCTCGAGATATCAAACGTATGTTCGCAATAGGAATCTAAATTACATTTTACTTTTTATTAGTACAGAAATTTTGCTGTACAGGGACTTGGTTAGGAATGACCCAGAAAATAAAATGAATGATCCAAAGCTTGTATAATTTTTTAAAGTGATACCTGATCAAGTTGCTCAATTAAATTTTAATTCAAAACTTGGTTACCCAGCAATGAATTAGATGAATCTATATTAACGTATTGTTTTTTTAAATAGAAAAATGTGGTTAACTTTCAATACATAGTTTTATTTTAAAACGTTTATTAGGCACGAAAAACGAATTAAGAAGACACTTGATTTTAAGCATGCCATGGAGAATACCGGTGCGGCTTTCCAGTTATTACTATCACGTTGTTTCACTTTTAATTAATTTAAGGGCATTTTGCCACAACCCCTATTTGTGGTTTTTCGTTCTATTTCACAAATCGCTTTTTTTCCTAATAGGTTTTCCATGGACCCTTGTATCAGAAGATACTGATATAATGGTTTTACCACTAAATATACCACTGCAACTAAAGGAATTTGTATTTACTTCGTCGACGAAATATAGCAGTTTCGGAATACGGCACAACATCGCTTCTCTTTAACAAAAATAAGAAGGCGTGCATGTCTACTTTAAATAATAATCCTACGTTGTTTGAAGCCGTAACAGTAACATCATTTTATACAAAGGACGCATTAAAACCAGACATTATCAAAGGCGGTGTCGAGTTTCTCCTAAAATTAAGACAATGCCAAAAAAGTTCAAAGTTTAAACGAACTTCGTTATTTTATGTATCATACTCTAAGGCAGGCCAATTTAATTTAGCCGTGTTGCTTCCTACGGACGAATCTCCAGAACAACATTTACTAAGAAGTGTACTATCACGTAATACAATAATAGTTGTTTATTATACAAGGCGATAAATGGATATTTTAACTGTTGAGTGAATTTCACGAGATGGTTAGTTTCTCTTTTTCATCGTGTATAATACAAAACTTCATTTTATAGCAGAAGCCATATACATTGTAGACAAAGTGAGCTTCTGACAATTCTGAATTATATGTAGATTAGAAAGCTTAGGTTCGGCCGTCGCGATCATTTCCATTTCCATAGAAACCGCATTGTCATACGTTCTGAACGTAATTTTATATCGTACTTCGCGTCCCATTTGAAATAAGAAAGACAGATGTCAGTACAATGCATACTCATCTGTTTCACTTTATCTACCCTCATTCAAATCTATTAAAATGTCAATGTTTGTAACTGTAAAGAAAGCGCGTGTGGACCAAATTGTTCTTGCAAAAAGTCAGGCATTCGGTGTTCTCGAAAGTGTGGGCAATATTATGGAATTACTTGTCCTAATGCAGTTTTTGACATGGAAAATAGGGGAATAACAGATGAAATCTAATATGTAAAAATCTCGTGTCACAGTGTTTGTGGTCGTACTTAACTTTGGTAGTACGCTCGCGCACAAATAGCATTAAAATTAAATAATATAAATAGCGGAATAACGACTACAATTTAATTACAAGAAAAGTAAATAAATTTGCAACTATTGCAAATAAATCATGGCAGCGGACGAAAGCAGCGGCAGTCGGTCGCAACCTGGATGTGATGTCGGCGGAACGGACTCGAGCGCCACCAAGGGATATGGCCTTGCCCTTGCTCAAGGTCGGCGGTAGTAGCGGTTTGCGGAACGGTCTCGGAAGCCTGGGGTAAACTCAATTAGAGTAAAGGGAGCTCCAGAAATCAGCCAAAAGTAGTAAAAAAGTTTTAAACGATGCGGTAGAACTTACTATGCAAGAAAAAGCTAAAATCTGGAAATACGGTGCGACCGACTTAATGTAGAACCAATAATCAAACGGTATGATTGCAAAATAAATTTAGGGAAAGTATCAAAAAATTAATACGGTACTTACAAATGTAACTAGCAAAACACTAAAGGCAAAAAGATCCCTTCTAAGCAACGGCTATAGCTTTTATAAGATTCGGCCATGCAATGTAGAGAATGCCGGTTTTCACAACCAGCCTAGTGTATTTGGATAACGTCCACAAATTAAAACTTCTTTAATTAATTCTACCGGGTGGTCATGAAAGTATAATATAAACTTCAAGGCGGAAAATCGATTGTTATGAAATTCTTTTTGTATATTTGGTAGTTTGAGAATAGGTCGTAAAGTAGGTATATTTCATACCGGTAGATGATTATACAGTGTGGCAAGTTGACGACGGGACATAGAGAAATCACATGGACAAATACATTTTCATTTCTGCTCCCCATTTGAACCTAAAGAACAAATAAAAACACCCTCCGATAGAAATCAGCATTAGATGTCACCAAAAAAACGTGCCTAAGCCCTTTTTTACTAATATAAAGGTTAAATTAATCAGTAAAACAAAAAATTAATTGGCCATGATTTACCTACAGCATTTGTTACTCATAATTCTTTGATTTAAATTAACTGTCATGTCCAATAAACACGCCAACATGAATAATAATTAATAATTACACTACAAAAAAAGGTCTTTATTGCAAAATCGTTTAACACTGGGAATAGTACACGGTACAGTTCGTGATTTATTTTTATGTCATCCGATGGATATTTTAATTATCTATCTGAGGATGTTTTTATTTTTCCTGTAGGATGAAATGGGGAGCAGGAGTTGTCGGAAATGTGTTTTCCCATGTTATTTCCCTATGTTCCGCCGTCAATTTGATTATCCCAAAAGCGATACGAGGTTCGCGGTATCTACTAGTTTATTTATAAAAATGAAAATATTACTTAAATCTGGTTAATTGACAATTCTATTTTTTCCACCTTCTGGTAAAAACTGTAACTTTTTAAATTTTAAACTTACAATAATTATTATTTGGGTGATTATATATGCGCGCGTTTAACCTCCAAAAACTATGTATCTACATAATTTTTGGTAACTTTGTAAATAAATACGTTATTGTTTAAAAATTGAAAAAAAAGATGACGGATATTTTTTTAGCCATAATGGGATCGAATGGAACTTTTATACCTTGTCTTTGTTCTACCCTAAGATCTATATTGCCTGTACTCGTCTCCAATTTCAGTACATTCCCAACCTAGTCCCATATTTAAAACCAACAAATTTGTCCCTCTCCAATAACGAAAGATCTCTAACTGCAAGCTGAAATTTAGGGGTTGAGATAGAACCCGGTTCAGATTAGCAAAGTTAAGCAAAGGTAGTTAAACTGTTGTGTACCACTTGCAATATTTGCTGTGAGAGGAACCGAAGTAATTGATTAACGGAACCCTGCATTCTTTTTGCTTGCTCTACGAATACTTTACTTACGTATTATTTATTTATTATATATTGTCAGTTATTTGAGTACGGCCTGTATATCGCAACCAACTCAATCGACTTTTGCTAATTGAGGTCAATTGCTTTTTTCCAAATATTTATCTCACTTATCTTTATTCTTTGAAAGATAATTAGATACGACATGCGATAAATAAATAGTGCGAAACATCAGGCAGTAGTAGTGTGAATGCCATGCGATATTTTTAGTTTGTTTAGAGTAGCGAGGTAGTGCGCAACATGAGACTTCATTTTAATAATTATAATCTTTGAATATACCATTATTCGGCATACCCTTGGGCCAAACGATTTTGACATAAACAAAACAACACAATGACCGTGAAACTTCCAAGATGGGCAAACAATTCGGACAAATTTTCCTTATTTTTACTATTATTCTTAGTCTGGGCGATTGCGTACTCAATTTTTGGAGACGAGCACGTTGGGGTGAATAGTGTGATTTTTCGGCTGGCGGTAAGCAAACCTAATTTTAGTTTCTAACGCGTAATAGTTTTGTTTTTAGGTTTTATTTATTGTCGCCAAATTGGCTGGTTGCCTACTTGGTTTAATCAGAATACCGCCAATGATAGGCATGCTGTTAATCGGCGTGTTGATGAGGAATGTGGGTTTTATTGAAATTGTTGGAGACTATGCTAAATTTACATCGGTGTTAAGGTAACATTGAACTTCATCAAGGCTTTTTCTACGCCGGTAGTGTTTCAGACAGTTAGCTCTGGTGAATATCTTGCTCCCGGCGGGGCTTGGACTTGACGCAAATGCACTGAGACAAATGGGAGGGATGATCGCCAACTTGGCCGTAGTTCCGGTGGCGATAGAAGTTGTTGGTATTACAATTTTGGCACACCTCACCCTGGATTTCCCGTGGTTATGGGGATCACTCCTAGGGTACCGCTTGCCATGCTTAATTCGCCTTGAACGTCCACGTTTTTGTAGATTACTACTGGCGGCGGTTTCTCCGGCGGTCATCATTCCTTGTCTGTTCGAATTGCAAGATCTTGGATACGGGGTGGATAAGGGAATACACACACTTGTCATTGCGGCATCCACTTTGAACGATATTCTATGCATCGCAATTTTCGGTGTAATGCTGGGAATCATATTCAGCACTCGTAGCGTATTCACATTGCTATAGTAAAGGTAGAGTAACCGTTTCCTTTTAGAAAGTCTTCTGATGCAGATATTTTACGGGCCTATTATTTTCGCTATGGGTTTTGCCTTTGGGGCTGCTTTAGGATTTGTGTGTCAACACGTTCCGCACAAAGACGAGGTTCGCACTTTTTCCAAGAAATGCATACTGAAACTGATCATTTCAGACCTACGTAACCACACTACGTACTCTTTTACTTGGGTTGGGCTGTGTATTAGCGGCACTGGGAAGTAACGCAATCGGTTATATGGGTGCGGGTCCGTTGGGTTGCATGGTAGCGGCTTTCGTCGCCAGTTTCATATGGAAGAAGCAGGGCTGGAGTAGCAATGTTAGCCTATTCTATGCAGTAACTGTACATCTTAAACCAAAGTTCTAGAATCCAGTCAAGGCCAACTTTGTTTTGTTATGGAAGTTTTTTGAACCGATTTCCTTCGCGCTCATAGGCGTTGAGGTTAATTTCAGTATTTTAGAGACCAACACTGTCACTTGGGGTCTACTTGTTCTCTGTGTCCCTTTATTGGTGAGTAATGAACTCTTTCACATTCTTTTCACTAGATATTTCAGTTGCGAATACTTACCTCATTTGCTACCACTCAGTGTAGCAATTTAAATGTAAAAGAAAAAATATTTGTGGCTCTCTCTTGGATACCAAAGGCTACTGTGCAGGTAAAGTTTTTGACTAATGACCCTTAATTGCTATTTACTGTAGGCGACCTTGGGTCCGACGGCTTTGGTGTTAGCGCGAAATTTGAACGACCCTGTTTTGGAAGGCTACGCGAACAGCGTTGTTATTATCGCGGTAATATCAATAATCATTACGTCCCCTATTGGCGCCATTTTAATCATGCAATTGGGGCCTAAACTGTTGAAGAGGACCAAGACAGGTGCTTACACTAACGAGGCCGTTGACGTGGTACAATCAGAACAATTATAGTCCATTACAGGAATTTTGGGTTTTGGCTCAGGATGACAGTTCACCCACAGTTGGACGTATGAAAGACACTTAACCACCGGTAGTAAAATTGTCAGTTCAAATACGTTAGGTAATTAAAAGCGAGGCTAAAGTTACGTAATTAAAATTTTGTATCTTTTGGGATACCCCCTAATTATACACTATCGTTTCAGAGTAATCAAATGGCATTCTCTACCGACATAAATAAAATTTCAAGCTTCTGTCATTTGGAAAACTTAAATCCAATTTTTCGTCGCTCATCAACTGAATGAAATAATCTGAACAAATCGTGGTCAAATTGCCACTAAATTCGATAAGGGCTGCATCGAAAGGCAGACTGGTGGTCTTAGAGTTATTGATTTTCAAAGCAGAGTTAAGATTCAGGTGTTCTTAAATAATTATTAAACGAATCGATTGTATTGTTACGAAGTGCCTTTCATGCCTTATTCTAAGCCAAAGCATATATAAGCAAAGGCATTCTGAGAGACAATACAACTGGATGTTACGTGTTCTAAATTATCGTGATCTTAAAACACCTGAAACCGTGTTAGGTTTCATTGAACGACAGACAATCATGGTTCCGAGTTTTCTGTCTCTTATTTAGGTATAGGTGCCTACTACTTTTTGACTTGACGCATTAGTTGCATTTGTTCCCGATTTTCTGATTTAATTTCTTATTTATTGTTTTCATTTAAAATTTTCGCACTGATGATTAGGTTTTTTTACAATAAGGGCAAGTTATTACAACCCGGCAAAATAATGCGTCTAAACTGGTGGGTGGGATAAGGATAACATGAGCTTTACGACATAGGTGATAGGCGTTTGTATATTGATATCAATTATACACTGATTTGCCCATAATTTTTGCATTTAAAATAAGTAATCCCTTTCGCTAGGTTTAATAATTAATTTAATTGGCTCCCTCGAGCCCTCCTGAAAAGCTTTGAGAGCAGATTTTTAATTTAATGTAGCTGATTCGAGTCTTTCGCTTTCAATATACTACACGCATAATAATAACGAGTTGCTAACTTCATCATTATATTTTAATTTTACCCATTTACAAGTTAAAAATTCCGTTTGAATTTGCACTTTTTTCCTCTTATTTGAGAAATTGGCTCCAAGATTTCTTTTAAGCGACGCCAGTCTTGTAAAGTTTTGTATACTTCGTTGAATTATAGACTAAATCTGATAATCTAGATTTAACCAAACTCATAAATGTTGAAACCTCCCTCAACGGTATCGTCAATAGGACCCCAATTAAATGACATGAACTTGAGACATTTTTTCCAGTCACCTCTAAATTTCAGAAATTTTTTTAAAGCTATACACGGTTTTTGACATGATAAATCAACATTTTGGATGTTAATAAAGATTTTTTCGAAATTTGTCTTCTTACTTCTTTCATGTTTGCTTAAATATTCTCTTTCGTTATCTTATACTCAACTGTATTAGTCAAAACATCTTTATTATTTCTTTTTTCTGCATTTTTACCGCAATAAAAGCAATTCGAAATAAAATCTGATTATCTTGCTTCCTGATTCCCGAACAATTTCTTTTTGTTCACTGACTCTTCTTCCTGCCTGTTTTATAGCTGATCCAATTGCATTGGGCCTGTTGAAACTTTGGAAAATCTTCAGGTAATAAGAACGTTAGTTTTACCGGCCATTGGCCAAAGCAAATGATTTGAGACGTAAAACCTGGAATAAACTTTATGAGGATTTTATTCATAATTCCTGTAAGTTAACGATCAATAGGCCCAGCTTAATCCCATCAGCTGTAAAACAGGCAGGAGGAAGAATTAGTGAACAAAAACAAATATTTCAGGAAGCAAAAGAATTCGATTTTACTTCGAATTGCTTTTATTGCGGTAAAAATGCAGAAAAAAGAAATAATAAAGATGTTTTAAATAAGGCAGTTGGGCACAAGGAAATAAAAAAAAATATTTTAGCAACATTAAAGAGGAGGGAGAAGACAGAATTTCAACAACTTTTTATTAGCACGGATCCAATACGTTAATACTGTCAAAAACGGTAGGTATATCTTAAAACTGTTCCCCCCGTTTTTTCCGCTTTCCTTAAAATTCTTCTATTGGAATAATATTTTTTATTTTTGATTAATGTAAGTCGTTACGAAAATTTTGCTATCCCGTGCACCTCTGTACGATGAAAAAAAATAGATTTTTCATCCCTTGAGAAGTAGGTGATTTTTTCAGAAATCGTGAGATTTTGGAAACGGGTCAACTTTACAGGCCCAAAAAAATATCTTCTTTTTTATCATAAAACAAGCTATGTTTCCTCCAAATTTCAAACCCCTATGACATTTTTTCGCAAAAATAAGAATAAAAACGAAAAAAACAGTTTTTCCGATTTTTCTAGGAAAATTGGAAGTTATGTGAAAATAGTGTACCTAGATACAAAAGTTGCTCATTTTTTTAATCTCTATAATTAATCAAATTGGACTTGTCCTCTTTATGATGTCGTCGTTTTGTTGGTAATACCATTGAATATTATTTATTCAATGGTAATTCTACAGATCAATCGATAGCTTTTACATGGAATTACGTTTTTAGTGTGAATGTTAAATGAGTGTTTCTGAACTTCTTTTCTTGCAGAAGTTTCACCAGATCGCAAATAAATGAATATCAATGTGGAACTACTAAAGGGCAATCGGTACCTTCAAAAGGGAAATAGACTTTTTTTGTGAGTGACTACTTACTGTCTCTGTAACCTCTTCCACCTCTAAACTGACTTACCCTCGTAACAATGTATTCTTTTCATGCCTATGCCGTTGTCCTTAATATCCTTTTGGGAAATTTCCTCAACGATTAATAATTGTTGCTTCTTGTACCCCAGCACGATGAAGTATTTCATTTTGCTTTCACCTTATCGTATTTCCAACGAGATTTCGCAACGTTTATTCTTTCCCTATTCTTCCCAGTACGTATGGGTGGCAAAAGCGTGCCAATTTTAGTGAATATGCGCACCTTAGTTTTATAGAAAATTTAAAAACAGAGAAAATACTTACTGAGGGGAACAAGGTAGACTAAAAGATCTTTGTCCTATTCTTGGCAAAGCTAATAGTAATTGAAAATGTATGAGTCTTACTTAAAATAAAAATTTAAATTCAAAAGAACTTTACAAAAAGGGACCAACTCGTAGTCAGAAAATATTTATCGAAATATACTTTCGCAGGAATAACGGGGTTAAAATTGTTTAAATGACTAACAAAAAAACGCAGTATACGACGAAATTAAAATATTGACTTTAAACTAATCTGTCGCAACCTCCTCGAGCTCAGAAGGGCGCTCTCTGCCCATAATCTGCAAAGGGGGTAGTGATACCGCGGAATATAAATGCGGGAAAAAATCGAACGTTTGTCCCGTCGAGCGACTCAAATACTGAAATTGAATTAACACTCATTGGAAACAAATAATTCAATTTACGTTATATAGCGGGTCATCCTGTTGAGGGCCCAGAACAAAAGAGGATTTCCGTCCCCTTGTCATTTATTTAAAACTTGATTACTTGTTGATGTAGCACTAAATAATAATTAATATGCTTATTAAGCTTTCTTCTTTTACTAATTGATATCGGCATTCATTTTTTGACGCAATGAAAGTTCATTTCTCTTTAAACGAAGAAAGCTTAGTACCTATGTTCCGAAACCTTTTGAAATTATTATTAGGTCAGGTTAAACTTGTGTTTTCAATCAATTTGATTTCCTAGGATTCAATTTGACCCAAACACCGTGTTGCTTCAGTTTATACATGTTGGACGCATCCTCAATGTAGGTATTTTCGGTTGGTAAAAGTTCAAAATTTAGTAGCAACTCTGTGATGACCACCTTAAAAACCATTACACCATATCGATACCCTATGAACTAAATGGTTAAAATTCGCTTAGATAGAGGCATACACTACCAAGACACATCCTTGGACCTGATCCAAAAGGGGTGTACGAATATGGTTTAATAACATCTTTAAACCGATCAGGGTCGAACTTATTTGGATTTGAAAAGTATTTCGGATCAGTTTGAATTGATTGGCTTAGTATCCAAACTGGAATCCCTTTTTCTAGGGTTAAATCTTATTCGTCTGGATTTTCAGCTTTGATTACATAATTCTTCATAGTCCGTCTATCAATTATCGCGTTTGTCGAGTGCAACCGTATAGTCTCTGAAAACAAATAATAATTTTCACGGTTAGGTAGCTAGTGTTGCATACCATTGACGACATGGTCCAAATAACCGATTGAAATAATATCGTCGTAACTGACATCGTGGTCGTTAACTGTTTTCACGATTTCCTCATACAATTGTTTTTGAACGTCAGCATGCATTGTTAGCTCATAGATTAATGCGGCTAATGTGTTGTTGACTGTTTCGTACCCGGAAAACACCAATATCAATGCGTGAGCCATAATATCTTCAAGCACAATGCCATCAAGGTCGTCTATGCGAGATTTTTCAATTTTATACCGTTCAAGTAGCATATTGATAACAGTTGAGCTATTCAAATTATTTTCCAGATGCATTTTGATACTCTGCCTAGTTATACTTGCAAAAAATTGGCGAACGTCTTCACTGTACATTTTCGTCCCTTTCCACTGTAACAGATTAAAGCTTAGTTTGGTTCAAGAGACAAAACACCACGTACCTTCAGCAGTTTAGGAAAAAATTCAGCCACTAAACCCCTCGCGGCTTTGAACGTCATTGATTTCTCTGCCATACTATACATTTCGCTATCAGGATTATTAATTGCATCACAATTAACACCAAAGATGTAGGTAGTCGTAATGTCGCATAGCAACCGCTTGCAAATCTCTCTTATCTCCATAACATTTCTCTCACCTTCTACTTGCTCCATTAAGAAATTAACTAAATTTCTTGTAAACTGTTTAATTACAGCAAAAGACGTCTTCACTTTGTGACTTGTGAACAACGGAGTTAAAGATGTCTTTACATTCCTCCATTCGTTTCCTGCAACGACATTTTGAGTATGGAAGATTTACCTTTAAGGGCCAATTGTGGTACATATTGAGTTAAACGGCGGTTCAGATGAACTCGGCTGGTTGTTAAGGTAACAATAATTTCGAACAAAATATCAACTGAACCGCCACTGAACTCGATATGTACTACAGTTGGCCCCAAACCGGACTGTTTACGATCGGTAAAATTTTTTGACCACAACGGATCTAATTCTGGTGGAAAAATCTCGGAATGCATATTGAATACATCATGGTCCGTTGAGGTAATTTGTTTAAATAACTCCAAGTCACGAACAAATAGCACGGGTTTAAACATCTGGTAAAACCCAATATATCTGTAAAGGAACTTTAATTTACTGGCAGCCGAAAAAATCTTATTTACTTAGAGCATCGCAGAGACCCAAAGATAATACCATTGAATAAGTACGTAATTGTAGGAAGAAGTATTATTCTGCAGTAAAAATCCTATGCAGATACTTGAGTCCGTCGCCAGGCGTTTTTGAGCTGACCATCTGGCGTTTTTGTATACCTGGTGGGGACAACTGCCGCTAGATGGCGATATTATAGCAGATGTAAACAAAGCGAATTAACTCCCACGACGCCCACGATTGGGGTGGGGGTGGTTGCTTAGAGTTATGGGGGGTCACTTCGAAGACCCCCTTGCAGGCAGTATTGAATTCATCATGTTGGGCAACCTAACTGAACAGATTCCGGCGTTTTATAGTAATATTAGGAAATATTATAGTATTTCGATTAAGTAGTTGAATGAGTTGCTGAAATTGCTCCGCTGAACATCTAACAAATTTTACGTATACATATATGGTAGGAAATTTTCTTCTCTACAATTTTTCTCCCTTTACATTTTTTCTTAAAATGCTGAGTTTTAGAGTTATTAAGAAAAAATTCAGAAACGACGCTGGGGTTTCAAAGGTTGTTTAGACCCTTATAACAAAGTACCTTGCCAAATTTCAGCTTGTCTGTAATTTGTTGAACGTTACCCATATAAAACGATGGATAGGCCCTGGTGCTATTATACTTCTTCCTATAATTACTTATTCAATGATCATACTTACCTCTTATCCGGAAACTGGTCATAAATTTCTTTAAAAACACCTGAGCTGCGATTAATTCTTATGATATTCTCTGACAATGGCCGGAAACATCGCAATGGAGACACGTATTCAACACCTCGGTCCTTCCAATAGTTGAATATTCTTTTCAGCTTTAAAATTAATAACAAACCTACAGCAACAAAGAGTAAAAACAACATTTTGGTTTGATACAATGCCAATGCTGGCTAAGTAATCATACAATGCACTGAAATCAACTTAGCTTTGCACCCGATAAGTAGTTCAACGATAAAAAAAAGGTTTATTTAGTGAAATATTAAACAAGATGAAAGGTTAATCTGACAATTTTTCCGCTCCGTCATCGAGACATTGGTATTAATACTCTGATCGACGAATAGGTACGCTTTGCCAAAACTGAAACTTTTTCCACTTCATATTTGTTCAAGAGATATCCCCGTTTGACATGTTGACTCCGGTTTCCTGAAGATACATTGTCTATACGAACTCAATTACTCGTTTCTTCATTAATGATTATTAATCGGGGTTAAATATACGAGCTTGATTTTTATTCGGATAATTTTATTTTTACACGAAAGTTTTGTTGCAACGGAAAAAGCTAGAGATCAAAAGCGTGATAAAATCGCGACAGCTTTAACTGGAGCGATTTTGTCTTATGCTTTTGATCGAGAGTTTTTTCCAGGAGGCAACAAAATTTGAGTGAATTAAAAATAAAATTATCCTGATTTAAAACCAAGATCGAGTGTATTTTAGGGAGATTAGTACCAGCGTTGAGTGATTCACTCAACGGTACCAGACAGTAAATTTCACAACACTATATATTTTACGCATTCATACACGCATTTTTATCGGCGATAAAAAGCTACCTAGCTTTTAATCGTTTAAAAAATCATCTGATTGGTTAGAATTTGAAACAATCACCAAGCTGATTGGTGTTATATTAATGGAGTGTATTAATCGATATAAAAGTTGCTTACATGCAGGATAACAATTGGTATACCTACCACCATTACACTTTCCCTCATCCGAAAATTAAAAAAAAAGGTTTCTGCCAAAATATTTCTTTTTAGCGCATTTCCACAAAAATAAAAAAAAAATGCGCTATTGTGGCCAATTTGTCCGTCCGTCCGTCCGCTCGTTTTGCGACGCTACTAGTTCTTTATCTTAAGAGCTATTGTTCTACTTTTTTCGCTATTTGGTTCGTTATGGTGTCGAGTCTTGTACCAAGGAAGGAATTTTTCTGTACCGCTTACAAAAAAAGTTATTGTAAAAAAAAACAAAAAACCGTTTTTTTACATGTTCTATAATTTTACACTTTTGCCGTTTATTAACGATCCTAGAGATCGTTTATAATTTTGCATTGCTATCTGTCGCCTGCCGGTTGGTCTGTCCGTCTGTTCCTTTGTCTGTCTGTCCATCTATCTGTCCGTGTGAACGATAACCTTGTTTAGAAATGTTCGATCGCTTTTACATCTCCGTTAGTTATGAACTGAATTGCATGAAATTCAATATGGGCATAGCTTTAGCCATATAATACGCAATGCCCAAAGTTGAATCGAATCGATTCAAAATTCACAGTGCCCTTTTCGCATCTCGACCATTTATAACCCGAATTGCAAACTTTTTTACTTATAAAAGTATTTGAATGAAATTTGATACATAGGCACTTGGAATAAAGGAAAATCTAACGCCAGTTTCAAAATTTGGTTTCGCGCATGCGCAGTGTCAATTTTTTTATTTATGGAAGCATTTAAATGAAATTTGATACATAGGTGCTTGGAATAATGGAAAATATAGCGCCAGTTTCAAAATTTTATTTTGCGCATGCGCATTTCCAACTTTCTTATTTAGAAAAGCATTGAAATGAAATTCTTCTCTGAAATTGAAGTAGCACGTCAAAAATGGATTGCCCATGTGCAACGCTATCTTTCATATTTGTGGCCGGATTTTTACGATTTTAACAGAAGTTGCATCTTACAAATGGGAAATGAATGCAAGTGGAAATGCGCTTTATGTAAATCGTTTACGATTACTTTTTACCTTGTTTCTTCTACTACGTCTCACTGATTCACTCACAGAAATTCCTTCCACACAAAAAACGTCACATAAATACAGAATTTATTTTTTAACCCTTTCCTCAGATTTAATTTTAATTTAACTTCTCTTAATCATGGTAATATAAATAATAATTAATAGTAATAATTATGATTTTGTAAGTTGTTGCCAAATACAAAATTGTCATTCCTAGTCATCCTGGTTGTTTGAAACTAGCTTTGGGACGTTGTACATTTTCTCATAGATGCATTTAGTTCTATACTTGATAGCATCCTTGCGACAGATCTAAATGCATTTAAAATGCATCAAAAAGCTTCGAAATTTGTCATCCTGAATATTTTTAGTCATTTCATTTCTTATTTTCGTTACTACCTATATTTTTTGAAACTATAAACTTGTTCGTGTCTCCTCTATTATATCTTTAAGTCTCTCTTAACGATTACCATTTTTCGTGATTTTTAGCGCATTTCCACAAAAAAAAATGCGCTATTGTGGCCACTTTGTCCGTCCGTCCGCTCGTTTTGCGACGCTACTAGTTCTTTATCTTAAGAGCTATTGTTCTACTTTTTTCGCTATTTGGTTCGTTATGGTGTCGAGTCTTGTACCAAGGAAGGAATTTTTCTGTACCGCTTACAAAAAAAGTTATTGTAAAAAAAACAAAAAACCGTTTTTTACATGTTCCATAATTTTACACCTTTGCCGTTTATTAACGATCCTAGAGATCGTTTATAATTTTGCATTGCTATCTGTCGTCTGCCTGTTGGTCTGTCCGTCTGTTCCTTTGTCTGTCTGTCCATCTTTCTGTCCGTGTGAACGATAACTTTGTTTAGAAATGTTCGATCGCTTTTACATCTCCGTTAGTTATGAACTGAATTGCATGAAATTCAATATGGGCATAGCCTTAGCCATATAATACGCAATGCCAAAAGTTGAATCGAATCGATTCAAAATTCACAGTGCCCTTTTCGCATCTCGACCAATTATAAACCGAATTGCAAACTTTTTTACTTATAAAAGTATTTGAATGAAATTTGATACATAGGCACTTGGAATAAAGGAAAATCAAACACCAATTTCAAAATTTGGTTTTGCGCATGCGCAGTGCCAACTTTTTTATTTATGGAAGAATTTAAACGAAATTTGATACATAGGCGCTTGGAATAAAGGAAAATCAAACGCCAATTTCAAAATTTGGTTTTGCGCATGCGCAGTGCCAACTTTTTTATTTATGGAAGAATTTAAATGAAATGTTATACATAGGCACATGGAATAAAGGAAAATCTAGCGCCAGTTTCAAAAGTTTATTTTGCGCATGCGCAGTGCCAACTTTTTATCCATGGAAGCATTTAAGTGAAATTTGATACTTAGGCGCTTGGAACAAAGGAAAATCTAACATTAGTTTCAAAATTTAGGTTTGCGCATGCGCAGTTCCAACTTTCTTATTTAGAAAAGCATTGAAATAAAATTCTTCTCATAAACTGAAATTGAAGTAGCACGTCAAAAATGGATTGCCCATGTGCAACGCTATCTTTCATATTTGTGGCCGGATTTTTACGATTTTAACAGAAGTTGCACTTACAAATGGGAAATGAATGCAAGTGGAAATGCGCTTTATGTAAATCGTTTACGATTACTTTTTAACTTGTTGGCTATTTGTATCCTGCGGTTCGCTTGGTGTCAATCATACTATCTTGTATTCGGTCTTCCTCTTCCTCCCAACCATCGTCTCCACTGTATGATTCTGGGTTTCCATCTCTCGTCGTCTCTGTCCTTGCGTTAGTGATGCTAGGGTCACCTCAATATCTCTTTTGTTTGGGGAGATACGAAAAAATGTACACATTTCATTTACAATTTTATATGTGACATTACGATTTATCCGATCACATATTGAAACTTCCGGTATCACTTTAATTGGAAATTGATGCATTTTGTTCTTAAATTACAATGCCAAATGTTTTTTTTAAAATTTGCTGTACATCTTGCTGTACGGTTGATATACAAAGAAAAAATAGAGAAATTCGTGATTCAATATTTAGAAAACTAACGAAATCTAGCATTACGTGTGCTGTCAGGATGTGCGGTGGCTATTGTGTTACATAGGTAGATCGTATCGCGCAAAGTAAAACTTTAAAAAGGAACGTTTAACAAGTTGATATAGGTCTTTTCATCTGTGATATGGCACACTGCGTGCTAGATTTTGTTAGTTTTCTAAATATTGAATCATGAATTTCTCAAATTTTTTTTGTAATAGTTTATGTTGTTGTGTGTTTGATTGATACATATAATGCAAACACATACGAAAATAAGTAGCTAACTAGTAATAATAAGTAATTTCTTATCTCGGATGCACTGTATTTATAGTATTTTATCCCTGGTTATCGTGCACTTAGAGGCGATTAGGTATTTCCCTTAAAACTAAACATTTATAAAGTTGGTAACATACCAAATATCATTTATGTAAAAGCAGTGGTGGATCAATTTAATCACTAATGCATAAATAAACTACCTTGTAAACAGGTTTGCCAATTCCTTAAGTAAAAAACATTAAAAACTTAAAGCGCCCAATTTAAACTGTCTGCAGTTCTTTTCGATCATTCTATAGATGATTATAGTTGCGAGAGACAAAATGATATTCTTTCTTTGTCCGCTTCTGTCTTGCTTCTTAGTTCCCGCCGACATTGTGAAGCGCCGCCCCTTGCTACACTCAACATGCTTCAAACTGTTTATTTACTGCCCGCCAAAGATACAGACTTCATTTACAAAAAAATTTCATTTTTTGGGGCAATGTTTAGAAGTAAGTTATCTTTAAAACTGCCGGTGTACTTTTTTCATAAATCATCTTGATCGGGAGTAATAAAACAGATTACCGAAATACTCGGTGCAAAACATCTAATCTTTAAACAATCGGCATTCAGTTGCTACAAACTTAAAAAAAAATAGTCCGAACATTTTGTAGATAAAAGTCTAAATTTATGAAATAGTTCTTTAAAAAAAATTTTTTTGCAAAAAGTGGCTGGCGCTCTTATGGAAATTTACATTGGGTGCAGCAGTCGTACAGAAGACTTTTAAGTTAGACCTGAATTTTCAAGTTTTCTTAACGAAAGGTTCAGTGCAGAAAACAGGAAAACGTTGTCCATATCTTCACCCTCAGAAACAAATCCACAAAACTTATACATTTTGTATAAGTGTACCCCAGACCGCTTATTCAAAATTAACTGTAAGAATTCTAGAGTTTCACATCGAGGAAAGAATTGTAAACAAAAGGTTAGTTGTATATTTTGTATTCTTTTGTAAATTGCAATCGACAGCTTTACGATCCGTTGTAAAAGGGAAATTTGACCTGTTTTAATTTTAATGTTATCAAAAGGAACCCCTAAATTGGTCGACCAGTCTAATCATATTTTTTTTGCGGAATCAAAAGGGATTGCATAAGAAATTCACTGTAAGAAAAGCAAGTTCAGAAGCCATCCATATAGTCCAGGGAATAAAGGGTTTTAACTTGCAGAATGAGAAGTAGTTCCAATTTCTTTTGTATGTCATAGAACATAGACAGTCATCTGGTGGTTAAGAAAGTTTTTGACCTCCTACCCCTTGTGCTTCTCCCGTACCACCCCCAAACCCCCTGAAATTTGGTCGATTTCTTAGTTGTTCAATGATATCATTTTAATGGTTTACTTTTGAAAGAAATATTGTTATCAGAAATTGTAGAGCACAAAATTCTACACCACTTTGATATACAATACTTTTTTTGTGAAATGTTTATTAAAAAAGATATAGAACTTGAAAATTGCTTATATTTTTAAGAATTCTGCAATTCCTATGTAGATGTTTTAACCAAATTTTATACTATATCCTTACAATTAAGAGTTTTATGAGAAAATATTCTTATCGCGGTATAAATTTCCTTACCCTGCACCCTTACCAAAGGGGATGCATAATAATTCAACTTTCAACCCTTGCTAGTGGGGATATTTGAATCACTGTGAGATTTTAGCGCTTTCTAATATACGTTTGAAATAAAAAAAATTGTGTCACTTCAGTTCAGCTTCATCCATTGATAAGTTAGTCAGGGAGTACAACACTTATTACTTATATTTTCAAACCACTCACTCGTTCCAGTTTAACCCTTCCACCTCCTGAAATGAGTTGTTCAATCCTCTGTTGTTGATTGCTCGATCACCCTTAGATCATGACATTTCCGAATACACATTTCAAACAAACACGTTGGAAAGTACTCAATGCGTCGAGCTATTTAAGCTACTTAAGTTTTTGTGCGAAGGGGGTTGATTGCGCTGATTTTTTTACTGAAAAAAGTACGGATCTACCTTATTTCTATCGTAACTCACTTACTTACGTTTTATGCTAAAGTTTGTTTTTTTTAAAAAAAAAAAGGTTTTTTAAATACTTTAAATACTACAAATTTGTCTCGAAAAATGCATAGTTTTTCCCTCGGTTTTTCCATTATTTGACTGTAAAACTCTCTCATTTAGCGTTTGACGAACAAGAGCTAACCTTTAACAAGACACAACTCGGTTCGTATTGGTCATACAGCAATTAATTATTAATAAAACCGTTTCCTTTGTTTTTTTAAGTTCTCCACAGTTTTTTTTAATAAAATGCATACTTTTCGAGTTTTTCGCCATTCGCCAATAACCAATTAAAAACATTGTTCTATGAAAAACTCGTACCTTCGTCGCGAATAACTGGAGAAGTATTAACTTTTCAAAAAAATGTATAAAACACGTTTTGCTTAGAATTAATTTCTAGTTATTCATGTGTTAAAATTACAATAAAAAATTGCCACTCCCGAGATGGGGTGACAACCACGTTAAAGCGCCCTTTGGCACGATATAGATTTTGATCCTTCGTTTCCTGACAGTAATACCATGCGATCAAAAATCAGTTGCTGTCGAGTCACCTTTGGAATTTTTGTTTACATGGAAAATCGTAGTTAACTTGAACTTCCAAAGGCGACTCGACAGCAACTCATTTTTGATCGCCTGTTATATGCTCTACTTTTTTTCAGAAACGCGCTAAAAACATTTACTACTTATGTTCCTATAAAATAATGATTTGTAAATTATGTTCCAAACCGATATAATCTTAGACAGTTGAACAATCACTACTATAAGGGGGTTGAAATAATCATCCCTTTTTGCAGGGGATGGAAGGAGTTAAAATGAAGTAAGACCACTTTTATTATATGATAATTGTATTCGAAAGTGCCATAATCACACAGTGATTCAAATACGTACTACGACCAAGGGGTTGAAGTGCTATGATCCCCTTTGATATGGCTACAGGGTACGGAAATTAATAGCACCATCACTTTATAATTGAAGTATTTTCTCATATGAATCTTATGATTATAGAGATAAATATACAATTTCGTTAAAATATGTAGGTATACATAGAAATTTCGGAATCTTCAAAACAAAGACAACTTTGAAGCTCGGTATCTTTTGAAATAATAAATTTACGAAACTGAAGTAGGTATATACTAACAAATCTGTGTAAGATTTGATGGTCTACAATTTCTAATAACAATATTTTTTTGTAAAGTGAATCTATAAAAAGACATGATTGAAAAACTAAAAATCCAACAAATTTCTTTGATTTTAAGGGTGGTATGGGGGAAGCACAAGGAGTGGGAAGTCTAAAACTTAAATTCTTAGCCACCAGATCTCGTTTTGCAGGAAATGGTCCATTTTCAGACTCTATAACTTTATGCGAAAGGTAGAAATTTCGTAAGTAATCGATTCAATAGAAAACCCATGTAACAAAGGAGATTTCATATTTTCCGATTTCTTTTTTTTTATCAATATATAGCAATTTGTTATTTCGGTGATATCATTTTTATAATTTAATTTAATGCACACCTGTGAAATAGTGTAGGTTTTTAATTATGACCTGCTTTCTGGCTTCATTTGATGACGAAACCCGCGGACTTTTTACTGCCGGCATTTTTTTTTAATTTTGCAATGAATTTTAACTCATTTGCTCTAACACCTCCGTTGGAGAATCATTGTACCCATACTACAATAGTAAAAATGGAATATAACCATTTGATATACATAAACATCTATAATAATTACCACTACCTACTACGAGTATACTATCTATATATATTAAGATATTTTAAAATAGGGACCGTAAGAAATGTAAATAAATCATCGTACACTAATAAAGCTAATTAATTAACCTACACATGATGCGAGATTGGATTGTAACAGCAATTTGCCAGGTTTGGAATTGTTATGTCAGAGTTGTAATTAGCTTCTACAATTATGTGGTGTGTGGTTTCCTAGGGATCAAATGCACCCAAACGCCGTGCTGCCTGAGATTATACGTATTATATGCATCTTTAACGTACGTCTTCTTGGTAGGTAAAAGTTCAAAATTCAACAGTAGCTCGATGGCGACTAATTTCACCTTCATTAATCCCAATCGAGAACCTAAAAGTAAGTAAGTTCACATTTGAGTGTGATAAAATTTTGTGATACCAAGACACATTCTGGGACCGGAACCGAAGGGAATAAAAGAGTATGGTTCAATGTTCTTTCTATTCTCCTTGCTAAATCTGGCGGGATCAAATTTTGTTGGATTTGGAAAGTAATTGGGGTCCATTTGAATCGCCTTATGTAATATCCAAATGGGTGTCCCTTTCTCTATAAGTAACGTTTTTTCGTCGGGATTTTTAGGCTCGATTACATAATCTTTTGTCGCTTGTCTATCAATTATGGCGGTTACGGGATGCATGCGCATAACTTCTGCAAATAAATGGTGCGCAATATTGGAGGTTGAGTTACACACTTACCATCTATGACATTGTCTAAATATTCGATAGCCATCACTGAGTCATAATTGAGAATTCCATTAAAGTTTTCGATTGTGTTGAGAATGTCTTCATGTAGTTTCTTCTGAATGTCAGGATGAACTGTTAACTCGTATATTAATGATGATAATGCACTGGTGACGGTGTCGTATCCCGCAAATGTCAGTATCAGTGCTTGAGCCATAATATCTTCAAATACTTGGCTATCTAGATTATCTGCACGAGATTTTTCAACTTTATGCAGCTCAAGTAATAAATTGATGACATCCAGACCAGTAAAATTGCTTTCAGCTCTTATCTTTATACTTTGCTTCATAATATTTGTAAAAAAATGTCGAACTTCATCGCTGAAAACTTTCACTCCAGTCCACTGTAAAAGATTAAAACGTAGTTTGCCTTACCAGACAAAGCACCACATACCTACCTTTAAAAGTTTAGGGAAAAGTTTATCCACGTAATACCTAATCCCATATAGCGTGGGCACCATAAACGCTTTATCTGTCATGGTATACATTTCACTATCTGGATTATTAATTGAGTCAGAATTAACACCGAAAGAATAGGTATTAGAAATATCGCACGATAATCGCTTGCAAACCTCCCTCATCTCCACAACAGCAGCTTGGCCTTCTGACCTTGCTATTAAATGCTCAACTAATTTTTCCGAAAACTGCTTAAGCGTACTAAAGAGATTCTTGACTTGTTTAATTGTGAAGAACGGTGTTAAGGACCCCCTCTTACTTTTCCACACATCACCTAAAACACAACTAAATTCCAAAGCTTCTTTTGATGCCAGACTTACGGTCAGCCAAAGCGACTATATTTCTTGACCACATCGGATCCAATTCCAATGGTATAATGTCGGAATGCGAGTGAAATACAGCATGGTCTTTTACAGTAATTCGTTTCACTAATTCCACATCACGGATTAATAGGACAGGTCGAAAGAAGTTATAACTCCCGACGTACCTATAATAGTATTGTTAAATGTATTTGGATTGCAGGTATTTCAGGAAAGAATAAAAAATATTTGCATTTGCCTCGAAAGGCAGACACGTCGAAAATGAAACGAATCTTAATTTTTAATTCGACGTCTTTAATCCTTTCAATTAATTGAATTATACCTTCCCTTCGCATTTGAATGGCGCGTTTGTAATTCAGCAGATCTGAATTCGAGAACCGGGCGGAGGATGTATTTATTAAATTGACTACGAGACCGGCAGTGGTCATTGTTCCTGGTTAAATTGGATCATTATCCTTAAAACTCTAACAAAAGATAGATCATAGGTGATTTTATATGTTTCATGTTATGGAATG
Source organism: Photinus pyralis (assembly GCF_008802855.1). Classification (NCBI taxonomy): domain Eukaryota; kingdom Metazoa; phylum Arthropoda; class Insecta; order Coleoptera; family Lampyridae; genus Photinus; species Photinus pyralis. The sequence goes on from NW_022170511.1 coordinate 46,410,023, forward strand.
CGTACCTACACGGATTTCATGGTGACAAATGATTGGCGGTTGTAGCAGGGCGTCCTTCCCCACTAATTCTTCACAAACCACAGAATGAGAGTGAGTTAAGTTATAAAAAATCAATGTTCATGCAAAATTAATGCAAAAGATCAAAGGTTCTCAAATAAAAACTGTTCTAATGGAAACTTTAGAACTATTGTTAATCTTTTTATAACTCAAAGCAGTTCACTTTTGACGTAGTGTAGCCTGCGTGAAGTTGCCTCCCCCCCACACCTAATTTTTTCAAAATTTATATTTTATGACGTAATTTATCAAGAAATCTTTATGGAATGCCTGCAGAACTCTGTCTTGCCACCTTTGTTGTACTTTTGTCAATATATCAAGCAGGAGTATGCGTACCTTTTATTTTGAAACTCGCAATAGACGTCCCTAAAAACATGTGAGGAGGAATTAAGCCTTAACACATTTTCGGTAAAAGCGCGAAAACAACGGAATGGGCTGACGTATTCAACATCTCGGTCCTTCCAGTAGCTAAACACCTTCTTCCACTTAAAAATTAATAACAAAAGCACAAATACGGCAAACATTAAAAACCACATATTTGTTGCGAATGCGTTAGTTCAGTTGGTTTGATTATAACTGAAAATCTGAAGAATTTGAGAGGAAAACAATATATTTTCTGTATACTTTATGTAAAACTCTGATGACATCAATAAAGTATATCCTGTTGGCTACTTAGCAACACTACCCATAAGCAACCACTTTACTCGATAGCACAGCTGCACAGATAAAATTGTCGATAGCAAGATCCTATCATTCAATGGGTTTATTTTGGTAAATAATAAATCTACATTTTGATAAATTATGAAAATACGGTCCATTTGCAGCAGTTTTGGACACAAAATGGCTCGATACTGTAATGACACTTGATTGATGTTTGAATTTTGCTTTAAATACTTATGTATCCTTTTGCCAATGTTGTCGAGTACAAACGCGTCAACTACCACCTTTATCCACAAGTGTCGTAGCAAATATTTGACACAATGCTAATTTGGGATTTACTTGTGCATCGTATAGGGACCTACTGAACATGGTAGATTAGATAGTAGAAAAAAGAAAAGATGCGCCCTGCCACCGGTGGGAGCGTGTCTTTGACTAATGCACAATAAAAAAGTCACATCAGATATTGATAGTGTAACTGCATAATTGTTATGTAAAATTTTCAGTGCATTCAAGTTCACTTTTGAGTCACTGGAGGCTACGTGAACTTGCCCCCCCCCCCCCATATTTTTAAAATTGATTTTTATCATTTAAGATTTTAATATTTATCAATAAATCCTGCAGTACTCTAATTTATTACAATTGCAAAAGTTTATAAACGAAGGGCAACATGCGCGTTGTATTTGGTAGTTTTAGGTATAAAAATAAAACACATTGCAAACCCATAAAAAAACCGACCCCTTTTTCGTACGTTGTCAATATTCCAAGCAGGAGGATGCGTACCTTTTATTTGGAAACTCGTAATAGACGTCCCTAAAAACGTCTGAGGAGGAATTAAGCCTTAGTATGTTTTCGGTAAATGCGCGAAAACAACGGAATGGGCTCACGAATTCGACATCTCGGTCCTTCCAGTAGCGAAACACCTTCTTCCACTTAAAAATTAGGAACAAAAGTACAAACACGATTATCGTTAAAAACCACTGCATTTTCTTAGTAATCGTTGTGAATTCCACCACAAACAAATAAATGGCACTGTCTTTAAATAAGACAATGTTGTATTGTTGAGATAAATGAAGACATTTTTTGCCAATGTGATAGTTTAGTTGGTTTCACTTGGAACTACACACTTAGAAAGCAAAGTTGAGACTGTCTCTTATAAAATGGCTAACTAGGAGGTTTGTGACTAAAAAGTACCTAATAATAATAATGAATGAGATATTTTCCAAATTTAGAGCTTACTTTTTTGTTATGATCAGGCAAGTTATAATTAAAGCATAGTGGCGAGAAATGTATTTTCAGAATGTTTAGGACAAAGAAGTCAAACTCTAAAACATTTTTTTTTCATTTGTCCGAATTGGAGATAAAAGGTTAAGACTTGGTGATCTGGGCGCGAAGTAGAAGAAGGGTTATTAAACTGAAAGAGACAGCATATTTTTACATCAGATTTGCTATTAATAACGACTCACGATTAGTGGGTAAGCCAAAACATCTTATCAACATATGACCTTTGCTTGTTTTTTGTACATTTTAATACGTTACATTCCTAATGCGGGATTAGGTCCTTCTAGCTTCATTTATGTACCATAAGAAGTTATTAAAAAAAGTAGACTCACTAAGTATACGTAGTGGAAAACTTTAGCGTTACCACAGATAAATTGGGTATTTTATCTGTGGCGTTACTATCGAAAAAGTATAATGTGCTATTTGCTAGTTAGCAACACATGACATGAGGAACCCTTTATTCGTTAGCATCGAGAACCTAGTCAAATGACAGTTCTAATAAATCGTTGAGTCGGTATATTTTGGTAAATATTTTACTCAGTATTTTTAATAATTTTTTTTCTTCTTGTCACGTGTGATACTGAAATTTTGTATGCACCTCAGGCTTTACTGGATATTTAACCCTAGGGCGACTTGCAATCCCTCGGGCCGGAGCTCCTCGGGCTCTGTCGCCCTCGGCATAAATATCGCCTTAATATCAAGGATATTAAGGCGATATTTACACAAATGTACATAAATACTTAATTTAGTTGTGACCATGGAAATTTGGTAGTTCTTTACTCGATGGTATCTAAAGGCGAGAACAGACAGGCAAGTTTTCTCACGCAAGTTGCGGTCTGACAGCACTGTCTTGGTATAAAACCACTGTAGATCAACTTGCGACATTTATCGCGTAAGTAACTTGCGACAACTTGCTAGCCAAAACGTATACGAGACTTCCGGGGAAGTTTTCTCACAAATTCAGATCGGCTCTGAATTTTTGAGCGTGAGACATCGTCTCCTGATCTTTTGATCAGACATAACTTGCGTGAGAAAACTTGCCAGTCTATTCGCGCCTGAAGTTTTCACCGTGATTTTTTAGAAATCTACTTCTGATGAAGCATTTATATCAGCATACAAAGCTTGGGAAGTTATCTAAGAAATTTTGAAACTGGACGATAAGGGAGAGATGCCTTACCTTTACTAAGTGCCGAATTTTACATCTCACTTTTCGGGATTTTTTCGAATTGAGGTACCAGACCAATTTTGTTGCTCGAATCGTATAACGCAACCTCTTGCTGAACGGCAGAGGGTCTACCTACAATACGCAGAAACGAATTCTTTTAAAAAGCCTTAATTTCAACCGACTCTTCCGTGGACCGCTAACGAATGTTTCAAAAATGTAACGTCAAGACTTCAACAACTTTTCAATAATGTAATTTTCTCACGCACCGTACTTATAATTTGTTACCTGAAGATGATTAACAATTGAAACATGTCGTAACATTTCGCAATTATATTTATTTATTTAACGGAAATACCATTTTTACAAAGAAATACAAAACATAATATCTATAGCAAAATGTAATAACAAGACGAAGTGTGACTATAAATCAAAATTACTGATAAACTTAACAAAAAATATTTCAAATAAAAATCAAGTGCATTATATTGAAAAAAGGAAAGGTAAATTTCATTGTTTCTAAAATCCCTTAAGTAAACACCTACGTAAAAAAGAATACAAACCCAAATTATACTGTTAACCGTTGTGTAACATCAGCTTCCTTCGGAATTCGATAAACGTAGTACCAAAAAAGTTAATATTAGTACATAGTACATTTGCGGAATTGCACATTCTTACTAGAGGAGAGTATTGTCCGTACATTGTTCTGTGGAAGGGAACATGGAATAATTGTATATTACGAGGTATATTACGTAAAATTCCGGAGGGAACGTTTAAGCATATGTTTGACAATAAGTATGGGCAATCTATATCAGAGTTAACTAATTTAAATAAAATGTACACATCTGCAAACTTCCTACGGGTACTTAAGGATTGTAAGTTCAAAATACACTGTATTTCTTTATAAGAAAAATCGTTACTATGTATTGCTATCTTTAATTTAAATGCCGCATATCTAAGAAACTTGTGTTGATTGGACTCAATTCTATGGATGTACTTATCAAAGTGTGGGGACCAAACAGGAGAGCAGTACTCAATATTGCTCCTTACTATCGAGCAGTACAACGACCTTATCGTCTGTATGTGTGTAAAATGGGCCGTGGTGCGCTTCAGGAAACCAAGTTTTTGTAGAGCTTTCGAAGTTAAGTTATTAATGTGCTGATGAAATCTTAGGGCCGGGTCAAGAGTAACACCAAGGTCAACAATTGTTGAAACAGAACACAAAGAGACATTACCTATCATATAATTGAACAGATAGGGCCTAAAGATTCGATGAAAACGCATCACACAGCATTTAGAAAAGTTGAGGCACATATCATTGTTGTGGCACCACTGTAGGACTTCATTTAGAGAAGATTGGAGCGTTATGGCATCTGACGCGGACCTTACAATTGAATACAACTTAAGGTCATCTGCAAATAGTAAAAATTTTGAATTTCTACAACAACTAGAAATATCATTAATAAAAATATTAAACAATAGCGGGCCTATATGTGACCCTTGCGGAATTCCTGAAGTTATTGGTATTGCGTAGGAAGTAAATTGCTTTATTTTAACTATTTGCTGACGCCCTGACAAATAATTAGTAAACCAGTTTAACAGCGGATTTTTTATGCCATAACTTGATAATTTATTTAGTAAGAGTTGGTGATTAACTCTATCGAACGCCTTTGTAAAATCCGTATATATTGCATCAACTTGGTGACCGTTCTCTAACGCTTTTAAAATATATTTTTTATTATACCTGAATCACAATCTCCGTTTTAAACACTCAAATGCGTGCGAAAAAGGGCCTTTAAAACACACGTGCTTTAAAGTTGCTAAGTAACGATACTTCAAGTATGACTTTTGAAACTGTCATCTGGATGAAATAAAAAATCCTCTTAGGTCGCTTTCTGTAAATGCAGAACATTTCTTTGGCTTTTGTACCTATCCTTTGGTTGAAGCTTTCACAAACGCGCGTAATTTAGGGTATGCTTCCAAATCTGTTCCACTTTTTAATCGCAGCGTTGCTTTAAAGTTTTGAATGAATGCACCAAAGTATAGAAGATTTAAATACCTTTGACATTTCCTTCATATATGCCAGCATTATCGACGACTGTATTCGTAAGTAACTTTCCTATTCATCCATGGAAACAATTTTTCATATTCTTTATAATAGGCTTTACTGGAGTTGGATTTTACACCTACCAACGTTTGTTTAGATTTTACAACAATCGATTTAATGGGCGGTGTATTATCTTTTTCAACGGAAATCGTTTAATTCACAAAGACGATGATTTTTGTAAGCAAACGTCAAGTGACATTTCCATGGCAATCGTGAAATTACGAACACCCAGCCCACTTAATTAGACATGTATTCGAGTATAACGTCAATATGACTTCATTGTATTTCCTATTTTTAAATTATACTGCAGGTATAATAAAAAATACTATAAGATACACGTGTATAATTAGTCTTTAAAGCACTTGCAACGTTAAAGGCACTCCGCTTTGCGTCGTGCCCTTAAACTCGTTGCGCGTGCTTTAAAGACTTGATTATACACTTGTATCTTTATATAGTTGTAAACTAACAAGTTTGTACATGTAGATCTGCCTTTCGTAAAACCATGTTGCTCTTCAGTTATAATATTGCTAAATAAATGGGTGATTTTATCAACTATAATATTTTCAAAGATTTTTGGAATTATATTTAAGATTGAAATTGGGCGATAGTTACGAATATTAGATTTGTCGCCTGATTTATGTATGGGTGCGACATAGCTCACTTTCCAGGTATCGGGAACGTAGCCGGTTGAAAGCGAATAATTAAAAAGTAGTGTTAGGGGAGGAGAGATAACAAATGCAGTTTCTTTAAGGAAAAGTGCTGATATGCTATCAGGACCAGGACCTGGACCTGTTGAGCAATTCAAATTGTTAATTTTATTAAACACTTCACTTAAACTAATTTTTAAGTAGGCGCAATCTACAGAATCATTCTCGTGAAATTTAGCCACGGGTACATAATTCTGTGTGTACACTGACGAAAAAAAGTCTGCAAACATGTTTGCAATGCCAAATCCATCAACTGATTTTTGATGGTCTAAACACATAACACTAGGTAAACCCTTATCTTTACGATTTGAGTTAATATAGCTCCAAAAATATTTAGCATTAGCGGTTATAGAGTCTTCAACTGACTGCGTATAAATTCTAAAACACGAATCTGTAAGGATTTTGCATTGGGACCTTAAAAATGAAAATGCAATGTAGTCGGCCAATGAGTTTGACATTTTATATACTCGATGAGCCTTCTTTTTCTTCTTAATTAGACAAATAAGTTCATTGCTAAACCAATGCGGAAATTTTGAAGCATTTGATGATCTTCGAACATAGTTTGTTTGACACAGTGTAAGAAAGATGAGAGTAGAAAACGTCGACTGCTTCGGCGAAACTCAGCTTTTCCAGGATTTTCCAGTCTATATTCGCTAGGTAGGCACGAATTGCGTTGTAATTTGCTTTCTTAAAATTTGGAATATATCCCTAGTATAGCAACAGATTCATTGGGTTTTTCGTACTAATTTCAATTAAAAGTGGAGGATGATACGTGTCACATGTTAGTAACGGGTCAAGTGATGTTGAAACAGAACAATTTTGTGAATTGGTGAATACCAAATCCAACTTAGTTCCATACATGTTCGGGATGCCATTTACTTGATATAAGTTGAAATAACCACACCTCTCATTCAGTGCAGCTAATATGTCGAGGTCTATTTGACTTGTAGACGACGTCTCTCCCCGAACCGCTAATTCTTCGTTGATCCAATAGGAATCGGGCAAATTATAATCTCCAAATAAATAAAATGGCGTGTTCATATTACTGTCCATTGCTTCTTCACTTGCTTTGCTTGACAGTGCTTGGTGTAATAGGAACTGTGGGAATGTGGAGGGATGTAGACCACACCAACTATATAAACGTGATTGTTACACTCAATCTGAAGGAATAACTGCTCAATACTTTTAATACTGATATTAATTATTTTACTGAACATAGTGTTTTTTACAGCAATTAGAACACCCCCACCACGTAATAAGTTGCTAGTTTCGCTACTGCGATCACACCTGTGGATAAAATATTTATTGTTTAGTTCAAGTTCGTTGTTTAAAATACCGCTGTGCAGCCACGTTTCGGTTAGTATAATAACGTCATAGTCGACACAAGAAGAGATAAGTGCATTATTAAAATGATTAAGCTTAGTTCTGATACCACGCACGTTTTGGTAATACATGATTAAAGAGTTATTGGAATTTAGTCACTTTCTTACGGGAACAATTTTGGGAATGCCATGAATATATCGTATGGTGATATCTTTTTCACCTTATATCTGTTCGTCAATAATTAAATATCCATGGGGAAGGTTTTGAGGAATTGAGTCGTTTATTTCCTGTACCTTTATGGCGTGTTGTAAAAATGATGGATGCGTGAAGATCTTAAGGATCGTTCGGTATTCAGTTGAATCGGATTTTTGTGCTTATAAATTCTATATACTTCTTATAAATGGAATGGAAATGAGAATAGGTTGTACATATACGCATAATGCAAACTTCCTTATTTGTGGACGGATTTTTTGGGTAAATGCCTGAAAACTAACTCGTATACATGTTCAAGTGTTCGCATATTCAAATGATGTCCCTGTATCCAAGATCCCAACAGGGTACGGGCCTTCGCTAAAAAAAACTCGACGCTAACCAAGATGCCGCGGGCAGCATCCATTGAACCTAATGTGTCCTGCGGTTCTGACTCTGCAATAGGTAACAATTAATTAATTAATACACCTGATTCACGGGTATAATTGTCGAATATATGGTTGTAACTAATTTGAGATATAATCAAATGTTTGCTACTTTAGGGAAGTAAGTGTAACTCTATGATGGGTTAATTAGTAAATTATACAACTAAAGATAGAATTTTTAGTTGTAAGATGTTTGAGATATTACGAACTCTTGTATACCTTGTGTTAAGTGTAACTTATATTCGACACTATAAAATATTGATAGAAATTTGGACAAACTAATTTGCTAAATAGAATCGGATTGAAAGCACTAACTTCAAATTTTTATTGGCTCATAAAAACATACAAATATGCGCAATATGAACAGTTTTAGAATTTACTGAGATGGACTTCTTTGAGAAATGAACTTCAAATTTTATAGAGTACTTCTTTGTCTGAATCAATTGAAAATTAGGACGATTTTCTTAACGACATTTTATCCTTCCCTGATAAATACAATACAATTACAATACCCCTTATAATATCTGCTGAAGTCAGGATGTGAATATAAAATCACGCCAAAACGGCTTTCCTCCAGTAATTCTTAAGGGACTATCCTTTGGAAAATGTATTTTGAAACCTTCTCCGGTATATGCAGTAAGACAGTAGGTACAATTACAATAAAAATGCCGACTTCAATACAAATTCAAAATATTGAGGTACAACATTAAACAACGACATTTTACTGCTGCCCATTGTGACACTATTTTTCCAAATGTATATTATCTACTATATCTTTTTTCTTATTATTTAGAACCAATAAGGCAGTTAGCCAATTACCGGCCATAGGGGAACGTAAATGACTTTGAATTAAAACTATATAATTAATACTATATAAATACCAAAGTTATAATAATAATTACTATTATTTTATGATAATTGTCATTATACACGTGTTCTTTTTTCTTGGCTCATCATGGATCGCTGCTTATCTTAAAGCATGGGATGCTGACCGAATCTTAGAATGAATGCACTTTTGGGCTAACTCTTATATTTTTCATAATAATTGAATAAAACTATAAACTATAAATTTGGTTTTTTTCTATTTGCCCGAAAACCGAGTAGAAATGGGACGTTTAGAATTGACTTTTTCAGAGGAATATGAGTATGAGATGTAAATGTAACTGCCAATTTAACGCCAGAATGGTATACAATTTTTTTTTGCTTAGGGTTGCCAAATTTCATGTTAAGATCTTTCATCAGAGATATTTTTCTCTGACGATAGCCTTTAATTTACTATTTTCATTTTACCAAAGTTTAACAATTATTCAATTTTCACAAGAGTGTTTTAGAAATTGCAGTCAAACTCATTTACTTTAGTAGTTTACATTTATAATTAAAATAATAAAAATGGCGTTTTAGTAAAGCGTTCTTTTGTCCAGATTTTATTAGATATCAGATATCATTATAAGTTATAAGTAGTAATCCATCCAAAACCGATTGTTGTCTGAAAGACACTCTTGTGAAAATTGAATAATTAAGTCTTATATTTAAAATGTAATATAGAAATTCATAGTTAATTCTTTATTAAAAAAGCTAAAAAGACAATTTGACCTCTACGTTGAAAACAAATGCCTCTTATTAGAAAATAATGTCAGCATTGAGTAATAACATTGAGTAATAATCCTTCACTCAACGGTCTTAGTCTAAACCTCCCATTTTTAGCGCATTTTTGCAAAAAATTTTTTTTGTAAAAAGTAGCTTTTAATCTCACCTTGGCTGGCTGGCTGGCTGGCTGGCTGGTCGGCTGGCTGGCTGGCTGGCTGGCTGGCAATAAATGCGCGCCCGTAGAAAAACGCTTGTAAAAAGACAAGGAGTGTACATGTAACTATCGGGGCCGTGTAATTAAGAACGTTAGGGATGGGGCTACAAGATGTGGGGTCGACGACATCTGGACGCCATCCTCGAGCGTATTATACTAACCTGGAGATTTTTCAGTTTTTATCTATCTTCTTCTACAGTTTTTCTCCGATTGTTTTCAAATTGGTGTCGTCGGGAAGATCTTGTCAACGCGCACAACTCCTGCGTCGCGGAATTTCGTTTTTTTTTCCTAGGGGCGACATAAACCACCTTTTGCGCGGCGCGCTTCGAGGGGTAGACGACTTTGGGCGCCCAAAAGTTTCTTACAGCGCGAATCGCGGTCTCTCTTTCTCGTGTCACTAATAGAAGGTCGAGCTATGTGAAGTACACAAAAGTTGAATACGATTTTATGCCGGGATTTTAGCGAAATCTACCAAAATGTGAATTACGAATGAACGGGACGTCGGAACTGTGTATCGACAAAGGGAATGTGGTAACCCCCGACGAGATCTTACTGATGGTGGAGTCGAAACTTCAAATCCGAATTGTTGCGGGTGATCAGAAGTGGGTGTCGACAAAGGGAATATGGTAACCCCCAAAGGATTTTACTGATGGTGGAGTCAAAACTTCAAACGCGAATTGCGAGTGCACGGTAAGTGAGAAAATGGTACCGACAAAGTGAACGTGGTAGCTTTCGGCAAGATCTTATTGATGGTGGAGTCAATATTGGCTAATAAAACACTGATCTGCCACACAAAAATGCGCTGAAGTCCCTTCGATCTCACACGAGGACTTTGATCATTTTTTAAGTACCTACTAGTTTTTTTTAAATACCTATAGAATTATAAAAACGCAGAATTTACTTCTTTGTTGTATCTAAAAAAATTATCCCACCAGTGGTTTCAATTTATTCGGCGTTGAATTTAACTTTAGGTACTCCAATTTAATCAACATTAGCTTTTAACATACGATATCCCATCGCCAGGCTTTTAGACCCATGCAAACATAAGGACCAGACAAATTTGCGTAACATATTTAAGCGACATTTACTCATGATTGAAAGCAAGGATCATACTACATGATCTTTGGTGAAAGGTAATACGTAATATCATTGTATTTATTTATAAATCTTACAGCAAGTGAGGGCGTAGTACCTAACCAATATTATTATATGGCAAGTGTTTATCAGTTATCATATTTTTTGCTTAGGGTTGCCAAATTTCATGTTAGGATCTTTCATCAGAGTTATTTTTCTCTGACGATAGCCTTTAATTTACTCTTTTGATTTTACCAAAATTTACCAATTATTCAATTTTCACAAGAGTGTTTTAGAAATTGCAGTCAAACTCATTTACTTTAGTAGTTTACCTTTATAATTAAAATAATAAAAATGGCGTTTTAGTAAAGCGTTCTTTTGTCCAGATTTTATCAGATATCAGATATCATTATAAGTTATAAGTAGTAATCCATCCAAAACCGATTGTTGTCTGAAAGACACTCTCGTGAAAATTGAATCATTAAGTCTTATATTTAAAATGTAATATAGAAATTCATAGTAAATTCTTTATTAAAAAATCTAAAAATACAATTTGACCTCTACGTTGAAAACAAAGTCCTCTTATTAGAAAATAATGTCTTAGTCTAAACCTCCCACTTCTTAACTACTAGTTTTTTTTTAAATACCTACAGAATTATAAAACCGCAGAATTTACTTTTTTGTTGTAACTAAAAAAATTATCCCACCAGTGGTTTCAATTTATTCGGCTTTGAATTTAACTTTAGGAACCCAAATTTGATCAACATTAGCTTTTAACATACGAGATCCCATCGCCAGGCTTTTAGACCCATGCAACTAGGGAATGCAATACCGGGATCCCACAGCATTTTTGCGGGATTAATCCCGCACATAAATGGAGCGGGATCCCGCGGGATTTGCGGGACTGAGGAATTTCTCGACCAAGGGGACGACTCTGTTTAATTTGTTAATGAAACGCATAACGGAGAAGTTATTCTTTAAATAATTGTTGTTAACCTTTTTTCACTTATAATTGCACAAGAGGTTGTATTTTACCGAATAAATTTGGGTTGTTAAGGTAATGAAAATCTGTTGCCTAGCAATTAGACGAGAAAAAACTGTCAACTATAAAAATGCGACACCGAAGGTGGAGCATTTTTAGGTTGACAGTTTTTCGAGTTCAATTGCTAAAAGGAAACAGATTTGAATTGCAACAACCCAAATTTACTCGTTTAAATATAAACCTCGAGTGTAATTCGGCAGGACAATTTAACTAACAAGAAATTCACCAAACTAGTCAATTATTGACAGACGTCAAGCTAATCATATGGGAAAGGATAATGCGATAATTGTTCCAAAATGAAAAGTGAAAAAACCACTAGTGCATTTGTCGCTGGAAAAGTTGCAGGTAACTTTTGCCGCTGTCAAAGTGACAATTGCACTGCGGCTTATGCGATTTTTTATACATGAGTTGAATTGTCGTTAAAAATGTACTATGATTTTTGAGGCACTTTAGAAGTTCACCTTTTTGAGCTTGACAGGTGAGGTTTCTTTGAGTTCTAAGTTAGGCTGAAGGTACCTACTTTTTTGTTAAATATTGTGATAATTAGCCATTTATCTTAATACAGAAGTTAACCGCACAGAATTGCTTATTTGCCAATTTATTTAAAGTTTTGTGGGATCCCGCAAATACCGGGATCCACTGCGGGATCCCGCGGGATTAACATCTAACAATCCCGCAAATACCGGGATTGAGATTTTGCTGCGGGATTGCATTCCCTACATGCAACCATAAGGACTAGACAAATTTGCGTAACATCTTTAAGCAACATTAACTCATGATAGTAAGGATCATACTACATGATCTTTGATGAAGGGTAATACATAATATCATTGTATTTATTTATAAATATTGTAACGTGATTTATAAATTCGGGTTCGATTTATATCAATATTTATTAAACAAAACTAAAACACTATAAAAACTGTACAATTTATATCGACTATTTATATCACACACTTCGCAATTTATATTTCCGCGCTCGATGTTTCATCCGTACTCGATCTCGTTCGGTAGTAAAAACTGCTTGCGATGTTCGGTCCGCAACCATTTATACACGCAAGCAATGTAAGTCAAGAACACTCGCGTAATTACCGGATAAGTCTGGAATATTCCTATACAAATCCCACTATCGCGCGCGTAGAAAATTCCAGAGCGCCAAAGGCGACGCCATGTCTGGAGCGTTTCCGTTACAATATTAATGAGACTTTACAGCAAGTGAGGGCGTAGTAACCAATATTTCTTCATTTTATGTGGAAGCAGCGGCTACAAAACGGTTTTCCGGCGCACCAACTAATTGTTATTGTACGCTAATGTTTGTTCCAATATGAACACTAATTTCATATTGTCGACGATAATCGTGAAAGTGGCTACCAATCTCAACATTCAAACTTAATTCTTTTACGTTTCTATTTTGTTGAATCCATTTCGTTTATCAGGATACAATGAAAATGGCAATTTTGCAACGTTTGCAATCTGCGGAACTCAATGATACACACAGTAACTCAATACAAAGGCCGGAAATTCATTAAACGATAGTCTTTTTAATATACTTGAATCCAAATACGCGAATCTTCTCCCTTGATGAATGATAAATCTCACTGCCAACCCCAAATAATCCCAATTTGGAAACTGTTTGCACTTCAGACTAAATTCCAAATTAATCATTCACTTTTTTATTAATGAAATGGACCTACTGGACGCTTTTGTAGCCGCGAATTAATAAACACTTTTTTTCTATTTCGGTGTCACAATGATGATTTTGTACAACTGTTTTCGCCGAAAACAGTTGTACAAAGACAGTGATTATAGTCGTTTTTTTTTTGGTAACTCATCTCTTAAGTTGGCAGTTACTAGTTAGTACAAGTAGGTACTTCGTTGGGTACTTCCAAGGATACTATATAATATAATCCTTGGGGTACTTCCATGTTTGAACTTCAAAATGTCAGTCTTACTACGCTGCCAACCTAAAACTTAACGGCATAAAAAGTGTTCCCAACATAAAACATGTTAGTTCTAATCATTGAATTTATAACTATCTAAATTCAATGGTTCTAATGCTCCCTATAGTTTCTGATTTTTTTAATTAAATCAAAGCACCGAAATAGAAAAAATAGTATGAAAAACGCGTGTTACAATGCTTTATTGTAATACTCCTATCTTGCGGACACTCGTGGCTACGCTTCGCGTCGCCACTCGTGCCACAAGATAGTCGTATTACAATAGGTCGCATTGTAACACTTGTCTTTCAATATACTATTTTATTATACCTGAATCACAATCTCCGTTTTAAACACTCAAATGCGTGCGAAAAAAGGCCTTTAAAACACACGTGCTTTAAAGTTGCTAAGTAACGATACTTCAAGTATGACTTTTGAAACTGTCATCTGGGGTTGAAATAAAAAATCCTCTTAGGTCGCTTTCTGTAAATGCAGAACATTGCTTTGGCTTGTACCTATCCTTTGGTTGAAGCTTCCACAAACGCGCTCAATTTAGGGTATGCTTCCAAATCTGTTCCACTTTTTAGTCGCAGCAATGTTTGAAGTTTTGAATTCACCAAAGACGATGATTTTTATAAGCAAACGTCAAGTGATGATTTTCATGGCAATCGTGAAATTACGAACACCAAGCCCACTTAATTAGATATGTATTCGAGTATAACGTCAATATGATTTCATTGTATTTCCTATTTTTAAATTATACTGCAGGTATAATAAAAAATACTATAAGATACACGTGTATAATTGGTCTTTAAAGCACTTGTAACGTTAAAGGCACTCCGCTTTGCGTCGTGCCCTTAAACTCGTTGCGCGTGCTTTAAAGACTTGATTATACACTTGTATCTTAATATACTATTTTAAGACTAGGTCCTTATAAGATCGTTTTGAAAAGTCGCTAACTACACAAAATTGTTAACTGATGCGAGCTGGGATCTGTATACTCGTATTCGATAACTCATGATTTTTTGGATCTCCAATAACCACTACTGCAAGCACTCGTGGTCATTTGCACTAGTGGTTATTGATGGTTCAAAAACCATTCGTTCTCTCTGCTTGAAAAAATTTCCAGCAATTACATGACCACTCGTGTTATTACTTATGAAAGTAAAAAAGAACAATTTTAACTTTTCTTTAGGTATTTAATATACACTCACGATCTTGAACTAAAAATCAAATGAAACAAAATAATAGAATCAGAGAGGCTCGTAGTCATCGTTACGCACCCATTAGAACCATTCGTCCTCACACAACCACTACCAACTATATAAGTAGCATAATTTAATGAAACACCTTGTGTAACAATAGGTTACGTCAATCGTACACGATCTTATTACAGTTATATTTCGCAGCGCAGTTTAAGCAATTTATCCCAATTAAAATAAATTGGGTTTTATATTCGTCTTGTATAACGGAAATTTTTGGTTTGTGTATTAACAGTATACTGTGCATGAAAACATGGGTGGCGCAGTTATAGTGTTGTTTTTTATTGCGTTCTTCTATTTGGTTTATAAAAATATTGCTAAAGCGAATCAGTATTGGAAGGTCAGAGGTGTACCTTATGTGAGCCCCAGATTTTTTTTTGGAAATTTTGCAAGTAACATTTTTCAAAAAGCTTCATTCGGCGATGTGCTGCGTACAATTTACCTTGCCTTTCCCACTGAGAGGTTGGTAATGGTAACGTTTTGGCGTGTTACATTTTGGCTTTAGGTTTGTGGGACTTTACCAGTTTACCCAGCCGGTGTTGATGGTTCGTGATCCAGAACTTATCAAGAGAATTACTGTGAAAGATTTTGAATACTTTTCGGATCACACGCAGTACATTGCTCCAGACGTAGATCCCTTATGGGGAAGAAACTTGTTTTCTTTATCAGGTGAAATTACCACACCCAACAAAAGCCACTTAGTATCCATAAAAATACGGTATTCTTTTAGTCAAAGACGGTTGGCACGACATGAGAACAATGCTTAGCCCTACTTTTACGAGCAGCAAAATGCGAATTATATTTTCTCTAATGCAGGAATGTGTAAAAGAGTTTGTGAGCTACCTTAACACCAAGGGAGATACAATGACGCTCGAATTAAAGGACACATTTTCGAGAGTGGCGAACGACATTATCGGAACAACGGCTTTCGGTGTCGAATGTAATTCACTAAAAAACCGACACAACGAATTTTACATGATGGGAAAGCAGATTACTAGTTTCTCTGGAATTAGGGGATTAAAATTCTTCGCATACGCCACTCTTCCAAAATTAATGAAGTATTTAAATGTGAAATTGATTTCAACAACCGCAGCCAAATTTTTCACTGACGTCATCACTGATACGTTACGTTATCGGGAAAAGAACAACGTTATTCGACCAGATATGCTTTATCTGCTAACAGAAGTTAGAAAAGAACGTATGGCACAAGGGGAGAATTCGGCTAATGTTAAGCACCACAAAATTGAGTTGACCGATGATCTCATAACGGCCCAAGCGATGATATTCTTCTTTGCCGGTTTCGATACGGTTTCTACGGCTTTAAGCCTAATGTTTTACGAATTAGCGATCAACTCTCAAATTCAAGATGAACTATTCGCAGAAATAAGGCAAACCGTCGGTGAACAAATTACATACGAAAAGCTTCTATCGATGAAATTTTTAGATTGCGTTGTTTCAGGTAATTTGGGCAATTTGCCGAATGCCATTGCCAGTACTTAGCCCATTTGTTTAGAATCTTTGAGACTACATCCGCCCGGGATATTTATGGATCGAAGATGCGTAAAGCCGTACGTTATAGAGCCGGAAAAGGCGCGCGATCCTACGGTGCGTCTCGAAAAGGGCGATCTCATTTGGATACCGATCCGTGAGCTTCATAGGGATCCGAATAACTATCCCGAACCGAAGAAATTTGATCCGGGTCGCTTTTCGAGTGCGAACAAAGATCAAATTAATCCGTTCACCTTTTTACCTTTCGGATTGGGGCCGCGAAACTGTATAGGTGAGTTTGAAGAGTGTCGGCAAGCTAAAGGCGTCTTTAGCTTCCAGGTTTGCACTACTCGAGTGTAAATTGGTGCTTGTGGAGGTGCTAAAGCAGTATGAGGTTGTTCCGGTGAGCAAAACGGAAATACCTTTAACTCTCAGCAAGAAGAGTCCTATTCCTTTACCTGAAAATGGAGTCTGGGTTGGTTTTAACCGTAGGGTAGAGGACAACCGGTACTCTAACGAGTGAGGAATGATGAAAAGACAGTATTGCCTTAATTTTCGTATTAATTTTTTATTTAAATTGAAAAATACAGTTTTTGTGGCGCTTTTTTCCTATTTCTGATGGAAAAAAAGCGATCTCATTAGGTGGCAGGATCTTTGTGTGTTCCTTGTTTGACGCTTTTCATTATTGTTAGCAATGTTAACTTTTTTCTTTTAAAGACTGATAGTTTTTCTTTAGAAGGATGAATGAAATGTGAGGAGAAACCGAACTATGAGATGTGTAAGGGTAAAATCGTTGGTAGGCCATTTTTAAAACATTCTTGGTATATTGGCCCGGTGACTATTCCTATGACTACAGTGTAACGATTTGTAGGAGTTCATATGGTCATTAAGTTGTAAACGAATTGTACTCTCCAAACTAAAATTACACATACCGCTTATGAGTAGGAGACGAAAATAACCCAATGCATTATCTAATTAACGTGTTTTGTCATTCATTTAAAGGACTAAAGTGCAACTTTTACTCCAGAGCAGCTTAAAAGTAAATGAAGTATGAAAAAACATAATTTAGTTAGCTGAATTTCAGTGGGAAAGCACAACCTTTTTTCTTTCGGGCTTTCATGAATATAAGGATTCTTATTGGCACAATAAAAAACATGGTGGACTTAATTACTACTACTTGCTTTAAAGGTACTCGGTGATTCTTGCATTTATTTCTGCATAATTATATTGTTAAAACCTTAAAACTAATTTGCCCTATATTATTGTACCGTAACAATACACGGGGGCCCTTTAAAAGGAGTTGGTTTTTTAAATGTATTTAGAGTTGCGTATTTTTTAAGTTTGGTAGTGAAAAGGGCACAGGGTGTCAAAATTAAAATTTCTTTAAAAAAGTCCGTTAGTTTTTGTAAAACTGGCAATCATTGTTTAATGCGGCTTTGAATTCCATTACAGGAATTGAATCGGGTTAATTCTTATCATAAAAATGTCCGATTTCATTAATAAATCCCCATTTTGGGGCATTAATTAATTGAAAAAGATAGGTAAGGTTTAATCCGGAGGAGATTTTGAAGGCATTCCCTTATGAGCCAGCGTAGCGCTGAATGTGAATAATCAAGCGATAAACATTTCGATGTTGGCTGTCGTAGAATTCAAGTCTATATTGGGTTCTTCATACCCCTACAACGTCAAGTGCGACGACTTTCGCTAGCAAGTCCTCGCACAATTTACATGAAAAATGAAGTGAGCCTTGGCGGAGTTTAATTAAAAAAAAAATGTTAGCGGACGAAAGTAGCGGCAGTCGGTGGAACCTAGTTGTGCTGTGGGTGGAACGGAAGGACGGGCGTACGGACAGACGGTCTCGAGCGCTATCAGCGTTTTGCGGGACGGTCCCGGAGGCCTCGGTCAAACTCGATCAGAGTAAATGGCAACTCCAAGAATCGGTCGAGTGCAGCAAATGGGGGCGGGCACTTCTGAAAAACTAAAACAAAATTATGGCAAACTCCCTCATGAGAATAATAGCACCAAAATTAATTATCGGTGTCTACGGGAAAGCGAAACAATATTCCCCTTTATAATTAATGGGACAGGAAGTAACAAATATCTTGCGTTGCAATAAAACGAAGCCGTAGAAATTACTGTGCAATAAAAAGCAAAAGCTGTATAAACGGTTCAGTAAACTTAATGTAAATGCAGAAATTAAACGGTCTGAATGCAAAATAAATTTACGGAAAAGCTCAAAATTACGGTACTTATGCAACGTCACTTCGACAAAGCAAAAGGCAAAAGATAAAATTACTATTCGGTTAACCACCTACAATACGCCTACAATACCTATAGAGATGAACGAAGCTCCAAAACGGGATTTTGTGTAGAATGTAAATGGGACGATACATCGAAAACGGTATAAAGTAAAAATGGGTAAATTTAGAAACAAAATGTATTTTTCTGTCTAGAAGAATAAGGAGAGAATGAAGGGTAAACAGATAAAAAAATGCTATAACCATTTAAGTAATATTTATTAAATGTCATTGCGTTTTATTTTGTTTCGTGGATTTTCAAGATGATATGGACATGCATTATGACTAAAATGTACGTGTTTTCATACTGGTTCATTGCATGCAAACGGAAACACACCGCTTCCTTTAAATTTTTGAAAACATCAAAATGTACAACTCCAGTGGAAAGCGTCAGCTAATTTAATAATAATAATAATTAATTGGTGTATCGACTTCTAAATTTTTTGTTTGATTTCAAATTTCCTGATTAATAATAATAATAATTAAACCCAGCCTGATACGATTAACACAAATATATTGATAAATAAAGCAAATATCACAATCCAGCTCGTTTACAACTATCTTTTTATACTTATCTGGATTAGTTTTTCTACCCCTAACATTTTGTCACACTTTTTTAATTCGCGGCCATTCTCTTGCCTTCTCCTGATTTTTTATAATAACGTACAAATCTCGGGACAAATCAAAATTATCCTTCTATTTCCCTATTTTAAATTAATGTATTCGGACCCAATTACATGGCTAATTTTACTGAATAAAAAACATCGGAATTTTGATGAAAATTACATCTTACTATTGAATGCTTGAATTTGCATCCCTGTTAATAGCCCCTATATCCTAAAAATATATTGCACATATTTCCTGAACGTTTTCATAAGCCAATCTACACAAATGGGCTACAAAATTCGAATTACTATTTTACACCATCGACATTTTTTTCTATTATGATTTAGATTATGAAACGGATGAAAACAAGACAATTTCATTTGTACAAATAGAAATTGAAAATTGAACGATAATTTTCGTAAAATAATGTACTGTAACTATAGAGGGTGGGCCATTAGTGTGTGGGTGGAAGATTATGGGTTTATTAACGCACATATTTAAAATTCCTTGTCGAGGCATATTGAAAGACTCTTTAAGGCTACAACCTAAAAATATTTTCAACGAAGTTGCAATTGTTATACCTACAGGCTGATTTATAGTTGCATTTTTTTAACATGCTGTGCCGTGACTCGGCAGTACTACTAATCATGAAATGTAAAGACATACGCCGAACGGCTAAAGTTGTACTTCTTTTGTGTTAAAAAATCACTCCGTCAATTTTCAAAATTTCAATGAAAAATGACTTTTTTAAATGGAACAACCAAGTCTTTTTTATTGCATGAAATGTGGAATTTTATTACCTTTCTAACGATATTAATTTTTTATCGGGAGCTAATTAATTGTTCTTATAGTGCGTACACACAACAAAAAATATTTGTTGGGTGAGCGGCCTAATTTATTTAGGCTTTCCTGAAACCTGGATTTCTTTCTTGAAATGAAACACTTTACTTTTCCAGCGTGACTAATCCAAATTCGAGTAGGAATTTCACCAATCGTTTTACAAATCCTTATCACATTGACGAAATCTTATAACGAAAAGAAACTATATTTAGACATCCGGAATCCATTAATAAAACAATACTCTACAGAAATTAAAAGATGCAAAAAGGACAATGTTCTATTCCACCGAATGCTTACAGATTATTCTTACAAGTCACTAGTCACATAATTTATTGGAAAATCATCCCTTTAAATTTGGACACCTTGTAATTTTTCTATGATTTTCTTCTATTTATGTATTATTGAAGTCTGGTGGTGACCAAAATAGCGAAAAGATTACAAAAAATCTATGAGTACATAATACGAAACGCACGGGCATTTTCTGTACTAAAAATTCACTTAAAGTAGTTAGAGCGCCTAGGTAAAGTAACAAGAAGTTGGTGAAAATGTGGTCACTTATTCTCTGAGAGACACACTTTCCAATGGTCAAAAGAAAAAAGTGTTCCTATGTACCGTTTCTGAGATATTTGACAGTAAAAACAGGGTATTTTAACATGGGCTCTTATGGACAGACTCAGTTTTTCTGAGCTAGAGAAGGTTTTTGTATCAAGACTTAAATGAGATGGGTCTCATTAGAAGCGAAATTTTGTGACGAATCTAAATTTGCACGGAAAAGTACATGTTCATGATGAAATAAGGAAGATATTTACCGCCGAAGCGGCGTCTGCTTTGGCGCGGCGGCGCGCTAATCAGCACGCGTTTTAATCTGATGACTTTTCCACTAGGTCTAGTATATAGCTGAGCTAGGACAATCTTTTCCTTCTTCTGCTGAGCACTTTTCTTCACCAAAGGCATGGTGTCTTTCAGAAAGAACACCAAAACCAGCGATATTTATAAAGGCCTGCACACGTCTTGTTGACACACTGATCGGATCGAGATCAAGATAGCGGCTGGGGATCTCTGGCGCCAACATCGAAAAACCAAATCCACTACACCGACTTCACGTAAAACGCCAAATTATTTAGTTTCCCGGCTTTTAAATACGTCTCGCATACGTTTTGATTAAAAATAAATATATTCGTTTAGGATGTACCGCTTACACTGTGAATATTTAGTCGCGGTGTGTCGTCAACATTTAGTGTGCAAAGGTTTGAAACAGGGTCGAAAAGTAGGGAGACTAGTCAAGTTGACTACTGTATATACCTTTTTAAAAATTATGTGTAACGTTTGCATTGTGCTGAGGTACAAAATACCACTCATACCGTATTTCTAATTATGTTTCCTTCATAACAACATTTTTTTGGGGACGTTTACCGTAAGTAATAGGTAGGCCGAGTACATCACTTGACTTCAGCCGAACGCGCTCTAACTACTTTAAGTTTGACATAAGTGTAAGTGATTAATCTTTTGTACTACTACTCGCGTCATACTTACTTTATTTTTATCAACAGAATATCACCTACTTTGTACCTAATACTGTAGTGGACATTTTAAGACATATTCTAAAAAGTGTTTGTGCCACCAACGCATGAATGCTTGATGCTTCCGTCCGTCAAATAAAGGATCTTTGGTCAGATGTAATACAATTTCTTTTTATAGTAATACTTCGATTGTACCTCGCAATACATTTCGTTGATTTTATTTATCTAGTTTATTAGAACCAGATCTCCGTATTTGCTTCCTCTTTTTCTGCTTCACTTGTTTAGTTCTGTTTTAAAATAAGGGATATTTGCAGTTTTTGACAAACAAAGCAAACTGCGTTTATCAAACCCGCATAGGTACAAATTTGTAAAATTGTTAGATACGCGTTTCAAAGGAAACTTTGCTAACATCGTCGTAAACGAATATATTTCGATCCAGGTTTTCATATCAGTGAAGGAGAAAGTACAGTATACTTACATAACTTCCACATTTAGATTCCTTTTTGAAAATTAAGGTCAATTTACCGGACAATATCTATGAACATCTTGTACCGTTTTGCAGAAAAAAATTGACAGATATAACGGGTACTTTGACGCTTTGTTCCTCAGTGACTTTAGACGTAAAACAATAAAATGTTGGGGGTACCTATAAAAAATGGTGGTTATTCGCATAATCGCAATGATTTTTCATAAAAGTTTACGGGGTCTTCACAAATGATAAGCAGCAGTGTCCCTTCTTTTATTTCAGATATTAATTCTAGACAAAATTTTCATTCGATTGATATGACATTGTTCCATACATAAAATTGATGATTTTCAAGTTATTTACACTTTTCTTAATAAAATAATTTTTAATACAAATCATGATTGCCTTATGATCGTATCTAATTGTAGACTACTTGTTTAATGTGTTATGTGTCCCCACAAGAAAAAGTCAAAGTCGGCAAATGCATAGATCTAGGGGCCAGGGGGTCACATGTGTGGACTACGTTATCATTGTAGGCTGGAGCGCCATCTTGTTGACACCATACTTTCATCAGCTGTTCAAGAGGCAAATCCATAGCTGTATTCAAAATGTAGAGGCATCGAACCCCGTTTAAATTTTCTTCATAAATGACAGTAAATAAAACTTGGTCGTCTTTCAAAGCGCTGAAGACAATGAAGCTCCACGTATCTTGGAAATCTTCACGTTCTTATGGAATTCGCCATAAATTTTGATTAAGTTCAAGTAATCTTGGGATTAACCGAACCTAACACTTTTCCTTCCGGAGACAGGAAAAAAAAAGTAAAATCTGCTCTAGCGATTATGTCAAACTTTGGTGCCTACTACCCAGCCGAACAATGCCCTATTTTATCTTATTTGGTCAAGTTTTTGTCTCTCCCTACGTCGGTATAACGTAGTCTTCCGACCTTTTGGGTAATTTCTCTTTTTCGTTCACTTTATTCGTTTGTTGAGGTACTTTCAATGTGATGCTTATTTCCTTTTTTTAAGTTGTTGTCATACACACCTGTGCTGGCGAGAGCTTAATTTCCAGAATTCCAAAATTAGATTCTCGTCATTTTTAAACTCAATATCCTCGAAACAAATATCCTGCGATCATCAAGTTTGTTCTCAAATCATTGGCAAATAGGCTTTCACCCAATACTAACAGCCATTCATAGACATTTTAATAACGGGCAATTAAAAAAGGATTGACATCGAGTCCCCTTTGGAAGTTCAAGTTAAATATGATTTCCCAAAGTGAATGATACTTAGGTATATCGAAATCGGTGTAACTGAAAGATTGGGAAATTTAAAAGCAATATGTGATTTTTCACTGTTTTATAGATTTTCAAAATGCAATTTTTTTCCTAAATGTAAGCTTTCCTTGTATGCAAAAGTAAATAGTCGTTCATTTAATTCTTCGGAGAAAGAAACCAAAACCTATAATTCTAGCCGAAAGTGTCATCCAGCAGTTACGAATATTCATAATTTGTTTCTAACAAGGTTACCTCATATTTAATTTCTGCATAATCCCAAGAACAATTTTCTTTAGTACCATGTCTGCCTTATACATACTGTTCAACACATTCTTTGCTTTTTTTTTAAATTTTCCTTATAAACCGGTGTTTTATATTATTCAACAGAAACCTTTACATTAAAAAAACATGCAGTAGATATGTTGTGTAACTAAAAAAATCTATATCGTACCTAAGATTTTATTTTCAAAAAGTGAAACCCCCAGGAACAGACCTTTGTTGAGAAACGGAATAGCAAATAACTGTTATATGATAAATTTGTTCACAAAGTGGACATTTACATATTTACAAAGTATACATTACTCCATACATTTGAGGCACTTCGTAGAGTCCTTTAGTAGTTCTCCCTAATGGGAATTCTCCATACGCTAATGTCCACCTGTTCACTAACCGAAATTTGAAGGTGAAAATATTCCCGATGCGAATGATTTCGCTGCGAATTGCCCGGATGCGAAATATATAGGGGAGTACGATCTACAAAGATGTACATTATTCCATACCTTAATTAAGGGTAGTTCAAGTAGCACCCTTATAGACCATGTACTTACTACTTAATCATGCTATATCTGATCTGGGCATCATTTTTATTCAGCTTAATTTAATGTATTCTTTCAGGAAACCCCCCGTTTTGAAATGTAGATATTTCAGGTTGTTTACACATGATTTAGTAAGCACTGATTAAATGAGATCAGTTGGAAAATTGATCAAAAATCCATAATTCTTATGGTTTTGTTTTATATTCAAAGGGGAGTTGTAATTTTGGTTTTGTGTTCAATTTATGAGGGGAAATGTGTAAACATCATGTAGACGTTATTTCGGTTTAAATACCAAAAATATTGATAGGATACCCTGTATGTGAGAAATATTTCAATTTTTAGCGCATTTTTAAGAATTAAAAAAATGTGATTGTATTGATTAGATTTGATTTATTTTGTATTAGTTCGTATTACATCCACGAGCAGGATTCTAATTTGCAATGACTACATTATAATTGGTTCTTATACACTGTCCAATTTTCTATGAGCTATCACCTTCTTATAGTATTTAGCGGATTCTTTCGCTGTTCTTGTTCTATTAGGATCGTTAAAATCAACGTGGTATAAACCAAATTTTTGCCTAAAAGTAGCATTATCCTTCCGAAATCCCTCAGTGGCTAACACTTACGTGTATCCGTTATCCCACTCGAAGTTATCCATCAAACTCCATGCTGCATAGGCGATGACATCCGCTTCATCCTCTTTTATAGCCGCCAAAAGCTGCCGAAGGTATTTCTAAAGATGATGCCATGTTCAAAGTGCGATTATTAAATTTGACGAAATACCTGATAGTAATTCACCCTGTCGTAATCTTCCAATTCTCCACGGTCGGCGTAGCCATTCTCGGATATGACAATTTTGGGATTGTTGTATTCACTTTTAACCCAGTTTAATATTTTTCGTATGGACGAAGGCTCAACTTTCAACCAATCGGCATTAGAGTCAGGCCAAGCTGGATCGGTTGAAAGTTGAATTCGCGCGTCCTTGAAATAATCGGGAGCCGAAAACGCCGCTTCGGGAACGTTTTGCACCTGGTGCGTTGTGTAAATATTCAAACAAATAAAGTCGCATGAATTCTTGATGAGGAGTTTTTCTTTCGCGGAAAATTCGGGCAGACGTGACTTCGGGTAGCCTTCGCCCGCACTTCTAAACGCGATACGCTCCTTCATGATTTGAGGATAATCTCCTGAACCGATGATCGGGTTAAATAACCATCCATACTGAAAGCTACAGTTTCACTATTCGGATATTTGTACAAAAATTACAAACTATGAATTGTCTTGCTCTTTCGGCTGCGAGTAAGTCTTCAGTGCTGTTCGTCTTAGCCTCATACCACACGACGTCGATTCCCACGATTCCTACTTTACCTATTAAAGATATTCTTGTTAAATGCAGCTGCACGTGGTGGATTTACCTTGTTGAACGCCTTTGTAGTCCTTCTCGTACATGCGGTAGGTCTTCGCATGGGCTAAGAGTACAACATGTCCATACATATAATCAGAAATTCCGGATTGATTGAGAGCCGGAGGAATTTTGTCGCTTCTATACCCCCGCGCGTCCGTATTAAACGTAATCCAGTACGGAACTCGATCACCAAAGTTCGCAAAAGCAACCCTTGCGTAATCCACAAATAGATCTGACATAACGGGATTAGTCCAACCGCCGATGTCGGCTAAAGTTACCGGTAGGTCCCAGTGATACAAAGTGACCATGGGTTTTATACCGTTCGCGACTAACTCGTTAATTAACTCGTTGTAATAGCGTAACCCATCGGGGTTTACATGGTCTGCGTATCCAAGTGGTAGCAACCTGGGCCAGGACAACGAGAATCTATAGAAATCGACACCGAGCTCCTTCAGCATGGCAACATCTTCTTTGATTTTGTTATAGGAATCGCACGCAATATCACCACTTGATCCGTCAAGAATTCTCGTTGGAATTTCGTGAGTGAATCGGTCCCATTCACTTTCACCCTTGCCTGAAAATGTAACCGTAATATACAATCACTTGTACGATTGCTGTAATTTACCACTAACATTCCATGCTCCCTCAATTTGATACGACGATGTTGCTACGCCAAATAGAAAATCTGAAGGAAAACCATCCTCTTTGGAGGGATTCCTAAATGACAATTGAAAAACCGAGTTTTTTTATTAAAGATCATTACGGTTTAGGGAAATTATTTGTATGGAAGTCATTCTAAAGGTCACTCCCTAGAATTGACATGGAAATCGGCATTAGGACCGTAGCTTTGCAGTGAACGATTTTTATGCAACTCTTGAACGCGGATG
This sequence comes from Photinus pyralis, assembly GCF_008802855.1. Taxonomy (NCBI): domain Eukaryota; kingdom Metazoa; phylum Arthropoda; class Insecta; order Coleoptera; family Lampyridae; genus Photinus; species Photinus pyralis. Next base: position 46,436,662 of record NW_022170511.1, read on the forward strand.
TGGTGTTTTTCGTCAACTAGTCGTTACATTTTGCAACAATTAATGTTAGGTCTAGAGACCCTACGAAAACGCGAACTAGAATTGGTAAATCTGCATACTAGGTGTAAAATGAAGACCACACTGGTGTTAACCAACTAACGATAGAATATTCTGCCTCAAAATTTAGGTTGCCGTCCCAAAAAAGCAACATATCCGGGTTAGGAAAACAAACTGTGGCTATGGCTAAAATACTTACATACTATCAACTACGATAACGATTATCAAATACAAGAGCACGGTTCTCATCCTGAAGGTACCCGTCTCTGCCAGTTAAAACAGTGAATTTATCATTGGTATTCTTATCAGAGACCTAAAATGATATGAAGTTGCTGTATAGGCATGTACTTTTATAATTAAATTCCTAATATAATTTAGTTTAAGTACTTCTGAAGTAGATACATTTTTAAAATAGGAGACTAATTCAAAATGATTCTTTTTTAAATTAATACCATTGAACTTATCGATGTCATAATTAAAACTGATTGCGACTTAACTTTTAAATTGATAAACGTTAATTTAAGATAACAAAATGCCAAACACATTTTATCAACTAATTACGCGTTCTGGTTCTTGAAATAGAATCACGAATCTTCTCACATACGCGAGGATATTTTTTGAAACCCAGCTTAAAATGACGACAACGAATTGATTTCACACATTGATATTTATTCGGGGTTGCTCTTGAAGAAAACGCAAAACCTTTTGTATTGACGCGAAATGGTACTGGCTTGCACTCGAGCGCATTCAAAATGGCGCTATTTAAATCTCGCCCGTTAGAACGCAAAGAGCTTATCTGTTTAAACTAACCAACCTCCATCTTTGTCTCGTGCCTGGCTTTAAACAGAACGGAACGAAACTCTTAGGTTCAAAAAGATCGTGGCCACCACGTTTGCTTTCCCCGATACAGTTCTTGTTATCGTTTGTTATAGCCAGACATACCTTTGTTCATGTTCGCTATGAAGCGGTAGATGTGTAAATCTTCCTATGTTTAACAACATTATCACCAGTTCCCTTAATTCTGCGAAATAGGCAGTATTTTCTTAAGAATTGCTTCTTAATTTATTGAGATTGTTATTTATATATACGACCACAACGTCTGTGTGTGTGTCTCCAAATACGATGGCTTCGACGTTTACTGTCGTAATGCATTTTATGACTTTTGGCGTTTGTTTCAGATTGTTTCTTCGCTCTTTTAATACTTTTGTATAGTATGGTGTTGTGTAGTAGGTAGTGATAAGCGTAAATAGATCGTTGTATTTAGATGGTAGAACGGAGTGGGGCTTTAGTTTTGAAGGATAGACGAATTTTAGGAGGGCAATTCAGCGCATGTGGTGGAAAGTCGGGACGTTGATTAGGATACGATAGTGGTTAAAGTGCGAGGGGATTCTTGACACCAACGAATTTATGCCGACCAAAATTTTACTTAATAATATGATGGACCATTTTTACCATATACGGAAGTCATTCGTTCGTGGATAATATTTAGGCCTGTACAAGTACACCCTCAGTTATTGTTGTGCAAACTACGCCATGCGATGGACCACCCTGTATGTGCATTTACATTATTTTTAACGTTAAAAGTTGATTGTAATTAGAGATTGGACACTCCGGTCTCCGGTCGGTGCGATAAGAGGTTTATCGCTGCGTTAATCTAAGTAAAAGTAAACGTCTTATCGCCAAAGTAAGGAAATGCTTATTCTTCCGGAGACGCAGTATTTTGTTAAGGAGGAACGAAAGTGAAAACGGGACATTGATTTTAATAGAGAAGAAGACTTTAATCGAGGCTTTTCAGTCAAGTTTTTTTTGGTGTTTTGCCGTTATCGGGGGTTTTGAAGGGACAATCAGTCTTGTTTAATTGTAAAGTTTTTATAAAAGAAAGTAACCATTGATTATTTCTTATAAACTCTTTGAACTAATGAAGGTAATGTCCAACTGTTGGGGTGAGCACTTTATCCATATATTTATTAAACTCCAAAGTAAAATTTCCAGGGAGCCCATAGTAATAGAAGCAGCAATATCAAGGAAATGTGAGTGAAATAAGTGTTATGTGAAAAAGGAATTACAGATTTCCTAGCAGGAATAACTTCTAGTCATAATTACCACGTAAATGTAGGTACTAAAAAGATCGACTGACATTGCACATCCAAAAATTGAGTATGAAGGAATCATTGCCAATGGAAAATTGAACATCTATATCTATAACAATATAATTACTATAAAGCTAAATAACTATATGTCGTTCAAAATTGTTCTAGGTAAACTATCCTATTCTATAAATATTATAATTCTAACGGTAATCAAAGGGAAAGCATATGCTTTAAATTTGAAACAATTCCTTTGGTAAAACATTTTATATTTTTCGGGGCTCCTCTATTATTTCATGTAGGCTCATAACTAACTGATGTAGGATACCATTTCTCGCATTTAATATGGCGATTAAGAGTTTATTGATATTCAACTCATAATTCTCCCATAATAATGAAAATAAGTCCACAAACCTATCAATACTTCGTTTTTTCCCATATTATTGGCCATTAGCTCTGTTTTGTTGAAATATTCCAATAATTCTTGCACTTTTCTGCGGTGGATTTAAAAACATGTACCTAACGTACTTTCTAAAACTGAAGCTGGACCTTCTGCCGAATTTGAGATTTTTAATGTAGTGCTGGATCTGTCTCTCATTTGGGATGATTAATTAAGTTTTAGTATTTTATCAGATGAGTAGTGGCTTTGGAATAACAGTTGATCTGGGGACTGGAATTCACAATACTCGACAATATTCTAAGAAACTGCTGCGTCTACCTAAAGTCACTAAATCGTTTTTTCAAAAAACAGTCTTGTTCCTCGGTCCAAAATTTTGTAATTATTTTTTTAACCATTACTCTCAAAGTATATTTGAACTATCGGTTCGGGTGTTTAAGAAAAGAGCTAAGGAATTTTTATTTACTAAAACGATTACTGAGTTGGAAAACATGTATCTTATTTTAAGTTAATTTTACAGTTTGATTAATTTTGCTTGGTTTATGTTATACATCTTCATTTCCACCAATGCTTCACTAGAGATACGTTGCGTACATTTTATTGAGCTGAAAATATGTTCATTAAATTTAAATAGTTATATCTGTTGATCTCTATTTAGATTTCTATACGTGTGAATGGCGTTTGTATTATGATCTTGAATTTGCTTTTCCTCCCAGTGTTCAGAGCAATTTTATTCTCATTACTCTTACTGGTGTAGTATTATTTCACCTAGTACATTATCTTTAAGCTAAGTTTTCGTTTATTTTCGCACTGCCTTAATTTATACTTTATATAATTTTTAATTTTTTGTTGTGTTTACAGTTTTGTATCTAGGTTGGAATAAAGATTATTATTATTATTATTATTATTATTATTTGTCTTTCCCAAATTTTTATTGTAAACATCTGGCTTTGGCTTACATATACAGGGTGGTTCAGAACACCCGTCCGCCCGTTTATTAGGGACTTAAAAATGTTTAACAGATAGCTTAGGGATCTTACTGATATTGTTGTTCTTTATTGAAAATTGGATCCTCCAATCAACACTTTTGGGAGGGTAGGGGAGAAACTTTGTGATCTCTAGGAACCCACATTTTTTATTCTGAAGGCTCCTATAGATATCGTCCTTAGTGGTTGTAAAAAGGTTTTTGTATTAATTCTCAAGAAGATGATTGATCTAACTCCATGAGAATAAGGTGTTAGTAAATTGTATTCACTTTTCTATATCGTTTCATACATTAATAATATCCTGAGTAACGGTAATTAATTCCTAGCAAAATAAGAAGCTTCCGAAACACCACAGTTTAGTTGAACTCTTTGATTTTCATTAAAAAATACGTAAAATTCGAAAGAGAGGTCATTGTGGTCATTGTGTCAAGAAGCTGTAACCTTTTTGACAAATATTATATGAAACGATGAGGCAAAGTTCATTAAAAATTGAATCTTCAACGCCAACAAGTATAATAGTCATTATTAGGTAACGGAAAACCCTTTACGTAGTAAGGAAAAAAATTTTCCAAGATGTTCGGAGTTTCAATGTCTTCTGTGTAAGAGACGTAAAGACACAGATTTTTGCTGTCATTTATGAAGAAATTTTGAACTGGGTTCGATATCTCAAAATTTTGAATACAGCAACCTGTGAACGATATGCCCTTGACAATTTGCCTCTTCAACAAGGGATGAAAGCATGGTACCAGTAAGATGACGCTCCGGCCCACAATTAATAAATATTATTAAATTACCAGAAAATCACCAACTTTACTTTAGGTATAGGACAATGAATGAATCAAATGAAAATTTTGTCTAGAATTAATATCACAAATAAAAACAGGCCATTCTATTTGAAAATAGTTATTTGTACAACTAGTTTTGAAAGTGATACTTTTTTTCATGAATTTGCAGTCTGATTAATGAGGCCATCTACATAAATTTAAACAAACAATTTAGCACGATCTTAGTTACTATACTACTGCTACTCGAATCCATCCACCATCTCTTCATTTTTTTTCTTGTTATGTAGACCATCCAAATTTTGTATTAATTTTACTTTGCTAGTAAAGCACAGGTTAAGTGGAAGAGTACAAAGGACTTTAAGTCTCTTAACGAACCCCATAAGGTGGCCGGTCTAGGCGAGAAGTTCAAAATGTGATCAGAAGGGTTATTAATGCGGCTCATTTATTTTATATGAAGATCGATTACTTGAGTAAACAACAATTATCCACATAATTTTTATTAATAGTCCATTGTGGGAAGATTTACACACATAGTTATTAATTCAGATAAACCCTTAAACAGTTAGATCATAATAAAAATATCTGCTTATATACGAAACACGCCCAACTTTCATAAAATTTACATAACGTCATTTCACATTGATTTATTTAAATTACTCTCGTCTTCACCGTCGTCTTCAATCTCCTCAGCCGATTCTCGTCCCAGTCTGGGAGTATATTCTGAAAAACGAAACCGTTAGAATTGCCACCGTTTAGACGACAAAACTTCACCACCTCCAAAGTAAAGGTAAGCTGCCGGCGTGTCACCCTTGTACCTTTTTTGAACCCGACCAAGACGCGGGCCAAACCACAAGCCATTCCCGCCGCTTAAATCGCTCCTCTTATCCATTCCGTTCGGATCGGCGCCTTGAACGTACTCCAGCGTTCCCGAACGTCCAACCCCCGGGAATGTCACTATTGTGCGTCCCGATTTCGCGTGTTTGACTGGTTCTGTAACACGATCTAATTACGCCGGTCAAATTGAAATTAACGCCCTTACCGTTACTTTCATATTCGGAAAGTGTGAAGTGGGGATGTCCGGAACGTCCGGTTCGTAGAAATGGGATGATTCCGGCGTACGGTGACACTTTTGTGCGTTTCGGTCCTCTTGAAGGTTCTTCTGAAACAGATGCATTTATTATTGTTGAGGATTATGCTCGATATGACTCAAAATTGGTAATATAAACGAAAGTTGGATGAGAGCCAAGAGGACATCCATAGAAGGTAAAAACTTCAATGCCAAGAAGGAACTTTGCCATTTTTCAATTATTTAGATTGTTCAATTATTTAGATTATAAAAGCTTGAGATTTTCATACATGGCTTGCGAGTTTTCATTACTGTATTAGTCACAATGCAATATATTGTTTAACATGCTCTCTTTCCTACCTAGTAGCTCGCGAAATTGTCAACCATTATAATTTCATTTGCCTGTCAGGAAAGCATTTACGTTTTTATATAATTGTGTTTTTATTAAGGGTTTATTTCTTTTTAATTTACGGAATTTCAAAGCTCCATTTAATAAGGAATGACATTGCTAAGAATTTAATTAGTGAGTTTTTCGGCGATTTAAAATTGGATCAAAGGTGATGACTTTTTTATTAATTTAAACCGTAGCTCAAAAGATTTTCAATAATATTTTCTAGATCATTCCCGCGACTATTCATTAAAAAAAAATTAATCAGGATAGGAAATTAACACAAGAGAAAAGCCCTGTTTTCTTGCGTTAAATTTAATTTACAATTAATTTAAAGGTGTTTAAGAGTAATAAAACAAATTTAACCCTTCTTTTAACTAAATGGGGAAACCTCGAAATACTGAATTAGACAAATACGAGGGGATTATGTAGAAAGGGACTAGAAAGAAAGTTGTAGAGTTTTTCACGATCTACAACTTTTCCATTGAACACTTTTGTCTCTGATCTCAACTTTTGCCGTAAATTTCCGTCATACGATTTTCACCCTCCGTAAAAACTTAGTCCCACCTCCTGCTCACGTATTTATTTTTTTTATATTTGTTATAGACCATTTTAACGTATCAACTTGACACTAGCTCTATTAAAACAATTTTCTTTATTAATTTTCCCGCTGAACAATGCTCTATTTAGTGATGGAGATCCGTTATGCGCTCTCTGCATCGAATATTCTTTCGTTTGAGGATCTCGGTGATACACCCAGGTTTCATCGCCGGTGGAAATTGTCTGTCATGGAAAATGAAAACTCTAATTTAAAGTTGATGATAATACCCCATTCACAATTGCGCTTTCTCTTACATTTTTGTCTCAGAATCCGCAGCAAGTAAAAGGACTAAACTTTAGTTTTTTAAAATTATTTCCAAAATTTCTACTCCAAAAGGATGCAAAAACAGGGTGGTATGAGAAACAGTTCTAATTTCGACAATATTTGGTACCTATGGCTTTTCAACATACTTGCCTATACCGAATCCAAAATAAGTTGCTGAAGATGAAACAAAAAATTGATCTTTTACTGCAAAATGGTCAGATATTTATTAAATGTGGTGGGCTTGCTCTTTATTTATTTTACAACGAGACATTCGAGCAGTTCTTTTTTTCTAAAAGGAATGGGAATAATCGAACATATGCTGGGCTCGATAAAAAGTGATAGTTATAAAGAACACAAAAGGTGCTTCAAGTAATTCACTGAATATTCGAGTGAAGAATTTTTCTGATCGCATGTCTTTTTCGAATCGGAATAATTATTAGAAATCCAATGTGTGACGTCCATGTTAAAGAGAAGGTCGCAGCTACCGTGGTGTACGCATTGGTGTAAGAAGGTGCATTTATGCGCTCTCTTCATGTGATAGAAGCAGATAGAAATATTAGTTACATCAATTTCAATTAAGGGTAGTCTTGACTTAATTTTTGTAGGTAACCCATTTGTAATGTGTTTGTTTTACATATCAAAATTACTACAAAAAATTATATCATTCGGTAAACCAGATGGGAGAAGGTTGTGCCAAATTTAGTCGTGTTCGGAATTTGTCTCGTCGCTTAGGAACATTTCTGCAAAATCAAAAAGGACATATCCGAAAAATCAAAAATTTTCAATGTACGATGTTTCAGTATACATATAGATAACAGGCGTGGAAAACATTTTTCGGCTTGCTGTAATTTCAAGATATCCGCGTACGCATTAAATTACATTGACCGTTTAAGCACCTGTTTTAAGTTGTAGTCACTGATTCACCATTTAATCACGAAGCAAACAGAAACCCTGATATCAGTTCAGTTTCTAATTCGTTGCGAATCGGGCGTGTTGATATTTCCCTCTTCTGTTTGTCTTTGTTTATTGTTCAATGAATTCCTTCTATTTGAGTGAGGCGTGCGACGTGGCATTGTAAGTTTTCTTCATTATTTTGGTTCTTATAACTGTAGGACACAAAAAAGGGAATAGAATGGTGCGTCACCTCTCTTTCAGCTCAACGAAATAAGTTGTAATGAATGTGTTAGGTTGAGAAAAGGAGGTTCGGAATCGATTTTTGGAGTTTTTGTCCAGTAGTTAACGAGCGCTCAAGGAGGGCTAAGGCTCATAAACTTTGTTTTATAACATATCCACAACAACGTTGCAAGGGAGTGGTATAAGGGGACAACTTAACGCACCAAAAAAAAACAAGGTGTACCAAAATAATTATAGCCCAGACAGGTAATAAAAATTGGGTGCCGAAATACGCTTTCATGGGGTACTGATGCCGATTTTGGCGTTTCTGCCCTCAACGAACTCTGAATCTGTACTTTTTATCCAAAAAAGCTTTCATTTCCGATACGACAGAGTAGCATATTTTTCTGTTATAATCGGAGGGTTTTTCACAAAATGCCTACACCTCAGAGCACTGCAACATCCAGGTATTTTTCCCAAGTTGTGGCACCGTTTTATTAAAAATTTCTTTTTGGCTTCTACAGTAGGGGAGAGTTTGAATTTGACAGTGTAACTTAAAGGTTAAATTTAGTAACAGTGTATTTTAAATATTAAAGTGCGTGAAATTATTTAGCATGGTAGGCAATGAATTGAGATATGTGCGTGAAAAATTATGACTTACGAAGTAGGGAATGTAAAGGAAGCATTCGCTCTATAACAGCAGTTAATTTAACATGAACGTATGAACTTGGCAATTTATAAGCAACCATTACCGATACAAATTTGTGATTTAATAGCGGTTGGTCCTATAATTAATGGTTCGGCAAATTAAAAAGGTATTTTTCCAAATACCATCCTATTATTTGTAACCATCCTTTACAGTACCTACTCTTAATTTGGATTTCATTTTTTCGAATTTGTATAGATACCTATGTACAGTTTGGATTTTTTTAAAGGTTCGAGTAGTTCAAGCGTGATATATTAGAGGGTCGAATTTTCCAATAAATTATATGATTGGTGGAATTAGCGATCGGTTTTTGCTGCGTCCTGCGAATCCTACTAGTCCAGTAGGAAAGTATACCTTGAACGCCCGGACGATTCTAATAATTTTCATTGGATTCGCCATAAAAAGTTGTATTAGAATCGACAACGGTGCCGGCGAAAATCCTGCCGAAAGCAATTTAAAAAAAATTAACTTCGCCCCTTATTTTTGGAAAATGTACTTTATTGTCCCGGACGTTCAGGAAGAATACTAAAGGGTGCATATGGATGAGTTTTATCGGAAAAAGTCACGGTGCCGGGGCGCAACTTGCCGCAACCCTTGGCACCGCGACTACAAATGGGGTGGTAAATCGTACTAAACTACCTTTTTCTCCCGGACCAAAATGACCTATATGAAATATGTAGCTTGCGATTATACGAATATAAAAAACCAACGGTGCCGACTCTCAGGATGCCGGAAGTCCTCGGCACCGTCGATGGAATCCGGGCGCGCGCGAACCTATTGACATTGCGAAAATTGAAAAATTGCAAGAATTCACGTCACTTAAGTATGTATTCGGTGAAAAAATGTAACAGAGTGGATACCGCGAAATCAAATATGTCCCACAAAATTTTCTCGACGAGAAAAGATTCTGAGAAACTCGTCAAGAAAATCAGAGGATTTGATTCGTGTACCATTCCGCCTTGTAGTACAGGCAAATTGTCCAAAATAGACAAGAAAATTGCGAAGTGGTTGAAACTTGGTTTAAGACGTTTGAAAATATGTATATTTCAAGGAACCGAGGAGTCCCTAACCACAAGAGGTGTGCCGGAGTGGTCATGCTCAAAAACTGCTTCTTGGTTTGAAATCGGCATTTTAAAAAAGATTACAAATTAAAACTGCACTTTCTGAATGTAAACACAGCAGAATAATTTTCAAATTACGCTGTTATTATTATTTGATAACGCATCGTGTTTCATTTGTTTAATTTTCCAAGGCCTACCTAAGAGTGTAGGGTGCTTTTCCAAACAATCTTTCGCGCCATCGACAAATACCGGAAATACGTCAAAAGTAAATTTAAGATTCAATTTAAGCATTTTAATTAATTAATCTCATTTTCCCAATATTTGAGGTTAGGAACGAGATTTTGAAAAACGGTTTTCACTGTTCTCTTTGGATGTTATTTGGCTACTTTTTCATAAAGAAAAAGTCATATCATTCCATTTGATTTTTTTGATTTTTTTAGGATTTTGAATCATTGTGTCAAAATTAGCCCCCTGGCGGAGAAGGCCTTGGAAAATTAAACAAATGAAACACGATGCGTTATCAAATAATAATAACAGCCATAATTTGAAAATTATTCTGCTGTGTTTACATTCAGAAAGTGCAGTTTTAATTTTTAATCTTTTTTAAAATGCCGATTTCAAACCAAGAAGCAGTTTTTGAGCATGACCACTCCGGCACACCTCTTGTGGTTAGGGACTTCTCGGTTCCTTGAGATATACATATTTTCAAACGTCTTAAACCAAGTTTCAACCACTTTGCAATTTTCTTGTCTATTTTGGACAATTTGCCTGTACTACAAGGCGGAATGGTACACGAATCAAATCCTCTGATTTTCTTGACGAGTTTCTCAGAATCTTTTCTCGTCGAGAAAATTTTGTGGAACATATTTGATCTCGCGGTATCCACGCTGTTACATTTTTTCACCGAATACATACTTAAGTGACGTGAATTCTTGCAATTTTTCAATTTTCGCAATGTCAATAGGTTCGCGCGCGCCCGGATTCCATCGACGGTGCCGAGGACTTCCGGCATCCTGAGAGTCGGCACCGTTGGTTTTTTATATTCGTATAATCGCAAGCTACATATTTCATATAGGTCATTTTGGTCCGGGAGAAAAAGGTAGTTTAGTACGATTTACCACCCCATTTGTAGTCGCGGTGCCAAGGGTTGCGGCAAGTTGCGCCCCGGCACCGTGACTTTTTCCGATAAAACTCATCCATATGCACCCTTTAGTACTCTTCCTGAACGTCCGGGACAATAAAGTACATTTTCCAAAAATAAGGGGCGAATTTAATTTTTTTTTAATTGCTTTCGGCAGGATTTTCGCCGGCACCGTTGTCGATTCTAATACAACTTTTTATGGCGAATCCAATGAAAATTATTAGAATCGTCCGGGCGTTCAAGGTATACTTTCCTACTGGGCTCTTGGACTATACAGTGGGCTGAACTTTTAATAACTTGGGAAAGTCTCGTTCCAAAATGGTTTTGGGGGTTGTGCATAATAAGCACGAGGTCATTTCGGTACCGTGAGAAATGAAACGTGGCATACGTTAATTGCACTTGGGATTGACCTAGCTCTCATTTAATTGGTGGTACAGAAACGGAGAAGACCAATCAACCATTAAATATGATCGCGTTTCATGAATTAAAACTCATTTGCTGGGTGGTAGTAAATCAATTTGGATAGTAGGGGAGATTTGGCAGGCATTCCTTCTTGGCCTACGAGATAGTACCTCGTGCGTGGTTCAAAGATATTAGTTTATTTCTAGCGCAAATTAAAAGATCAATTCGCTTCTGGCCTGCGGAAGCGTTAACCGTATAGCTCAGAGCAAAAAAAGTCAATATTACGGAGTTACTTGAATATTTCTGGAAAGTTAGCCACACCTTTTATCGCAAAAAATCTAGACAAAAAGTGGTCTGAAAACGAATTGTATTTTTCGGATTGTGGATTAAATGATAATAATATGCGGGTTTTTAAATCAAATGAGTAGAAAATCCGTTTCAACATTAGTAAATAAGTATAAATTAGATAAAGTGCATCGTTTAAACCGAAATAGCTTAGTGAACAGTTTAGTTGGCGCTATTAAAGGTTTGGAATAACCAATAAATATATTTCTTCCAGACCCCTTAATCTTTCTTTGTGAGTAGGTACCCTCCTCCGACAATCCGCTCTTGAGATATAAGGCATTATATCCGTTCACGATAAGAGGTCGTGCAGAAGGACTATGGTTGGTAGAAATTAATTCCTTTCATTACAGTACCATGAAGGACAATCCCCATATTTTGATAGGGGGTAAGAAGGAAGGACGGCAGTTGGTAGAGAACAGTTCCATTTGTTGAGAGATTTAATTAGAGTACCATGAAAAATAAAATCTCTCTCCCCTCCCACGTTTCCCCCTGCCAGTCACTGATCTGGAAGTTATACTTTGTACAAACCAATTCATTTTTCAAAATTTTGACTTGACATCATTGAAGGCATGCGTATGCATAAAATCTGAGATAAATTGGTTGTCGCATGTAAAAGTTATAATAAATTCATGGCCGTCTGGCACACCTTCAAGACATAGGCTAACTATTGCAAAAATTGCAGGAGAATAGGAAAGTTCAAAACCAACAGAAATGGACAAGCAGATAGACAGACGGACGGACAATACGCCCTCGTGTGAGGTCGAAGGGACTTCAGCGCATTTTTGTGTGGCAGATCAGTATTCTATTAGCCACCATCAATAAGATCTTGTCGAAGGCTACCATTCCCTTTGCCGGTACACGCTTCCGACGTCCCGTTCACCCGCAATTCGTATTTTGGTGGATTTCACTAAAAACCATCCCCCAATAGTACTCAATTTTTGGGCCACTTCTCGTAGCTCAAGCTTCTATTAGCGGAACGAGAAACAGAGACCGCGATTGGAACCTTAAGAAACTTTAACGGCAGCGGAAGATAACTGGGTGCCCAAAATGGACCACCTCGCGAAGACTTCCACAGGCCCGCATTTGCTGCCAGCCAGCCAAAGTGAGATTAAAAGTTACCTTTTACAAATAAATTTGCAAAAATTCACTAAAAAAGGAATGATAATATCCAGAAGTCTCCTCACGAATGTATCTCGCAACTAAAGGAAAATTTCTCTCAACTGTCATTGTCCACTAAGAATATTAGCTTTAGAAAAATACATCTACGAAATACATGGGCGCCGCTACTAAAGGGCAAGGGGGGGCCCGGGCCCCTCCCTGGGATTTGAGAAATCACTTAATCCCTTTTAGAAAATGTTGAAAGCTCACAATAAAACCAGAACACAGCCACCTTTCTCTGTCCCATCGCTGTTCGGTGACAAAGCAAAAGTAGGTAAACCTTTTATAACCTTATTGAGTTACCTCAATGTCCATAAAGTTGCTATATTGTATAGACTATAGAGATTAAATTAACCGAAGACCGCAAGGTGGCGTTTTGTTTTGGAAAAACATCAATGACAATATTGTCATGTCACTTACATATTTCGGTTCGGCGGTTTTTAGCGCATTTTTCAAAAGGAAAACGAACGCTATTGTCCGCACTTTGTCCGTCTTTACCATTACTAGTCCTCCACTTTAAGCTTTTTCGTTGTGGTTTCTTTCTTATACAGTGTAGCACAGCCTCGAGGCCAGAACGACAAAAGACTTTTGGATTAGTCACTTCCTTCCCGACCCCGAGCTACGAGTATTATTACTGATTCTGTGCGGGGAAAATGCGCTTTCGTTGGTCGCGAGTGACCACTTTTTTAACTTGTTATGGAATAGATGCACATAAAGTGATGAATATACGAAGAATCGCATACGATTCAGTAGGGGAATTTTGTTACTCAGCTCGTATTGGGAAACCAGACTTTTCATCCGGCTCATATTCAATAGCACTGATTCTTGAACTCGTAGAAATCGATTGGCGAACATTTGACATCGCTGTGTCTTTTCGTTCTTGAGTTAGACGGGGAACAGGCGCACAGGCGGACAAAACCATCACGTAAGAGGAATTTTTATTCTTCCGATTACATTGTTTTACCCTACTCTACATTCGACATTGTAATCAATAACATTATGGTTGGTAATTTGTTATAGTTGTGAGTAGAAAAATTATGCAGACACAGTTTAATGTTACAATTTGCCCTCGAATTTGCCTTACGCACTGTAATTTTTATCACCTGCACGTTAGTAAGAGAGGTATTGCATTGGGGCAAAAAATGACCCCCCCCCCTACTTTTTTTCGGAAATACACGTTTTGAAGCACCAGGATTCCGAATCCAACAACATTTTGATGATGTCGGTCTGTCTGTAGTGTACTGTTATTGTAACCAAATTTGGTACACATATTCTTAGATATAAAAGGAAGAGCTGAAAAGCTTTCGGGGAGAATAGCGCATGCGCAAGTGTGTTAAACTCTCATTAACGGCTAAACGGCTGAACCGATTGGAACCAAATTTGGTACACATATTTTTGGACCTAAAAGAAGGTACAACGCGCATGCGCCGGTGTGCAAGTGGTATCTGTGCTAACCACAGCAAATTTTATAATATAGTGCTATTAATTTCATTTTTTTTTCAGTAAATACTGTAACTTGTTACTTTTGTTCTTGTTTTCTTTTGTGTCTAATATGTACCTATTACACTATTACACCAAGTGGTTTTTATTGGATATATGATTTAGCTGCGTATCCTATTGAGTGACTAATTTAAAAATAGTATTAGGTAACATTTTCTATTCCAAAAATGTAAGGGCCCCTCCCTAGCGCATTTTCTTCCGGCGCCCCTGACGAAATAGTTTCCCAAACGAAAAAGAAAAAAATTGGTCCAGGAAGAAAATCTGCCGCATGAAAAATTCGAATCGGAATCAATAATCATCTTGTGAAATATTATATCGGGTGTACACTTCACATACAGATACAGAATATACGACAATCCGACAATATGCGCTGAACGTTTTGAGGACGAATACAACACCGGGGAGATCTCTGCGCTTCGAAGGTCTTATGATATGTGTAGAGGGTAAGTCCATACGCTCCAGAGCCCCCGGTACTTCAAAACTTTTAGCCTTCAGAACTCTGCTTTTCATAAAGGACATCGTATCTTCCTTTTCTAAGGAATATTCGAACCGGGGGGTCGTGGAGGAATGGAATGTCCCCAGAAAAAAGGAAAGATTCAATGTTCATTTCCGTACACATATCATAAGATCTTCGAGGTCCCGGTGCTACATTCATATTTCAAAATGTCTAAGGACTCTGTTATAGATTTCATCATTGAATAAAGAAGATTATTTATTCAATGATTTCATAATGGACAACCGAATCTTCCTTTCCTAAGGATTATCCCAACCTGGGGGGTCTGGGAGGTATGTAATACCCTCCAGGAAAGAAGCAAAGATTCAATGTTTTATTTCCGTACACATATCATAAGATTTTCGAAACATCAATTTATGCTAAACTCGGAATTTCGATTGGTGACTCACTTAATAAACTTTAAGGAAGATTTGCCGTCAAAGTAGGAATCTTAACTGATGATGCACTTAATAAATACAGAATTTTTTATACCCGTGAATTTTTCCAAATTTAGAGAAGATCCCGAATAGGTACGTTGGGGGCAGAATTTCTGGAGATTTGCTGTTCGTTTTAGTTCGACGTCACCATTCCCAAGCTGTATTGTAAGGGAATATACCATCTTCGAAGAATCGTCTAAATGGAGGTACTGTAGATTTCAATATCTATAAAAACAATAGAGGCTTGACCTTTTTATGGAATTTCCTTTTAATAAATTGCATCCAATCCAATCCAATCAATTGGCAATTTAAAATCAGCATTAATGACATATATTTGTGACTAACGAACGCATTTATTTAAAATCCATTTGGTTACATTGAATTTTAGTGGCTGTTAGGACCAAGGATGTAAAAAAAGTCCAAGTTTGGTATCGTTTTTTCGTATAAATTGAAGATGCCGAATTCATTTTTGGTATCATATTGACACTGTTCCGAAACAAAAACATAAATTTTTTTTACCTTGATTAGATTATGCAACAAAACTTTCCTTCTTCTCCCTTTTCTCATGGATTTCGAAATTAAACTTATTTCTTTCCTTTTTTAGCTATCTGAATGCAGGTAATAAATATAAAGAACTAAACCATATAAATTTGGTTATATTGACCATATAAATATTAGATCTAGTTTACTCGTTGATTTAGAACGTTACTATCTACAACCCTTATTTCTGGTTAATTACCCCAATTTAAACTATCCTCACACTCGCAGCAAAATTTTTGGCGCAAACAAATACATTCATTGCAGATAACAAAAGGTTTATCTAGAATCAATATTCATTAATTGTTGTTTTCGTTGTGAAATGGGGAATTTAAAATTTATTAAAGCTAGCCGTGGCCCAGTTTCCCTTTTATACTATGCAACCCTGTTGCAGGGTGTATTTGGGACACTTCGGGCCTTTTTCGAAAATGCACATCATTTATTCCTGTTTTGTGGTAAAACATAAGGTTTTCCAGTTCTCTCTAAATTGGTGGAAGGATTACCTTCTTCACATTCTCTTATTGCACTGTATAAGGTTGACAGACTCATTTTTAATCTCTGGACAAGTTCACAATGTCACTTTTGAGTAACCGTTCAACTAGGCTGTAGATATTCTTGCGGATTTTAGGTTTGTGCAACTTAATTATTGAAACAATTGTGTAGAAGTCAAATTTCGTACACAGATGGACCATGTAAGCTATGAAAGAAGTGTATAGATTTTGGTGAATTTATTATGATTATGAAAAAAACCTAGAAAATAACGTATAATTTAGAGGCATGTTATAAAATACCCATTACCTACACCCGTGCGTAAGGAAAAAAATTAGAATAGATCATGTACTTTGGAAGTGATAATTATCTACAGACTACAAATATGAAAACTGTCAACATTCGTCGTTTTAGATTTTGCCTTATTTTTACTTTGAAATTCACGGAGGTCGTAGAAGAAGTATGGTACGTAATTCGTAGAATTGCATTTTTTCTACTCACTTGTAATACGCACTGCAAATTGTACCAGAAAAATTACAGCTAAGGGAATCGTAGGGATATGCTTCTAATTTTGGTTCCAGTATAAAATGATAGTACAGAAATGTAATTCCTATTATACAACATAAGGGGTACATAAAAAAATCATTAAATATTCACCACTCAATGCCGGTTTTTCATTGTACCATTAAATTGATCTCATATAGATATACGAATGCATTTGTTTCCATAGAAACGAATTGTCCGAGTTAACAATAACAGATATTAACGGATTTAAAAATGAACAAATGCGACAATTTTAATAATATTAAAAATTTGGAAAAATAATTAAATAAGGTATTGTTAGCAACGGTAAATTCTTTTAGAGTTTGTTGCCTGTTATATAGCCATTTATTCCATGCATTTGATCCGTTTTTTAAACCATACGTAGCCCATATGTTTAAATGAAAAAAAATTCCCTAATGGAAAGTTTTCAAGAAAAACATTCCCTGTAGGTTTCCATTTTTTATTGGCCCAAATCCATTTTGATAAAGAACAGAGAAACAATCTTCTGAAATCAACATTTTTTTATATCTTCATGATTTTTAAATACTGTTTTCAGTTGAATCCCCTTTGAAATTAACGTGTGAGCTCAATTACAATGAAAAACATTTCCAGTATTTTCAGAAAAAGAATTAGAGAGGAACATATCCTATTTAGATACGACTTTCAAGCGTCGTAATGCAACATAATTCTCTTTTATCCAATTTTTACATGTCTACATTATACGCCTTACTTCTTATCGTTTTAGAGTATAGGGTTTTTTAAAAGGTTTATAGCTGTGGAGGGGCGTCATGCATATATATCACTAATTAAAAAAACTATCGGACATCTAAACAAATCATACTCCTTTGCAACATTAATTAACTAGGGTATAGCATTGAATAAAAACACTATTCAATGTATAGTAAGGTATAGTAAGCGACTTTAAAAATTGAAACACCTTCAATAGCCAAAAACTTACCCTCTCCGGTACAGACGACCGCAAGATACATTAGAAAACAAAGTTGAAACTGGTACACCCTTTTCATACTGAAAAATAATAGTAACACCGAAACTGAAGCTCTACAAGTGCTATTTTGTTTATGTAATTTCATCCAAATCGGGCGCCTTTTATATGCGAATAAACCCTCGGGGGTGTTTCACAGTGTCAGTCCATGAGTTTGCGCTCGAAGAAAATACGAAAGCAGCGATTTTTAAATAGTTTCAGGATTACCTGCAACATAATTAAGGCTGACTGCTGGAAATGATGTGCTAATCAGCATTAAACGCCCCAAGTAATTGTTTTCATTAGCATTTTCTTCAGGAGGTTATACTTAGTTTAACTTAATTTTCTGCGCTTTAACACGTCGTTGTTTGATATTATTGGACAAACAACCCTTAAACGCTGTATTTTATATAAATTTAGAACCCATTTAATTTTATTTCGTTACTTTACGTTGTACTCTTTCATTTTGTGCATTTTGTAAAATCTGATTAAATGCATAGTAACTTTTGATATAGCTTCGTTAAAAGATCATTCGAAAATCATAATGAATCACCGATTGCAATTTGCAAAGTGATTAAAAAAACTGAGTGAAAATTCTGCACGGACAATAAGGGTGTTGTAATCTGCCTACATTTATGTGTTACAATATATTGTCAGGTGTAGTCTTATACACCACCGTTTTTAAATGTCTCTAAAGCGGAGTCAAGTCGTGGTAGCCATTCTATGCCACCTCCTTCTCTGCCAATCCATGGACCTGGAAACCGTACATTTAGCGAACAGCATAATGTGGCGAAGCTCCCTCTTGCTGAAACCAAGCAAATATGACCCACGTTCGGGGAGCCAATAAAAATGCTGTGTGTAATGGTCCTGGTCAAAGTGAACCATACACAAAACACCCCAAACCTAACTAGCTCACTAATTAAAACTCTCCCAGTACACATCGCGTATCCCGGCACAAACATTCAATTTTGACTTTAAATTCCAGATTCAAAGCAAACAATGGTCACGATGAAATTCCTTGAACTCCAAAAGGATCACTGACCAAAGACTCTTGAAATAAACTTTATCATAATAATTAAGCATGAGTCATGTATCTGAGTCGTTAAAGGGGTCGCATAAACACACGACTTTTCGAATAAACAAAATTTATTGTGCGACCACAAATGAAAATAAACTTAAAATTCTACTTCAAAATCCGAATAAACGAACCCCCCACGAGCGATGAAACGAATGCTGTCCATTTAATGTGGACGACAACTTCAATGAAAACTGTTATTTTAAATTGCTAGTCTATTCTACTAATTTTCAAAGGACATCATCTCGGCTTCGAGATGGGACTTCCTTCTTAACCAAATCGAAATTTCTTCGGCCCAGAGCGTCATGGGAAGGAGCCATTAAGAAAAGCATGACAGAAAGAAACCTGTCGGGGGAGCAATGCTATAATAGAGACGAATGGATGAAAAATCTGGAAATCAATCAGCGACGACAGACGCTATAAACCGAAAATATATAAATTATTCCAAATACACCATAATGATGTAGGTAAGTGTCAATTATTCAGTAATCATTTCCCGATGATACTTGAACTGTAGGTGTTTTCAAGACTTCAAGACAATCAAAATGTGACAAGTTTTTGTACTTGTGGATATTTAAAGAGATTTTATGGGGGCTGCACATTATAAATTTAAAGTAGGGGTATCTGGGTGGGTGGGCGTGAATTCTAAAACTAAGTTAAAACTTCCTTAAACTTATCCCCAGGTATCTAAATAGACAGTGCAATTTTGGTTTTTTGGTAATCAAAATTACAATTCGTTTTGAAATAAAAATCCTCTATTGCACCAACAAAAGGAAAAAAATAAATGGTAATGTTTGTTACAAAATAAATGTGTCATTTCAAGATCGTTTGTCAAACGGCGCATGAAGACAAATCTCTTGAAGTATTCATTACACAGTTTCCTTCATTTTAGATACAACCGTGCGGAATCAATTTTAGGAACGCTTCACATTTCAATCAACGTCAGTAACTTTCACCTTAAATAAAATTAATCGAAACTTCTCTTAACATCGCTTCTTTGTTCGCACCTACACTAGCAGCGGGAAAGGTTGAGTTTTCAAAAGAAATATTTTCTTTCGAGTAACATTTTCACTGTAGAAAGGAAAGGGTAGGTACGTTTTTGACGATTTACTTTTTCAGTGCTTCATACCTTTATAAATAGGAAGCTTATGCACGCTTCATCGACCTGATGTGACACCGTCAATTTTGCAAGGAAGCACGTAAACGTATTTACCTACGGCCAACGTTTCAATTTATTGATGTAAGTAAACAATCTGTACGTGTAAATTTTAGAGTAAATGAGTATTTACCGCATTCTGATTATCTTTACCAACTAAGGGTGAATCTATACACTGTGTCCAATATAGGTGGCATTTTTTATTACCAATCCAACGATGTACGGCACAAAAAAAAGCAAAAGCATCCGCGCCCTAATCGTGGGAGAATACCTATCGGAAAAATTCCAGAAACATGCAAGATTGTGGCGTTGTACGCGGGTGCTCCATTCTGTTGAAACCTCGGTTGAAACCAACAGTTTGCAACTTCTGTTTTTTTCCTATGTCATACATTGTTGTATTCGTAATTTAAAAAATGCTACTCAATGCTGTATGTAAGTACCTTTTTTACGAGCCATGTAAAAAATCAAGTTGATGATGATTTCTTTGAAACCAAACGTTATTGTATTGAAAATCCCTCAATGGTGTCTTGTAGAGCTCAAAAAGTGCCAATGAGAAGGTGTTCAAATGACATCAGGGAGAAGATAAAAACGAATCGCCAAATTTCGGTTTTTTGGCATATCTTCGGAAGCAATGGTAATTTTCTGGTTTTCTTCAAAGTATATGATAATTCCGCATCTTTTTTGTAATTTGACTATTGTCGTATTTTCTATGGTTTCCGAGATCCCTTATGATAGACAGTCTTGTCTCTAAGACAGTGTATACATTCAGAGACTGAACTGCTTGCTCCTTATAAAAATTTTACATTTACGTCCATACAAGTATGTTCGAAAGTGCTTCTACTTTAGTAATTTTTTGTCTATTATTGGGTATTTGAATTCTCCCCGATTAAGCACCCTACTGGCATAGGGGATCACTTACATTACATAAAACTACACCTATTTAGGTAGGGTAAAATTTAGAATTTCCTTTAATTTTCACAACTTCTTGCATTTGCATAAATTAGCTACATTTCACTGGTCACTTCTTGTTTTCTCAGTTTCCTGAATTTTTAGTCACACATAATGTCTGCGTGACTCCCCAAAACCTCCTTGTATCTTCTCCAGAATTCACTGTAACTTTCTCAAATATTCTTGCATTACGTTAAATTTCCACAATTTCTAAAGATATAAGCAACAGCATTTATTTAAAGATTGATTTTTGTCTTCCGAATCTCCCTATGTGTGTCCGTGTCATATTCCATTCCCTTAACATTTCCACTTATTCTGACAAGCCCTACCCAAGTTTCCAAGAATATACTTCTATTTTCTTTCCCAAAGTTTCATGTAGTGTGAGCAATTTTATACATATCTTAAAATTTGCCTTTTAATTTTCCAAATTGTGTTATTTCCCTATTAATTTTCTCAATTGCCAAAGTAAGATTTCCTTAAAAACAGCCTCTTAATTCTTTACTTTATATGTCTCCCTTTGATTCCCGCAAAATATCTTATATTTCCTCAAGTGAATTTGATCACTATTCCCGTTTTTTTTTGTTAAAATTTGCTCTTGTTCTCATAAACTGTTTTTATATTTCCCTTAAACTTTCCCTAAACTCCTTCACATTTACCCAATTTTCCATATTAAGTGAGTTTTTACTGGCGATAGGAGAAGTTCACTAGCACTCTCACGGTATTGTGGTATATTTCTTCATAACCGATCAGCATTTACCTAACATTATCATAATAGTTGGGAAAAAATCGAATCTTCCTATACCAAGAGGTATTTCCTCGGGTATTTCATTCTGCACAGAATTGTAGTCTTGTCTAGAAAATTATCGTGAGAGGGTTAAACGCTTTAGAAAATAACGTATTACCGGCGAGTCTGGGATATGAAATACCTCGGTAAAGACTGGCTTGAAAATTCTTTCTCTATTACCCCTACGTACCCTATCAAAACCTTCAGGATCTAAATACAATCTTCGTTGCTTTTATCATGTTTTAATATAAATCCAAAATTGTAGCCGCAAGTTTTCTTCAATTTCAAATACTTAAACTGAAACAATAATTGAAGGTCATTAAGTTTTGTTCTTCAGCTACTTACACTTGTGTATTTATTGGTCAATATGCAATAATATATTCTGCGGCCCAAAACTATACCTAGTTTCAAAAATTTGAACAACTTCCTTTAATTTTTTGGTTAAAACTTGGCTTCAAATTTACACATTTCCGCAACCTTCAATTTTAAGACTTCATTAAGTTCTTAATTAAAAATTTAGAAAAAAAGAACGTGTAATTAAAGTTTTAGAGAAATCGTACAAAAATTCTCAGAGGAGAATAAAATAATCTTTTTACTTGGTTTAAGTTTAAGTGAATTATAAAAGTGAGTGAAAGAGAAGAAGTTTTTTAGTGCCAAAATTCTTCGCCGAAAAAATGTCATTGTCGACATTGTAAAACCTCCCATTGCCTTAATTGGTCTCTTTGAAGAAATTCTACGAAGAAGATATCCAGCAAAATCGAGGGAAAGCAGGGTCCAAAACCACTACCTGTAGAAATTAGAAACGAGGCGTTAAAAAGCTCTATCCTCTTGAGCTCAGCGACTTGCTGGGATTGCAACAATTGAAAGGTACCTACGTATTATATTTTTTTACTATACCTAGTATACTTAGAGAAGTTTATGATGGCGCATGAATATAACCTTATAATTATTGAATTTGTTATTTAACTATAGGGGTATTTTATTAGGAGTTAGTAGGAATTAGGTTTCCCTTTCCTGTCTATTTTTAGCGTGTTTATAATAAAATTGCTTAATTTCAATGTTTAAATAAAGCCATGTATTCATTTTGATACTCTTTTGGAATTTGTCTGCCACTTATAAATTTTTTTACTGAAGGAGTAAAGAGTTTTTGTATCAAAGAGAGGTCTACACAATAGGTAATTACATAAACTCATAAACATATTGGATTATCAGTATTTTTCCAAATTGTGATTACAAATTATTGACACTTAATGAGATATCAGTGAAATAGAACTAAATTCTTTCCTCTTTTTAACTATTTTTACCTGAGCTGGCTGGAAAGTAAAAGTACAAAAGGTGAGTTCCAAAAGTACTTCAATATAATAAGAAGAGGAAGTTACAAGAAGAATTTATACCAAGAACCTTGGAAAATCTTCAACACGATGGCAATGCAAATCTATACCCTTCCTTGGGTCAGAATTACAGAACCACCCTTTAATTTTTACCTGACTTGTACAACACTTGCATTGTTACTAAATGCTACACTCCCTAAAA
Organism: Photinus pyralis; assembly: GCF_008802855.1. NCBI lineage: Eukaryota > Metazoa > Arthropoda > Insecta > Coleoptera > Lampyridae > Photinus > Photinus pyralis. The sequence goes on from NW_022170511.1 coordinate 46,459,675, forward strand.
TCGTTCTTCTCTACACGGTTAAGTTACAACACAAAAAAGATACATGTTCATAACTCAAACCCTTAGACCAAGTTAAAGGAACAGAAGTATTCACATAGGAAGTCACCTGTATCCATCAGACAACTGATACATGATAGATCCGCCCTTTATTTATCTTATGAGGAATGAAGAATCAAACTACAGCTGCATTATCAAAGTAGTTTTAAATTAATTAAAAATGATGAGAAACATTAGACGATATATTTTATAGTTGTTGTGGTTATTATGATTTCCCGAGAAGACGAAAAATTACTGGCGATTGCTAGTGCACTTTATAACAAATTTTGTCTACTTTAATTTTTTTATAGAAGTTAATCCTTCAAAAACACATCGCCAGTTAAATTGGAAAAACTAGAAAAATCTAAGATCTTAATGACAAGATTGTTACAATGAAGGGCCTCCTTCCAAGTTCCAACCTTGTCTCCTTTTAACTCTTTGATTTGAATTCCTCTGCTTCATACGGCCTTTATAATAGCGAACAACAAATGCTATTTGGAGCAAATGGAGCCCTTCTTCTCCAAATACTTTGCCGCGCATTTTATAGGGCCAATAAGAAAATAAAATGTGGCAACTCCGTAAATATTTTCATTACGCGGCAATATTTAAAGAGCCATTAGTTCTGGATTTGCGAGGGTTCGATTGTAGAATCCTAACGTGCGAGTTCTTATAGCCTATACGCGTTTATGTTTTAAATGTTGTTCCACTATTGCTATTACTATGAATACGATTTGCTATAACTGTAAAAGAGTAAAGAATTACAAAATTCTGATGCTGTGCACGATACGTAATTCACTCTGTATAGGTACTTAAAAGTAGGTATGCAATGCATGTTATCAATTGGCAGCGTCAGTAACACACCCTTTATAGTGTAGTTCACATGCTACAAATGCAGTAGTTCAAATGTCCGAAAATAGTTAATCTGTTCCAAGGTCCTTTCGTAACCGCGTTCTAACCTCTCTTTTTCATCTCTCAAAACAACCGCACCTTCCATTCCACATCACCTTTCATTGCATTTGTGTGTTGGAGAGAATGAATATTCTGTGAATAAAATTTAAAAAATTCAACAGGTAATAGTGCTCTCTGTAATTGCCTTGTAGCTTTATACTTTTGCAGACATGTCTTTTCGTGGAAATCGACGAAACTTCCGTAACCGGCATCACTCCAGAGGCGAATCGTCACGATACAGAAACAACGCACCAAGAAATTTTCACAATCACGGTCAAAATAGGCAATTTTTTTCAAAAGAAAGCTTCACCGAGTCGGAGGTGGGTATCACCGAATACGTCGGCGATCACGAGGGTTTTTCGGGGGTGATCAAAGCGCGCTTTTCCGATTTTCACGTTAACGAAATAAGCCAGACGGGAGAAATTGCGAAATTAACCGATCTAGCGGTGCCTAAAAGTTTTGTACCTGCCGTACCGACTGATGACGAATTGGTTGAGGATACCACGCTGCTGTCGGCGGATGTGTGGGAGAAATTGAGGGAATTATCGAAATGCGAAGAGAAGAACTTCGAAATCGACTGCAATTTCAGTAAGGAGCAGCGTACGCTTATACACGAGTCGATTAGGCGAGTGTTTGGTAACAAGATCGTTACGAACACCAAGGAAGTAAATGACAAAAAGATAATTAGTTTTACAAAGAATAAGGGGAATGCGGCTGATAATCGTTTCGTTTGGCCCAAGGATTTAGGTGAATACGTCCACTTTATTGTTTACAAGGAGTCTGTCGACACTGTAGAGGCCACATTTAAAATTAGCGACTGTTTGAAGATGAAGTCTTCGTTGTTTACGTATGCGGGTGTGAAGGATAAGCGCGCAAAGACTAGCCAGTGGTTTTCTGTGCGGAAAGTGGATCCACGTAAACTTATCCAGCGCACAAAGTGTTTGCGTTACATTCACATCGGTAATATCTCATTTAGGGATGAACCATTAAAATTAGGTCACTTATCTGGAAACCAGTTTCGTATAGCACTCAGAAATGTCACTGCTGAAGATGCATTAATTGATATAGCGCTGCAGTCTTTGAAAGTAAATGGTTTCATCAATTATTACGGCCTGCAAAGATTTGGTGCTGACAAGGAGGTTCCAACCTACAAAATAGGAGTTTCACTTCTAAAGGGAAATTGGAAGGAAGCCTGCGATATTATTCTCACGCCAAAAGCATCCGAGGATCCAACTTCAGAAATAGCAGAGGCTAAACGAGCGTACAAGGAGACTAACGACAGTAATATCGCCAGTCAGAAGTTCTCCAGATTTTATAATAAGTGCGTAGAATCAAAGCTTCTTTTGGGGTTTACAAAGAATCACGAAAACGACTACGTTAATGCCTTGGATAATATCCCTAGAACTATGCGGTTACTCTATCTTCATTCTTTCCAAAGTTTGGTCTGGAACAAAATTGTTTCCAAGCGTATTAAGAAGTTCGGCTTGAAACCTATTGTTGGCGACCTCATTTTACTATCTGAAGCAGAGTTGCCCCCTGCTGAAGTGGACGAATTGGATCGCCCTACCGAAGAAGAGCCTGAAGCTGAGAATACCTCGCCAACACGACTGGAAGTGAAAATATTAACTGAGAACGATCTAAGTACTTATACCATTCACGATGTGGTCTTACCTCTTCCTGGCTATGACATCACTTACCCGGAGAACGAAGTGAAGGATTGGTACAAGGAAATTTTAGAAGAGCATGGGTTAACTTTGGAGTTATCGAAACAGAAAGTGAAAACCTACAATCTTAGTGGCACCTACCGTAAAATACTGGCCCAAGTAAAAAACTTAAGTTGGAAAACAAAGAAATACAATCATCCGAATGATGTACTAATCAGATCTGACTATGAAGAATTAAATGGTGAAGCCGAACCTCAAGAGCACCCAACCGGTCAGTATAAAGGGTTGTGTCTAGACTTCTGCTTGGATTCTTCGTGCTATGCTACAATGGTACTCAGAGAAATTCTAAAAATTGACACTTCCACCTCTACACAATCAAAACTAAACGATTATCACTCTGAACTGAGCTCTGAACCAACAACAACTAAAGATCCGAACGAAGAATCATTTGCTGCACCTGACAGTCTTTTATCTGACCCTGCAAAATATGAGTTGTTCAAGCAACAGATATTTGCCAACCCGTCATCAGATGAGCTTAAGCGCAAACAACCAGAAACCATCGACTCACCTCCAGATAAACGGCAAAAAACCGAGCAAGAGGACCCAACAATAAAAATACAACCATCACTAGTTTAACTTGTTATTTCGAAATGACGTTGTTATATATTTATACTACTCCCATAAATGAGACTGAGTCGTCAATTGTCAGTGTTTAATTGTTTTGCTTTAAAAGATATCAATTCATCATTAAACTTTTCTATGGTATAATCACACATTTTAACTAAATCTGTAAGCCCACGTCGCAGCGCGTCTATCGCGCGACCTTTGCGCATTTGTATCCGGAAATGCATCTTCGACTCGGCGGGGTGAGGAACCGTGTAGCCGCAAAACTCGACGTCGTTGCTGCAAATTTCAAGGATTAGAACTCTGGGAAGTCCGCGTGTAATGAACTTACTAGTTCGAAATTACGCAACGCAGAACGTTTCCTAGTGTATGGCCTTCATCGTGGAACACAAAAGTTTTGGATTTCTCCTCGGAGGGGTCGTTTCCCGCTAGCTGTGTCAAAGTAAATCAGCAGGTCATGGAAGATAGCAAATTTACTTACCTGGGCGATAGGCATTGCAGAATGGGAAGCAATTTTTATTCTAAAACAGAAACGTTTAGCTAGGTTAAAAAAAGAGAGGTTATGTCCTCAGGAAAGAAAGTGTCTATTGTGTCGACACAATCACTCGGAGAATCCCGTTATAAATACAGGGTGGCCAAGTACAGCGTTTATTTTTTGTGTGAAATCGACCGGGAAGGGCCAATAGATTAAAACTATGAAATTCGACGAATTTATTGTTATTTTATTGCCCAATTGAGGGGTAAAAATGTACCTACAAAAAGGATATTTTTCCGATTAAATGTATTAAATTGTGTATTGAATAAGACCATACGAATATTTTTTTTGACAATCCGTTCCCATACAAGAGGCCTATGCAAATTTTAAAGGAGAAAGTGTCAGAAATGCTTGGAAATGACGTAATTTTTCGAAAGATGATAGTTTTTTTTTGCGCTAATTGCAGTATTTTCACGATTTCCAAAAAAAATGTTTGTAGTAGTTTCTTTACAATAGATGGCGCTGCGTATACATTATAAGATCATTTATTTTGCAATAAATAAAACACCTTATTTTGTTTAATTATTAATCATGAAGACATGAAAGAAATTCCAATATATTATTGCGTATATCATAAGCTACAAATAACAGTGTGTCCAACTCCCATTGTCCATGAGAGATAATTCAAAAAAGATTTCAAAAACTTTCAAAAGTAAAATCCTTTTTGAATTTTTCAAAAAAATTAAAAAATTCCGAGAAACTTTTTTGATCAAACAGTTTTTTGAATAATTCAAAAAAGATTTTAAAAATTCTCGATTTCACAAAAGGTTGTTTAAAATCCGTTTAGATTAAAAAAAAAATTTCAAGAAACTTTTTTGAATTAAACAGTTTGTTTTAATACTTCAAAAACTTTTGATTGAGAATTCTGATCGAAAAAGTACGAATTGTTTTAGGGATTCTACGCACCAAAATGAATAAGAAAAAGTGTTTTCCCGAGAAATTTTGGTGCAGTCGATTTTTGGTAAAAGAGGAAGGTTGTAAGGCCGATTCTCACTTTCGTGCAAAGAACCTGCACGGCACATACTCGGCACGGGCAAAGTTTTGTACACTGCCTTTTTTTTCGGGCCTCAAAAAAAATTGTCTCAGATCGCCCCGGAAAAAAATTTTTCTTATAGAACGTGGCCTGTAGAATCCATAATTTCAAACAGTTCCAAGATTGGGCTACTAGTTCAAAAGTTACAGCCCTTTGAATTTTTTTTCGAAATTGGTTTCAAGTCTATAACTTTTGATTGAGAAGTCTGATCGAAAAAGGACGAATTGTTTTGGATTCTACACACCAAAATTAATAAGAAAAAGTGTTTTCCCGAGAAATTTTGGTGCAGTCGATTTTTGGTAAAAAAGGAAGGTTGTACACTGCCTTTTTATCCGGGCCTCAACAAAAATTGTCTCAGATTGCCCCGGAAAAAAATTTTTCTTATAGAACGTGGCCTGTAGAATCCATAATTTCAAACAGTTGCAAGATTGGGCTACTAGTTCAAAAGTTACAGCCCTTTGAATTTTCTTTCGAAATTGGTTTCTAGTCAACTTTTGATTGAGAAGTCTGATCGAAAAAGTACGAATTGTTTTGGATTCTACACACCAAAATTAATAAGAAAAAGTGTTTTCCCGAGAAATTTTGGTGCAGTCGATTTTTGGTAAAAAAGGAAGGTTGTACACTGCCTTTTTTTTCGGGCGTCAAAAAAAATTGTCTCAGATCGCCCCGGAAAAAAATTTTTCTTATAGAACGTGGCCTGTAGAATCCATAATTTCAAACAGTTCCAAGATTGGGCTACTAGTTCAAAAGTTACAGCCCTTTGAATTTTCTTTCGAAATTGGTTTCTAGTCTATAACTTTTGATTGAGAAGTCTGATCGAAAAAGTACGAATTGTTTTGGATTCTACGCACCAAAATTAATAAGAAAAAGTGTTTTCCCGAGAAATTTTGGTGCAGTCGATTTTTGGTAAAAAAGGAAGGTTATAATACACTGCCTTTTTGTGAGGCCCTCAAAAAAAAATTGTCTCAGATCGACCCAGAAAAAATTTTTTCTCATAGAATGTGGCCTGTAGAATCCATAATTTCAAACAGTTCCAAGATTGGGCTACTAGTTCAAAAGTTACAGCCCTTTGAATTTCCTTTCGAAATTGGTTTCTAGTCTATAACTTTTGATTGAGAAGTCTGATCGAAAAAGTACGAATTGTTTTGGATTCTACGCACCAAAATTAATAAGAACAAGTGTTTTCCCGAGAAATTTTGGTGCAGTCGATTTTTGGTAAAAAAGGAAGGTTGTACACTGCCTTTTTAACCGCCGGCCGATAGGAAAAACCAGTTGCTGAACATAATTGTGAAATTTCTAATTGTTCCCGTTCCCTTGTATTATTTTTGTTGCACCCGACAGCCCTCGGCAGGGGGAAGCAAGGAAAAATTAATATTTTAGGATTTCAGCTCTGTTAATTATAGGTATTAGCTCATTTCAGTTTCCCTACGTTAATTTAAATCAAGGATAGGAACCGAGAAGGTCGCTCGTATTCAGGTAGGTGCTCCCAGGATTCTTGATTGCGATCGGTGTTAATTTAACTATATATATCACCGCTTTGCGGAATTTCACCCCGGCTATTTAGTTGACTAATTGTGTTGCAACAAACCTCGTCTGATTAGATCGCGGCTGGAAATTCCGATGTTCCCATTTCCTATTTTGGGATTTGCATATAAGGTCGCATGATTTAGGGAATCTTTCTTCGTTTTGGCTTTCGTGTCAAGTCTAAGTGTTTAATTTTGCATATTACTGCATCGTTTAATTTCGAGGTAAGCGCTTGATATCATTTTGTTAATTACGAAGGGACGTTACTTACCTTTTTTTTTGTTTCCCGTTAGTTAAGTTGTGCTTCCGTTCCTGCTTTGAAAAGCCGCTACCACGCCAGTCACCGACCGCCCGTTCGCTGTAATCGCAATTTCCTCCGTCTGATTACCACAGGCTTCCGAAACGGTACCGAAACCGCCGACCTGGTCCAGAAGCAGGGTTTCTGAATCTTCTTAATGGTGGCGCTCGAGTTACCGCAACGTCCCGCCGACTTTCACTGTGGCCAGCGTTTATTTTGTAAATTCAAACTTAAATATAATTGTATTTTCTTGCTTCTTAATTAAATTTTTTGTTCAATTATAGCGTTTAATTTCAAACATCCGATTGTGCGCGGACCTCTGAGCAAAGCTCGTCTTACTAGTAGGTACGGTACTACCTATAACTGTTGATATAGTAGTCCAATGTTGCCAATTGTTGTCATAATGACTTTTACAGGCCAGAATCTGGAGGTAACAAAAGGTAACAGTCGATCTGACATTTGCTGACATCCTAAATCAAATGGAAAAGTCGTTTTTCCGTGAATTTCATAGCAATATTTGACTGAGATAATAATAATAATAATAAATAGTCTTTGTTATACTATTAAATACATTATACAATGGGAAGAAAAAATAAGGAGAGTTAAGGACGGCCGAGATTCAGTTGCACGAAGTAACTTCCCTGGAGCTGCTGAAAAAAAAAACAAAAAATAAAAAAGGATCAGATAAACCTGCAAAAAAAGCAAAGGCGGTTGCCTCTAACATTTGAGTGAATGAGAGTTGTCGTAGATCGATCAGATTATCGTAACCTGTAGAAAAAATAACATTCTCCAATCAATTTTGAACTGTAGGTCTGATCACTCTGTCTGGAAAGGGAATAGGCAACACTGGAAAGAGCTTTGTAAAGAACTCTGGAACGGGACAATATCAAAAGGAAAAACTAGAACAAAACACATATATTTATACTGTATACAAATCACGTATGTATGTATTATTGCTAACATCAAACATACATTGCAATATCTCTTACAATTAAGTACAACTTTTTTTCTCATATAATAAAATAATGGAATAATAACCATTTCAACATACCATGAATTAAATAGCATTCATTAAAAAAGAAGAACTATAGTTATGTACAATAAATTTGATTCATCTGGACAGATTTGCAATTTATAATACATGCTGGAGGGAATAACTCTTAAGTACAAGGTATTTAAAAAATGTGTAATTTACGTAGTCTAAGAGTCACTCATACAATTAAATACCCTGCAGTTAAATTAATTTTCGTCATTTTCTGACTTCACAATACGCTGGCTCAACTATTTTCTTTTTTTTTACTTGTGCAAGCTGCAAGCAAATGCTACATGTCGTGCTCACGATAAGCCAGCTTCTTTAAAGATTGACTCGAATTTTTTACCCTTAACGCTAAAATACAACATATCAAATGCATACTACACCGTAAGTAAATACGTTACTTAAAGCATAACTATTAAGACCTATTACTATGATTGAACTTGTAACAACCAAAAGAGGATCTATATAACTATTTTAGTTACTTTTGTTAATATTAAAATATTGCACAAAATTAAGTCAAAGTGCTAAAAATATTAAATATACTACAACAATTGAATGGAATAATAATTATGAGAATTATTAAAAACCGTGTAAGTACTTTCTTATAGTCAATAACGCTGTTGGAATTCGTGGTGCCACCGATTAAAATCAATGTGAAATACCACTATAGAGCCTAACGCTAGACCAGCTAGCAGAAACCTATGGACAAAAACATTAAATTAGTTAGTTAGTCCAGTAGGGAAGTAAAATATCTTGCATACAGTAATTCCCTTGTTAACCTGATCAGGTTTTTTTATAACACAATCCATTACGACACACACAATTAGTTAAAAAAATAGAAATGATCACACTGATCACTGATCCATTTTATCAACTGCCAACGAATTTTAAATGTTTCTAAATGACAGATGCGTTTTAGCCCACAATACGAAGTAAAGCTTTAACAATTATTTATAAGAATATTAAGATCATCGAAATTTTGGAATATCTGTGATATTTGCTCCCGATTGGTTTGTCAAGCCTGCTTTCGTGAGAGCGAACTGACGATCGATATAATTACGATCGAACTTCTCAGGTAAATTCATTTCATCGTTTAATTAATTTAATTAATCTTACGTCCAGTCCCTTTGGTTGATGTTACAGAATGGTTAACTACGTAGTTCCCGATCCTCGCGCTACAACGCAGACGCACTTAGACATGTGAAAAAGTGAAAAGTAAATAAGAATTTCTTGAATTGATTTAATAATTGAATATTTGATTTCATCAATATCTTGTATGGGAATGTTGAAATGACTGGTCCAAGAACGACCAATAATAAAGAAGGAAACCTGTCGGGACTACTCCAATTGGTTCTCTCTGCGCATGATCGAAATAGATAAGTTATTTTGCAATTTTATGTTTGGAAAATTCAGGGCCGTTTGTACAAACATATTTGATTCGGGATTAATCCTGATCCTGGTGTTAAGAAACGTGATTGGTTAAGAACTTTGCCATTATCCAATCGGGGTGTAGACACACCCACTATGTAGCCAATCAAATGTACACCCTGATCAAATGTAATCCTGTAGGTTAATACCAGATTATTTTTATGTGCCACTGGACCTTAGTCTTTTGAAATCTCTTGTGCCTAAATAAACCTCAAGCTGAAATTTATTTTTATCTTTATGGTTAGGGTATACTTATCAAGATCAAACTTTCGAGGATAATGATTCACTTTCAATGGATTCAACTGCTTTCTTTTCAGCCATTGATCTTTTTGGACATTTTCTTGACATACCCATGATTATTGCAATAAGTATTTACACTTTAATTTTGAAGCTATTCTACATTGTTATGTAGAGTGAGTGAGAATTTTTGGCACCATTCAGACAGTCTTTCTATCCAACCTGTGTTTAATTTAAACGCGATTTAGAGACTAAATGACTCTTATTCATGAACATCTTAGAAATATTCGTACTACGAATTATTATTAGGTACTTACTTTTGATCATGTGACAACGCAAGGGACCTAACGCTACTATCACACGCTGGAAAGGCATATAACAAAGCCAAGTTAAACGTTCTCCAAACCTCTACTATGCCCTTATCTCCACCTGTCATTAAATATTCTCCATCTCGGCTTAATAATAGGCACTAGAAGCACAACGTTTAAACGAAACCCATTAAAATAACAATCTTACCTGTAGATTATCATTGTGCGACTCGTGTCGCAATCGCTTTCCATTTATAGTGAAGGCGGCTATGTGTCCTTTTTCGTAATTAACAACTATAACGCCTTCACGCGACATAGCTATATTTTCTGGAGAAATAAAATTCGTAGGAGGATCTAGAGACCGCAGTAGATCGCCGAAGGTTGTATGAACCAAAACAGGTCCACCTGCAATTTTGACAGCTGTAACACAGACACTTGCACAACCTGAAAACTTACTATATGATCCTGAAACGACAAGCCCGAGTTCTGCGGATATTACGACACTGCTCACCGGTTGCTCGTGCCCAGTCAGCGTCGCCCTGGGAGTCGGCACTTCGCCTTCTCCAACAATAGTCTGCGTCCTCGCGTTCCAATGCCACAGCAGCACGGTGCAGTCGGCCGATCCAGACGCGATATAGCAATCTGAAGTAATGTTACACTCGGATCGCGATAGACACGTGACGACGCCGTAATGACCGAAAATAATTTGAACAATTTTGGCCGTCTCCGTTGAGAATACCCGAAAGCTGTTGTCCCAGAATCCGCAAGCTAGCAAAAATCGACTGTCGACGGTTGTAACGAAGCAGTTTGAGCGTATTTTTAAATTTTGACTGAAGTTGTCGCCTAAGTGTCGTCTAAGCATCGGATTTGTACTGTTATTCGTTTGCGAAAGTACGGGATCCATTGACAGAGGTAAGTTTGCCGACTGATTCTGCGGTGTATCCGCGAAACTCGGGGATTGTGCAACCGCGGCATAGCTGGAGTTCCACCGATTTACAGCGAACTGCTGGTGCATTGTGACTGTAACTACGGAAGGCAAAGGCAACTGCGTATACGTATTTGCGGAAATGTGCACGATCGGCGAGTTGGAAAGGAACTTCATCGTCATACATACATCATCCGGTATGCTCGAGAACATCATTGGTGACTGAAAATGTTTACAGTTAAACATGAAAAGGTTTAGATTGGAATACCAAGTGCATGGCTGAACTCCTCGGTGGATGCGGCTCCATCAGTAGTTGCGAGGGCGTTTGCCCAAAGTTTCTTACTTGGTTTTCAATCGCCTCCTTCATCACGCTGTCGTGGATGGAATCCATATCCACACTACCTTCATAGGTAAGGTAATAAAACACATTCGTGGCCCTAATCGCCTCGGGTCCTTTCTGTTTGTAACCAAATATTAAGTCAATCCATTGGTGTAGTTGACAGGATACGAATTCGGATTCGAGCGCCTACAAACAACTTTATAACTGTGATCATCCATAACTTGTGAATTACCATTCTGTTGATGCGCACAAACTCTTCTGGGGTACCCGCCCAAGGTGGAAGCTCGACGTCCCCCACCGTGTTACCATCTTCCTGCACTCCCAGCCTGTAACGATTCGAATTTACGAACATTTCGGGTAAAAAGAAGAATTCCGGGATTAATTCTTTAACATCAGACGTGTCGCGCTGACAGTTTTTCCACGAAAGCGCAATGGACGAAAACAGCCTGTTGGGGTGATCAAATTTTCCACCTTGAAGCGCCAAGAACATGGTGGTCAAAGGCTCCTGAAACGTACAATTTTTTTACTCACGACTACAACTGGACGAAACTGGTTACGTACGACGCGTATCAGCCAATTAAGAACAAACGCTGCGGTCGAGTAGTGCGTTCCATAGTGGAATGGCGGTATACTTTCGTGCTCCCAACTGGAGTATCTCTCCTCGAAATACGCTCGCCGGTTCGGATTTAATGCGCCGATTGGTTTGGATAGATCTCGGTAGTTATTAGGTTGGCTTAGATCAAGTTCTTTGCTTTCATAGTTCGTAAGAACCCAAGGAAATACTGGATATTGATTTAAATCGTTGTAGGTACGACCTAGAAGCAAAGACGGTAACATAAGGGCGACATTATGGTACATTCGGTCGGGAACTAAACATTATAGAATATCTATAGGATTTTTCGAGAACATTTTGAACCTAATGATCAGAATAAGAATCGCCTTATGACAAGACTGTTTCAGTAATCGGCGCGATGTTGAGGTGTCTTAAATACACTCGTACCCGGGAATAAGAAAGTACTCCATAAATATTCCTAGACTCGATGAAGTAGGCAGTAAGTTCGTCTGGGTGAAGAATAAAATGCGAAAATTCTTGAGTAATAACTTTGGGCTGAATAGCCAAAATTTGCAGGACCAGAATTTTCTGAGTAGTAACATAAGGAAATTCTGAGAATTTGATGAAATAAAAAAAAATGTTTGAAAGATGAGAAATGTCTGTAGGAGAGAATAAAGAAAATTTGCTGGCATAAGAGAACAATTTTGGGAGATTAAGGAATTTTTAGAAACCATAGAGAAATTTTGAAGGAATAACAGAAAATTGTTGGGAATGATGAGAAAATTCTTGGGCAATAACAAGGGTAAAATGTTAAAAGAAGACAATTTTGAAAGTATAAGGAAGAAATATAGCTTCGAAATTTTTGATTTTGATAGAATAAGACAACATTGTTTAAGAGAGAGAGGGGAAAAATTCTTGGGAAATAAAGAGGAAACATTGGAAAAAATTTTTAAAAAATTGCAAAAATAAAGGCACAATTTTGAGAGTATATGGAATGCTCCGGACATAGGACCTTCTGCAAATTTTTATAGAATAAGAGAGGAAAAAGTTCTTTAACAATAAAAGCGAAATTTTAGGATAATAAAGAAAAGTTGTTTGATAGTTTGGGAAATACGAATGATTCTCTGGAATTGATGGAATAGGAAAAAATTATTAGGGTGGATAAAAATTGCAGGAATAAGGGGGCAATTTTCAAAGTATACGGAATTCCCAAGCAATTTTGATGGAATAAGGGACTATGTTAAGGGGGGAAGAGAAAATTCTTGGGCAATAAAGAGGAAACTTAAAGAAAAGTAAAAAAAATTGTCAAGTCAAACGTCCATATATCGATTAGAAGTGGATGCTACTCTATTAAGTTGGGAAAATTGATAGGGTTGCTGTCCGAACACTCAGAGCAGTGGTCTGTTTTGATAATTATAATTTAAATGTCGACAATTAAGTTAAATTCCGTCTGGTATTGTAATTAAATATCAACATTCTGGGGGTGCCAATAAATACTCTGAGCAATGAAGAATTCTTTTACCAACGGAGACGAAATAAAATCGGGAAATAATTTTAAGCTGCACTACATCAAAAGGGGGTAACTCTAATCCCCAGACTGGTACGGCTTAGACTGAATGAGATGGCGCCTAATTCGCAGTGACAAGCACCATCCGCCTCTGTTCATGATGCGTCGCGACGTTCGCTTACAAATAACAAATGTGTACATTTGGAAGCGGTGGCGGCGTCTCAATTTTAAAAACGCACGATAAACTGATTTACTCTAGCGCCCTCAACAAATTAATTTCGACGAGATGTCTTTAAATAGAAGGTGATTAAAACGTAACAGTTTCATTAGCTCCACTTCTGCGTGCTTAATTGTAGTTTATATATAGGCTTCTACCGGTCGCCGAAGCACGTGATGTATGTGTTTTTAATTTAGTTCAGCCTTTCTGACAACTGCTAATTTTGCATGAGACATTTTCTTCAGTGTTACAAAAACTGTTTAAGTTCACGCTCTGTCAACATGTGGAATTATTTCCTGCATACTGAGAATTTAATTTCAATTTCTTATAATTGAAGTGGACGTGATTTATTTTTGTAATGCTAGATGAAAATTTTCACTTTTGACTTTTGATTTACATTCTAAAAAAAAGAGTGTCGACGACCTACAGTTTAATTTTAAAGTTCCACCTTCACTTTGACATTACTTACCCGCAATGGTATTCAAAAACATCAAGTACTCAAAATTGGAAATTTCTCTTCGTTGCCATTTTTGGGTCATGTTGGAGTTCCTCATGAGCTGCCTGGGCGACATCATGCTCGCTCTCCTGCAAGAATTGTTTAATTACATACAGGCTCGCGCGCTAGACAATAGTAAACGCACCTCGTTTGTGGAATTCCATACTTAATTCCGACGCCGACTCTTGGCAGAGCTTTAATAACCTTTTTAACGGTCGCCTGATCAGGGAAGGCAAATAAAATTGATGCTGAAATGGTTATTTGATATGATTGATTATTACTAAAGAATGAGTAGACTTACTTCGACTTGCAAGAAAAATTTCAATCGCGACATTTTGCAGAAGATATCTTCTCGAAAATATTGCTCTAATTTCAGAAAAGTACCATTTGCCGTGAAGATGGTCGCAGTATTTAAGAACCTGTAACAAAATTATGTTGTTAAATAAAGTTCAAAGCTATTGAAAATTAAAACTCGACTGGGTGAAGCTTTTGAATTGAAACTAATTAGCCAATCCTATATATACCTACACTAATCTAATTCTTGTTAAAAATTATTGTCACAAATGAAATAATATAGGTATTTGTTATGAAATTTAAGTTTCGATTTGCAGCCGATCATCTGGAAATCATACGTTCTTCTTTCATTACTAGCAATATTTGAATTGCCAGAGTGCAACTACACTCTCTGGCAGCTCTCTGTAAGGCGGCATCTCTGAAAATTACAAGACGATAAAGGGATATTTTAACCATCGAGTGAAAGAAAACTTTCACGAGATGGTTTGTTTCCCTTTATTGTCGTGTATAATAAGAAACTTTATTTTATAACAGAAGCCATATAAATCATTGTAAAGCGAGCCGTCAAAAATAGCAAGCTTAGGGTCTGCCGTCGTGATCGTTTCCATCCCGTAGAAAAGCGAAATTGCGATAGACAAAACTGTCAATTTCATATTCATTTTGTGCCGATACAGTGATGGGCAAATCAGTGAAAAGGTTTCTAGTTTGGATTAACATTCAAGAACGACCCATTAAAATTGAGTTTATGCCAATGTTAGTTTCTTTTGCCAATCCAAATCTGTACTGAGCAGGAGAACTAACAACCGACACCTGCATTTCAACGTTAATCATCAAACACGTCCATGTCCAAGAGCTGTTGTCGGAGATTATTTCATATCGTAGGGTTTAAGAATTCATCCACGAAGTCACCTGTTAACTACCCCAGAGTATTGAATCAACCGATCACTACTAAGATTTCCATGTTTCCACACCAAAAAGTTTTTGAAAATTATGTAAAATGATTGTTTTTCTATTTGTATTCTTATCGAAAAAAACCTTCATTTGTGACCAGTATTTTCAATAATAATAATAATAATAATCGAGCTTGCGGAATCAAAATCGAATTCCAGTTATATTTCAGTATAAGGGAACCAAATTCAGAGGTCATTCATATGTTAATGGTTCCCCGTAAAACGAATTTAGGTTGCATTTGAAGTATAAATCGTTGACGTTTCAATTTTAAAATATTGATCTATTTAATCTTATTAAAAGAGATGGCCGCCTCCACTTAGTAGAAGATAACCATTCAAATGTAAACCAGGTAGAATTTTAGTATTTAGAACATTCTATTGAAAAACAATAAAGAGATGCGCCCTTCGACGTTTTTTATATTTTCCGTGTTTCTTTTTGATCAATTATGTAATGCTGAACAGTACAAGATTCAAAGAACCCCTTTGTAGTAACTTTTTCAGATAAAGGAGATCTCTTAACAAACCTAGAGAGAACTGCAAAGTAACTAGAGAACCGACAGAGCTAGTCTAGTGAAAGAAGCAAAAGCCGACTATCACCTCCCCCCCTCTCATTGCTGTCATAAATTGCAGCCCCTGGATATCAACGTATTTTTTTTCTTTTAAAAGCTTTTATAAACTCATAAATCGACAAATGGATGCGATTATAGGCATTAGGCACCCTGGTCAAACTCTTTCGATTTGCGATTTTGCTGTGTGTGTGTCTGTAGCTTTTGAAAGAGCAATAAGGCCAGAAAATATAAAGTCAGGCTTTAAAAAGTGCGGCATTTTCACTTTTGCCGACCAAATTTTTACAGATGACGACTTTTTAATGTGTTCTGTAACTAATCGGCCGCCAAATGCCGAGCTAAATAACGAGGACCAAACAGAAAATCAAGACCTACCCGAAAACCAATACATTTTAATAAGAGAAAACACCATGAGTTAACATAAAACACCACCAAAAGATGAACAAGTTAATATTATTAGTGTTGTAGGTGTGCCACCGCCCCTTAAAAAAATCCCAGTTTGTATCACCTGAAACATTTACCTAAGGAAAAATATTCTGCATAACCGGAAAAGGGGAAGAAGTTTTGTACCCACAGATACCACTGAAAAGACAATTTTGGAGGAAAAACAAGTTCAAAAATACAAAAAAAAGTATTAGAACAGCTTGCAAAAAAGTAAATTTTGTATTAGTTAGATTTCAGGCAAATAAAAAAGAATTTTTCTATGTTGCATAATCCATAAAATCCTAAATAACATACCATTATCGCTCATTTTCTTTCCAAACGAGGTCCATATTAGTAAAAACGGCATGTTTAATCGTTATAACAAGATTTTGTGTTTCGTTTCCATGTGTATCAAGAAAATTTGAATGCATAACGTTATTTAGATTGTTGTTCCTGCAACAGACTGCCTCTTCACGAATATGTTGTTTGTTGTTATATGTATTACCAACAAGATTGTGCCCCTATTCACATAAAACAGGCATTATTTCAGGATTTTTAGTTGCCACTTTTCTGTGGGATTGAATCGGAAACCGGGAGATATATACCCACAGGGCATATTCTACAACAGTTAAATGAAAAATCACTAAATCTGTTTTTCGCTCATATCTAGTAAACTGTGGATTTTATTAAAAAAAACAAACGCATATCTTAAATAAGCTCTTAAAACGACAACTCTTCCCTCATTTAACCGAATCTGTATGTCTTATGGTTTACCAGATCCCAATGCTTAAAATGAAAAAAAATCTCACCCTGTATATTTGACCGGGTCGTTCCCCGGACCCTTCCCCAATAGATTTATTTTTGTGGGGGTCTGTAGACAGAGTTTATACCTCTCACAACAAGAGAAGACATGAATGATCTTAAGAGTAAGATACACACTACAAGCCATTGAATCACAATGGATACAAAACTCTACAAGAGAACATTTACTTACGCAAAAGAATTGAACTGAAACGCACGAAGGCGCTCATGTTCAGCATGTGTTGATGAAGAGGGAGTTTTTAAATACTTAATTTGATCTTATTTTCATATAAATTTGTGTTTTCCAATTAGCTGATCACTTTGTTGCCTTTTTTATAAATTAATTATAAAGCTTATGATATTACATATAAAGCATCCTTGCCGTGATTTGACTTGTCCTTCGATTTAAAAAAACTGAGTCTTTGAAAAATGTTTTAAATTTGGATTTCCATAGGTGCGGTCGTGCGCAACAATTTTTTTTAAGTACGTAAAATAAAGCCCTATTCTTTCTCTATATGCACTGGTAAAAATAGGTTGCCAAAACTAGGTACCTATATAACCGTTTTCAAGTTATAAGTAATCAATTTTCAAGGTATCGTCTGCATCCGCAATTTTCGTTAAGTCAAAAGTCAATATGCGTGGGTATCAAAAGAAGTTAAATTTCACGCAGAATCCCAAAATGCAATAAAAATAAAGGGTTGCCAATTCAAATAACGAAGTTACTATGGTTATTTCCGGTATTTTCGGAGTGCCACCATTTTAAAAATGTGACCGATTCGGTCTTCTGAGTAACTCCTAAGTACCTACACATTTTCAAAATCCTATACCATTTCTTTCCCATGAGCCGTTAAAGCTCCTAAAAAAACACCCATCAGGTATCGTGCGGCTGCAGTTGCGAAAACGACTGACGTATAATATTGGGGTTGTTAATTTTAAATTTGTTATTGGTATATCAATAGCGCACACAGTGAAATTTATGCCTAATAAATTAATTGCTCGTTTTTGCATCGTTCTGCATTAGATCAATAAAATAAAGCAAATCCGATTAGCTAAATACAACCATGAACGATGGTCCAATTTGACTTCCAATGGGTATAAATCAGAAGTTACACAATAAAAAAAATACTTGGTGGTGGGTTTAGTATTTCGCGTTATCCACAATTGTTTTAAATAAAAACTAAAAGTGACCCGCAGTACCCTTTTTAATTCAAACTTGTGGATTTCGGATGAAATGACTCCGATGTTAAGGTATATAAAAAGGTTTCCAGTATTGTGTCTTTCATTGATCTGCTTAGTTTAGAGGTATACAAGCGAACAACCCCAATACGATAGGTGTACGACCACTAAATATAAAATATACGGAATTAAGGATATTCTTGCCATTATGCTGGTGTCTACAAACTTGGTCCTGTCAAAAATGAACGCATTACGGCCGGAATATTTCTGATTTTGGTACAAGATATCTTATGCATCTTTACATGTTACAAAAAAAATGTTGGGAAATATTTATTTATTTAGAATAGAGTCAAATGTTACTTCGTGGTTTTCTTGAGGTTTTTCCTTATAAGCGACTTTTCTCATCAGGATTCATTAGGACGTTTAAATTTGACTAAGCACCGATTAGAAAGACTGCAGCGTTTATAAATCATGTAGGTAAGTGGGAAGTTATCCCAGTTAGAATGCAATAATTCCATATTGCAACAAAGAACGTTGCGCCGAATATTTTCGGTTATAAAATCGAGAGCTATGGAATGGAAATTTCTCATAAATCGATAACAAGTGCAAGATGGCCGAGGTGAAAACGTGGGAGTGGCTCTGGAATTCCATGGGATAAACTGCAATTGATCCCGTTCGCGATTACGTCCATTGGCGGTGGTGGAGATTGCGCTCTGGAAACCTATGCAACCCGCATGACACGTTCTGATAATCCAATATGAATTTCCCAATTTCATTCCTGAAACAGCCAAATCGGGAATGTTGTAGTACGCGGTCTGTAATGGTATTCAACGTTATCTTAAAGTTAAAATCTCGGCGGCCACTATACAAGAAATTTATACGTCAAAGTGAAGAAAGGGATTTTTTACGTTAATAAAATAATTAAGTAGAGAATATTGTTTATTGTTTTACGATGGATACAAAAAGGAGCTCGAATTGAAAGTAGCTATAAATTTGCGTTGTAGAAATGTTAGAAGTAGACCATAAAGTCCAGTTTACTCACATCGTAAATCCATAAACTTGATATTGCTATCGCTTGCAACATGTTTATTGCTGCCGTATTCTTAACAGGTTTATTATCCTTGTAAAAGGATCATGTACATCGTATAGCCATAATAGCGCGTACCTATGTAGAAGAAAAAGAACACGCTGACCAGATTTGTTTTATATTACATTTGTTATTGGCCAGCAAATGTGGTAGTTTTCAAACGGTCTAAAGTACCAAAACATCAAAATGGAATTCGTCCACCGATTTTAAATACCTACCTATATTTTAAACATGGGTTTGTATGTGGAACAAAAATGGTAGATTTTTACCTACGTGCCTACGTAGATTAAAAAATGAATATTAGTCGTATACAATTAAGGGTTGAAATATTCCGTATCGACCAACAGCACAAAAACAAAATGTACTTTGTCGTGTTCCCCATTTTATAACAGTGTTGATTACAAAATGGCGTAGGAGTAACCGGGAAATGTTTTCATTAGTAATGGCCATGTTAACTGTCGGAATTTTTTTCTAGCAGAGATAACCAATTGGGCTTTGGATCATCAATCCCTATACACTCCTGGTCATCATTAATGATCCAAAACCATGACTTATCGTATAGGTATACAAGAGAAAATTACCGGAGATTTACAATTATGACCGCCGAGTTTAATTTGACATGAAAATTCCATAAACGCACAATAGTTCAGTCAATTTGTACTTTATGGTTACATAAAGTCCGGTAAAGAATTTTATTTCTCCAACTTGTTTAAATGGTGAAGAAAGAGAAAAAATTTGCCAACACGACTGATAACGTCGGGAGAAATTTCTGCGTTAAAAAATCGACGAAAATGTCCAATTTTTTTTAGGTTTTTCTAAAATAACTCGCCTAACGACAATACTTAGGATAAAAAATTATGTTTTATTCAGCGAATTGTAGAGTACACTGAAAAAAATGATTTTGCTTTCTTTTTACTATAATAGTAAAATAATTGTAGTAGTAATGTACTTTGGATTACCTACAACAAGGACAATCCTACTAGAATTAATAGTAACAATGATAGATACGCACCACTACAAAATGGTACACGCTGAAATTACCATTAACTAGTGCAGGTAATTTCAGCTAAAATAATGATTTGGCCCTTAATTAAAAACGCCGGACCTGAATAAATGAGTGGAATTTTCAAACAAGGACAATATTTAATAATAGGTACTTAAACAAAGGAAATCATACTCCATTAATTCACTAAAGTGAACATCTGAAAGTAGGTAGATTCATTACTATTTTTGACAAGACAAAGCGTACGGATAAAAATCAACACAACAATTATTAAGCATAAATTCCTAAAAAATTAATGTACGGCTCAAGTTATTAATTTAAAAATCATCGCGCTTGTTACATGCTATTTTATCTTTCATGCGAAATGGCTACATTTCCCTTTGCTTAAAAGAGTAGAGCTTCCTGGGAAAACGTAAAGGCAGTGAGTAACTAAAAAGAACACCGCAAAGTGACCAGATTCCCCAACCACGATAATTATATATAATAAATTGGGAGCACTTGCAAGAATGCGTGCGGGTTTCCCAATTAATTAGGATAATTATACAAGTCTGTGAACTGAAAATTATAATAGGAATAATGACAATGTAATGTTTATGACTTATTTACATATGTACGCAAAATTATTAACAAGAATTATTTTTTTTAATCTTCACGGGTCGACGCATTTTGGTTTAGTTCTCTGCATCCTTTTTGGCCGTGTAAGTATACAACGTTACTTGCCGATATGAAGACATATAGAAATTAATTCTGACTAAAGACTATTGTCAAAGTACCTACAATTTACTTACATAAACTCGGCACTCTCACAGCATAATTTTAAAGCAAGTCAATTATGTTTAGACTAAAAACCCAGTTTAATTCATTTTTCAAATTTGACGCGTAATGTAGGTAGGAATTTGTCGAAGACACGTTATGCTTTTCATGAGTTTTCCAAAGTTAAACAAATTTCCAAGACAACACAGTATTCTGAACTAAGCAATCACTGCTAAAACGATATGCCTAAACTATACCTTTATGCATTTTTTTGTTCGAGAATCTTTTTTTTTATAAAATCGAATTACCTTTTGTTAGAAATAATATACGTAACATGTTTAGTCAAAATTGTATGACGCCGAAAATTACAGACACCTGAAATTGAAATTGCTCTTTATATTAATTTACTTCGTAAAAATTCCTGCAGGTTTAAAAAAAATGTCTAAATTAATGATGATTAATAATGGAGTGAAACGAAAAATCTATTGATGTTTGTTTAAAAAAATATAGTTGCTCGCCCATGACCACACAAAATTAGACACGGTTTCATTGTCCCTATAGCTTAAACGGTTGGAAATGGACAGTTCCCGATAGTACCCTCTATGCGCACTTTTTTTCAAAAATCTGTTATTATAGAATCTGTTATCAGAATTTCCATAACACGCTATAGATGTAGAAGCCACAGACTAAGTATTACTTTCTTAGTTCATATGGGACCCATATTGGCTTCTTCCGCCTCTTCCGGAATGAGATAGGGAACATAAAAAATAATAACGTGTCACATTCACATAAATTTACCTACCAAAAAAATTTGAAAATCAAATGTTTTACATTCATTTCTCAACAAAACCTCCACGGGTAACTAGATCTTGTTCAATCAATATGGCTATATGGTGGAGGGTTCATTCAAATGAATTTCTTTTTTTTTGTTCAATATGGCATCCATAAAATAAAAAAGTGGTAGCCTGTAGCTTCTACATCTAACGTATTATGGAAGTTCTGATATAACAGATTCATATTTGTCGAAAAAAAATGCCCATAGAGGGTACGTCCATTTTGGACCGTTTAAGCTAGAAAATTGGCATTTCAAATGCGTTTTAGTCACAAAAAGGAGCATCTATAACCTACACTGTATCTCTCGCCGTTAAGGATATCCCAATGGTGAGCTACGAATTTGAACCAACCTGGTATGTACCTACAATATGTGTGTGTACGATATCACAAATATTGAAATATACGTATTATTATGTTAGTTTAGTTAGCTCTCTGTCGCTTTTGCGTGAATTTAAAATCACGAAAAATAGCTTTTCAATAAACTTTCATGAACTTTAAACTGCAGAAGTTTAATTGCAAGTATTTCCATTTCTGTACGTAAATAATTTCCCTTTAAAATATACAAAATTGATTATTCGGAATGCGGTTTCATTCATTAGGAAAATAAAATTAAAATCAACGGAAACAACGACTACACTGATCACCTGGAGAACATTAAAATTCGCTATTTTAGGAATAATTTTTTAAAAATGTTTCCGCGAGAAACTTCCAGTGCCCCTTCTCCCCACTCAACATACACACATAACTGATAAGTGCCCTCGTCCAGGGCGCCCTTTTGCAGTTTGCAGACAGGGGCACACAGAGCGAACACCGGCCCTGTTAATGGCCATATTACCATTCGATTTGCAATTGAGACCCGCAAATTTTGTTAGTTTCTGCAGCAGCTAAGGGGTCAACCTTTACCTATTTTGCAAAATATTATGCTAACCGAACCTACCTCGCTCTAAATTACCTTTCAAGACGCCGCACTTTTAAATATAGACTAACTAAAACATGATCTACAGTCGCCCGAGCATCTTAAAAGGCGTCAAAGCCTTTTTAAATCACCATGCCGATACTCCACGCCGCGCCGCGCTACGCTCAAGTGAGTGTTTGCCTATTTTAAATCAATGTAAGCGAAAAAGGCGCTTTGCCGCACCGCGCCCAAGTGCGCGACGGCCTACTCGTAAAATTTTTGAGGAAATCGTCATGAAACCTTCATTTACATACCTCCTGTATGTCAGGAAATTTTAGTTTCCATGACAGTAGTAGTAACACTTTACCAGACTCATTTTCCTGCCGCCTGTCATTAGCCATGCATAATGAAATTTTATATTAAAAAACGATTTCGGGAAACATGTAATGAAAAACTCGCCCGTAAAGTGATACTCCTTGACTCGACCTTAAGGGGCCTCGTAGTTCAATATTTTCTCGCCAGTAAAGGTAAATGTTCCTTTTATCTAAATATCTATTAGCCCGATGATTCTGTGGCTAGCTATTTTTTCACCCAAAGCAAATATTTTCAAAATCGATCGCCAAGACCTTGCAAAGGTACTTCTTGTTTTGTCTTGCAACGCCATGCAATAACAAAAATCACTGGTCTTGCGCAAGACAAAAACAAGAAGCAAAGAGAGTCACTAATTCACAGTAATCCCTTTTGCTGATGAAGGATACAGGATGTACCGATTACTTGTAGACAATTGCGTGTAGTCAATTAACGCCATTCCGATTTACCTATGTAATTTCCGCACATTTATTATACACTTAGGTACAGAAAATTATCTATAGCTACTGTTGTAGGTATAGACTGTTTTTTTTAGATAAAAAGCGCAGCTTCGGAGTTCGTTCAGATAAAAAAACAGAAACAGTGCAATAGTAGGTTAAGTGGAAGAGCAGAGCATATTTTTTGTTTTCGGCAAGTTACTGATGCCCATAACATTTTAACTTTTTATGTTCTATCTTGTAGCGGTGTTGTGGGAATGTTATAAAAAAAGTCTTTGGGAATTAGCATCCCCTTATTTGGCTAGACACTATTGCATTTGGCGAAAAACTCCAAAAATTACAATTTACATTTCCTTGGGTGGGGTGATGGAGAAAGGTCTATATTAAATAAAACCCAAAATAATGCATAACACTCACCATGCGACATCGTACTTACACCGTACTCAAATAGTAGGGATAGAAAACGGAATAATGAAATATAGGTAACAACGCGTCCGATTCGCAATGAATTAGAAACTGAACTGATATCTATTTCTTTCATGAACTAAATGGTGAATCAGTGCGGACTACATATTAAAACAGGTGTTTAAACGGTAAATGTAATTTAATACGTATACGGGGGTAGGTATATTGAAATGTGACATGCAGTAAGTACAAAAAATGTCTACCCGTCACCTATTCAGCAAAATCGGATCATTTTTTTAACCTCAATTTAAAACAAACAAAAATTCACCCCTAAATTCACGAATGGAAATGTAAAAACGAAGCTAAAAAGGTTTTAATTATTGAACGGCCAAATTTCTGGTGACATCGTCTAGTGCAGCCAACAACAGTTTCCCTAACTATATAACTGGTATCGTTACACCGAATTTTGTCTTACACTAAATGAACCAAAAACCAGTATAAATAAATTAAATATAAATGATGGATGCGTGTACAAAGAGAAATTAAAAAGATGTGATGACATAAAATTTATATAATATAATGTGGAAGAATGTATCAAAGACTCACGTTCTGTCTATCCAGTGTTAACTTAGTTTTAAATGAAACAATCCCCAGCATTTTAACATCATTAAGGTAGTATATCTTCGCATCGTTATAAACATAGGATCGTTCGGAACACTTGGTTCGATGGAGAGGTGGAGTAATTAGTTTATAATATCTAGTGTTAGAGCTAAATTAAATAACAAAACTTCCATTTAGCGAAAACCCGAAGTCGATACAAGGTCTAGAGACTGAGGTATAGCACGGAACGACAGACAGACGGAAGGAAATGTGAAGATATAAGCGCTCCACTTTCGTGGGTTGTTCTAAAACCGAATTTCTTCAACGGGCAATTTTTTTAACCACCAGAGCACGCGTTGCACGTGTTGATTGTACTATTTTGAGTTTAAAAAGGTTCGCAAAGCCAGTTCTGAGCAACGCAAAAGAAATTGTTTTCGAATGGTTCGGAGTAGGAGGACATCGCTTACAACACTAATCTTCCATCCTTCATCGCTAGGACTGTAATCCATAAAATTTCCTATTAGGGCAAGCCGGCAAGGTTTTCCATTTCGTGATTTGGGCACGGTATAGCTTCGTTAAATTCATCAAAGGTTTGAATGATCATTATTTTTTGTAAACAATTATAATTATACAGAGTGGCTATTTAAAGTTAAACTGAAATAGCTATTTTTGGAGGCGTCAAAACTCACTCGGTAGTATTTTAAGGCGCACTATGATCTGGACCAAACACTTCATAGATTAGGTAACAATGAAACAAAGCCTAATCTATTGATTAATATTATCATCGAATTCTCTCTACTGAGTGCGGGTACTTCAAATTTGTTTTTCGATGTAGTTGTGCAAAATACTCTGCTAAAAATACGCGATTATGAAATTTCATATCAAGTTCATGCGGTGGTATGGAATATTAAAGTAAGTGGCATCGGTGAGTGTTTATAAATTTGTATAGCAGGCGCATGACTTTCCACGGCAATCTCTTTTGAAGCGAACCTTATAGAGCACGCGCACTGGACTCTTGCTTCAACCCTCAAGATGAAGATTTGAAAACTTGCACGGTTAACAAAAATATAAATGAGGCACTACAGCCTACCTTCCCCCGCGTTTTCCTGAAACCCAAACAGTGTGAGGAGTCAAAGCAATTTGTAGGCATAATGCGTACTACCATTGGTATTACATTAGAGCAGCTTTTAAGTCAAGAAAACCAAAATTTCTAAAATGCGTACTATTTTAGCAGACTTCAAATTTGTCCGCTTCTTTAGCTTTATTACCTATAAATCTTCGCCATCTTGCACGAACTGAAGACGCTACTTAAAACTGTAATGATAGCAATTTTAAATGACACATTGGAGAAAATCGCCTTTTAGGTTCGTATTAAATTAAGCTAATTGATTGAAAACATCAGTCTATAGTTGATAGATAGTATAAATTCATTGATTTCGTTTTGGGGAAGAATGTAGCACCGGGAATTTTTCGGTGGTATGGAATACCCTTCCCCTGAAAGCTATCATGCCAATTTTCCTTTTCTGTGAAATTTTTCACGTATTATAGTGGCGATTTTGTACCTCATTTGTTCGTTTTCGTCCTCCCTTCCCTCTTGCTCTTCTTTGAACCCATTCATAGTGGATTCCTTATTACAGTGAAGACGATTTGCGAATCTTTGGAATAAAAAATTTAAGATACTCGCAAGCTCTAATCATAACCTTAAAGTAACGTTAAGAAAGAAAACAACAAACAACAAAATACTCCCAATAATGACTTTGATAAGAAAATGATAGCCATTACTATCTACTTGATAGATTTGAATGAGTTTTGGATAATCTACGCAGAGTATAAAATGCGCCTACGATTCGAGACAGCTATACTAGTTACCGAGTCTATCAAGAATGAAGTTCTCTATTATATTATGTATGGTCATTGCTAGTATAGTGATGGTCACATTCAACGGAGTGGTTTTTGCCGGCTGTGAATGCAGGAATGATTGTAAATCCGGAGAAAGACAAGAGTAAGTTGTTATATTGCTTAACAAAAGATAAGTTCCTAATATTGCCATGCTTTTTGCAGCGGTGCCTGTGGAACGATGAAATATTGTTGCAAATGATACCTACATAAATAAATATGTAATTTGTAAAACTTCATTTTCTTGCAATACACTATGAGATTATTAACATTTTTTAACTTTGACAAACGAAGTATTTCAGTTACCTGCTCTATCCTTATCCATTCGCATTCTATGCACTTTCAAGCCATATTATTAGTAACTATGGACTTAAGTACCGTTTCTGAGTTCTGGTCCGTAAAGTGGCAGGAAGCAGTAAAAGTGTTATTGCCACTGTCAAGGAAAGGGTGTCTATTATAGGGATATCTGAAACCATAGAAGATACGACGATAGTCAAATTAAAGAAAAGATGCGCAATTAAAGAGTTATATTAAACCACAAAATTCCGATTACTTTCGAAGATATGCCAGAAAAACCGAAATTTGCCGATTTTGTTTTAATTTTTTCCTGATGGTGTTAACAAATAGAAAAAGATAGAAACACTTTCGCATTGCCACTTTTTGAGCTCTCTACAAGACCATTGAGAGAGTTTCAACACAACGTTTCGTTTCCGAGAACTTATTTTTTTATATGACTCGTAAAAAAAGTATTGAGTAGCAACGATATACGGCACAACACAAACAAATCAAAAGTTGGAAACTGTTGGTTTCAACAGGATGATGCACCTGCACGATGTTTCTAGAATCTAGGGAACACTTCGATTCATGGACCAACGCACCCAGTTTATAAATTCTGAAAATGGATGGGCCAGACGTTATGGGTAGCAGGTGAAAAGAAAATGATTAGAGAATCCTTTGTGCATCTGAGTATTAGGTACCAATGCACATGCCCCGACTAGTGATTGAACTTAGGGGGTAGTTTCGCTACTCCACTCGCCCTTTGTCAATCTAAATCCCCTGCAAGTGCACCTCCTCTCACCCACACACAAATCTGCGATAACAGCAATACAGAAAAATGTCCAAAATAAAAGAAAAAAATGGTGGTTTGTTTATAAGGAATGCGAATAATGGGCGAGTCTCGTACGATAAATAAACAACCTGAAGTTGACTGTCTCGTTTAATTACGTTAGTTAGATGAAGAGATAGTAAGCAGGTATCGTATATCAGGCTCTGCCAAGCATTTTACCTGACCGCATATCCAATCGTTAAAATAGTGTGATGACACTTGACCATTAGATAGATCTTATCGAATGGCCAGGTTTGTTTTACTGTCGCATAATTTATTTTTAAGGAATCGTCAATAAATTTAGTTCTAACGAAAAAATTCCCTTATTTTTTTGTGACTATAGGACTTCTTTTTGTCTACGTACACCTCCTAATTGGATTTCGTGCAGCTTTTTTATGTAATCACAATCCGTACGAAAATAGAAATTTATAATCCAGAAATTTTCTCCCCCAAAGTCATTTGCCGGGGATATAAAATAGAAACATAAATAGGACAGTGTCATGAATTATTTGGGAAGCTTTGCAACCCTCTGCATCACGCCGATTAGGGGTTGATTTACTAGTCGAGAGTGTGGTGGAACATTGTCTGTGATAGAGCACGACTCTTGTTTGTAAAGTAAACACGATTGATTCTAATTTACCTCAAAAACGGGGAATAAAATTTTATTGCTAATATCTTATAACATATACGCCAATTAGCATTAAGTTGCTGACCATAAAGACCATTACGTATAAAGTAACTACTAGCATTTTCAGGCATCTTCCAATTAAATTAAATTTTATTTTATTCAACTAACCAGTTTCAACTTGATTGCTTTTTTGTTGCTGCAGTGATTGCGGTGTAAAGGAGAATGAGTAATCCAAAATCAAGGCGATGATACCGAATGATTGACAAATGAAAGGTGTTGTATAACAGGAGGGGTCGGTTATTGTTTATGTGTCCGCACTTTTCTATACAACAATGCGTATTCACAACTCCCTATGCACTAATCGCTTTGTCAGAGAAAATTGCAGAGATCCGGTGTCCCATTAATGGTTAAGTATTTGTATTAAGGGGGGCCGGTCCCATGTGATTACGAATCGATATGTAGGTAATGAAAACAAATAACTAAGATAGATTTTACAAATAAGAGACGAATGCATTAGCGGAGATTTGTGGTGCAAGCTTTTACTACGGGAATTACCATGTGCGTAACATTATACTAAAATAACGAACAAACGAAGTTATCGTGGGGTGAAGTTTAATCCTAAAGGTGTATCCAGGTGTGAAGATACACAATAATTCAAAATAATGGATGTTGTACATTTGGAAAGCTTCCTCGCACGAAATCCAAATTAATGGTTTGCGTCGCGAACTTTATCTATTTTTAGTCGTTATATATAGAATTTCGGTTCAAGTACAATACGACAATTAAGCCAAAAATTGTTCAAGTTTAAACGTAATTCAATACCCCTACACTATCAAGTACAAAATTTTTTTAATAAATGAAGCAATTAATTATTGTTTATTTGTAACATAGCATGTAGCGTCTCTTTCCGGATATCTTGAGGAGGGTATAGGAATACAGGATTTTTTTTTGAGAGCTTTAGTTAAACGTTTCTGGGAGAGTGAAATATGTAGGTGTTTTTGAAAATTTGTAATTAGGACTTACTCTCAAGGCCGAATTGATATTTTCAAAATGATTGCACTTCCGGAAATACAGGAAGTAGCTAGTAACTTTGTTATTTTAAATGGTCACCCCTAATTTTTGGATTCTACGTGAATGTTCAGTTCTTTTGATACCCACATGGCGATATCTTTATTTATGGTTTGTAAGTTTTTTGACTTTAAACAATGGTGGATGCAGACGAAATTACTAGCTACTTCCGGTATTTTCGGTAGTGCCGCTATTTGAAAATGTTTACATCGATTCGGCCTTCAGAGTAACTGCTACGTACAAATTTTCAAAAATTTACCTATTTCACTTTCCCAGAAACGTTAAACTAAAGCTCATAAAAACAACCTGTATGAGAGTAGGGGTAAATTTCCCGAGATGATAAAATTGTCGTATTCCCTAAAAGGAAATTTAGACAAAACAGGAGGACATTCTGAGCCTGAGGAAACACTACGAAGAACTTCACATACAGATACAGATTTGGGGAATTGGAATTCAATGGAGTTATAAGGAACTAAAATTAACGCCTGCAAATTTTAGAAAATAGAAAATGAACTAGTTTCGTGTGGAAATTAACGCCAAAAAAGATGTAGGTATTGAAATTTGAAAGTAAATTCTAAAAAGAGTAGGTACATGCATTTATTTCGTATAAAAAAGGTTACTTACGTGATTTAAAGGAAACATTGTGAGATAATCTTTCGAAAGTAAAATTAATGGGATCTAGAAGAGTAAGGGTAAGTTTTAGGTTCTAAAAGATTATAAGGAAATTTTAGAGAAATGGGGAAGGAACATATGAAAATGTTTAGGAATTTATTAGTACCTTTGCCAAATTATAGGCGGAAATTTTAAGGAAACCGCAAAAGATTATGAAGAAATACGAAGTATTCTAACAAAACATGTTGGAAAATTTGCAAATAATCAATCTTTAAATAAATTTAAAGTAATGTAAAAAAAGGTTAGTCGGAATTCTGGAGGATATTCGAAGGTTTTGGGGAAACAAGAAGAAATTGTGTGTGACCTAAAAATTCTCGACAACTACGACAGAAAATTCCAAAGAAACACGAGCAAAATAAAATACAGGGAGAAAATAAAAAGCAAGGCTACGTCTTGTAGGAATCTGGGTCATTTATGTCAATGCTGCAAGGACTGCGAAAATTAAAGAAAATTCTGTAGGAAACATACCTACGTATATAAAACTTAGTTCACGTGTAGATAAAGTTTAGAAAATTTTGAATGAAATATAAACATTTTTGCAATGAGAAACTATTTTGGGGGATTCCAAGAGGTCCCTTTGTTCTCCACATATGCAAATAGGTGTGTGTGCCAACCCAACTCTACACAAATCAACTGGATATTGCCCGTGAGCAAATTGTAATCGAGCTATTGTCGTCGTATATGACCTGTTAACAGTATAGTCTCTTGACCAGTGAGTTCGTATCAACCGAGGATCGATTACCGCAACCTACACCTGTTTAATTTCTGGTGCCATCCGTACAAATAATGGAGGCACTCTACTAGGCACATCTCTATGATGTTAAATGCTTTTTTTTCTAAAACTACTTTAAAAACAACTACTATCGTCTCTAAAAAGGGTGAGGAAAATGTGATTTTCCGCTCTAGTGAAAAAACAATTGCAGCATTATTCTTAATAATGACATTTAAAATTGAAACGTATACCCGTATATACATCGCTATGATTCAAACTGCATTACTGTATACGATAATTTTTGAATTTTGATTGAAGTTTCAGAAAAAAATATGTGTAAAACTTGAGAAAAAAGTATTTTTCAACTGGTTCAATTCACACACTCGCTACGTTCATGTGTCAAACTTTGAACTCGAGTTATAAAATATTACAAAGGAGTTATAAATTATAATAATTATTAAACTTCGGTCACATATTCACAAAATTTGGTATAGGTATGATAAAACGTCAATGCTTCCTGGAAACGGCGACTTGAACTCATAGAATGGTTCATCGTTAAGTTTTTCGATGGTGTTTTTGTATATCTTTTGTTTTTTAAACTAAGGCTTATTAAGGAAGTTAACGGGTGATATAGAGGTTAATTCTGATGGGCTGGAAGACGGCGAGTGTGCTCTTTTATCCCTGTAACTGTTTGTTGAACAACATTATTTACATTTCATTGTTCGATAGGCGAATTGTACTGTTTAACATTTATTTCCTCCACATTGACCTGTCTATGTGATCCTAACAATAAACTTAATGAATTTTGAGTGGATTGAGTGTTTTTCTTTTTACATTTTCCTGCAACGTGGCC
The DNA here is from genome assembly GCF_008802855.1 of Photinus pyralis. Taxonomy (NCBI): domain Eukaryota; kingdom Metazoa; phylum Arthropoda; class Insecta; order Coleoptera; family Lampyridae; genus Photinus; species Photinus pyralis. The sequence goes on from NW_022170511.1 coordinate 46,490,911, forward strand.
TCCCTCCTTACAAGTGAAACACCTTATCAGAGGACGAAAATATACGAAAATGTACGACAGAATTTGGAATTTCAACGTTATCTTCCCTTGACATGAATAGTTAAACTTAAAACACGTTTATACGCGGGGTCATCTATCCCGGCACCTATGTGGGATATGCGTGACACGGTCTATATTTTTTTAAATTAGAAAAGGATGATTTCATTTGAGATATTAGGTGACACGTTAGATAGAACTAGCCCTTTCGACGGTGCTATTAACTGGCGAGAGGGGATTAACTCGTCTCTTATGATCCTTTCTCTCATGAAGTTATCAACCAGTTCTCTATTTGAAAAATACACACATATCCTGCTATTTGAGATAGGTGACGCAAAAATAATATTTTTCGGTTGCATACTGCTACCAACCACCATAATATATTCGTTTTGAGTTTTGATAAGATACATATCCCAAAATCCGCAAAACTGTACCTGCAACCCCCTCTCCTCGCCCCAGCGGCACCAAAATCGCTGAGGACTTTATTATACAATCCTATGGGGATCTTCGACCACACATTCCCAAAGAAATTGGAACTACACGAATTATTTTGTCTATTTGCCGTTTTTCGGTACAGAATGACTGGACTATCAATACTACTCTTTTAAGCACAGTTGCAGAATTGCTTTTGAACCACTACCCTACCCCCTTGATTTAACTATAATCCTAATTCCTAATAAAAGGACAATTTCAGATATTATTGCTGTAGTTTAATTACTAAAGCATCACATCTCAAAAGAGAACGGTGCCACTAACTTTCATAACGTTCCTTACCTACATGAGAAATAATAGTTAAGGAACATTTAACAGCATATAAAAGCAAACGTCAAGATAACCTTTTAATCTGACCCGAGATTTAATCTAGTAATTTACATACAATGTCAAGTGCAAAATCATTCATCAAAAAAACAAGAAAATACAGCAGAGAGAGCCATGCGGCTACACATAAGGGTAAGGGTCATGGCTCAATGCAAGTGCATCTAGTAATGGCTACAAATTACATTACAACTCTCCCCGATTCGATTAAAATGGGGAGTACGAGAGTGATAAACAAAATTACTGTCAAGCGAATTAGAGTAACGTTACGAAAAACGGCATCAGGCGTCCATTCTAACCCAATTAACGATCTTCATACCCGAATGCCTTTACTTTACTTGGTCCGTAATGTGACGGGTGAACAAAAATTAATTATGACGCATTCGTTTCGAATTAAATTACTGCCATCGCAATGAATATAAATTAAGTGCGTTCATGGCAGAATGTATCGAAAAAAATTGGAAAATGAGAAAAAGGTTCCCACACACGATCGATACATTTTAATTAATTATTCAAAGACAAATCAAAATATTTAAACAATCCATCTTTAATAAAAAAATATATTACGTCTGATCGACTTTAATTTATGCGTACCTGGCATTCACACGGAGAACCAAATATTTGTTTCTGATTAATATTTTTCATTTTGATCAGTTGGATGCTCTTTCATGTTACCGCCTTCAATTCGTATTAGAAATTGTACAGTTAAGACGTGACGAGTTTTCATAAAAAGGTTAAGTATATAAATGTAAAACGGTCGAGCGAAAATTTAGATGATTAATTATGCTTTTTTTCGTTTTGAAAAGTTCTCTAAAAAGACAAAAAGCGACATTTTACTAACAATCCATAAAAGAGCTGTGTTATAATATAACACCCCCCAATAATAAAATAGCTTGGTACAAAATCTACAATGTTTTAATTTCATTTAATTAGCTCTGGGAACGTTTTTTTTTAAATTTTAGCATTTACCTATGCACCCCCAGTTACATCGAGTGACACATCACTTGAAAGGCTCTCTCATTACTCAGAAGGGCCCCTACAATGGTGGAGTGTTTGTTATACAGGGTGTATCTTTTCGAGCGATAAAACTCTCCACAACGTAATTCCGCATTATTTTCTGAGTAAAAAAGTTTAATAAAAATGTTCCTCTAGATCACTCCTTCAGGTAGTACCTATAAGACATCTTATAGATCACATATCTAACTGCTAATATGATTCAGTACACCAGAAAGTAAAAATCTGCAGTGATATATGGAAGTTTGAGGAGCTGTAGAAGTATTTGCATTACATTTCCAAAGCATTACACTTATGAATACAGAAGATTAGTAATCCCCTCTTCATACATTTTTTAATGTGGTATCAATGCACTTGAGTTTTTCACGTAAAAACTCTATGTAGAATGATCTTGCAATTTGCATTAGTCACAAACTGTCATGTTGCCATCAGGTTTAAAAATCTAAAAGTGTTAATATCTACCGGAGGGAGTCATCTAGCTAGAAGAAAATGTTTATTAGATTTTTTTACTCATAGTCCAGTCAAATTAGCTCTAAAAGTAGTATAAACTGGATGTTGTTATTTCACTGAACGAAACCAAGCGTATTCTATGTAAAAAATTCCGCTGAATCGGAAAATCATAGTCCCCCCGGCCGGAAACGCCCGGAACATATTGTTATAAACAAAAAACGAAGAAAAAATGGGAAAATGTCGTGTTTTTTCACATTTGACTGCCAATATCTCGTTAACTATTGCTCTGAGAGAAAAAATAAATACAAATGAACTTGTTCAGAATAAAATTTTCTATAAGATACGCTCATTTTCAACTGTTATTGTTTTTTAGGGAAAAATGTAAAAACAGTAATCTCTAAAATTAACACTTTGTTATTACTAAGTAAAATTCATTCGATCTTTTTGAAAATCCGTATTTAGTAACTGCTTTTGATAACAAAACAATATCACAAACCAGATCACCGTAGGTTTCATACTCACTGATTAATTAAATAAACAAGTAGAAAAAGAGATGCTTTGTCTGTCAAACTGGGAGAGTACAAGAGTGTTCTCAATTTTTTTATACGTAGAGGAACCGTAAAACAATCTTTTCCAATAATTGTCCCGATGATTCCTGCAAATCGACGGACTGTGCAATTTTTTTTTCAAAATCTGAAGAATTTTCTTAGTTCACAAATGGAATAACTCCCGAAATATAACAAAATAATATAACTGAATGATTTTTATTAATCCGAGTGCCAAGGGCCGATTATAGGGTTACTTTTCTTGTTAAATCTGGGAAGCTATTCGATTTGTTAGTTAACTAAAAAAATTCCACAGTCCATTGATTTGCAAAAATGATTGGGACAATTATTGGAAAAGATTGTTTTACGGTTCCTCGACGTATAAAAAAATTGGGAACGCTCTTGTAGTCCCCCAGTTTGAAAGACAAAGCATCCCTTTTTCTACTTATTTATTTAATTAATCAATGAGTATGAAACCTACGGTGATCTGGTTTGTCATATTGTTTTGTTATCAAAAGAAGTTACTAAATACGGATTTTCGGATGAATTTTACTTAGTAATAACAAATTTTCGAGATTATTTTTTTACATTTTTCCATAAATAACAATAACAGTTGAAAATGAGCTTTCCGGGCCAACTGTATCTTATAGAAAACTAAGTTCATTTCTATTCATTTTTTCCCTCCGAGCAATAGTTAACGAGATATTCGATGTCAAATGTCAAAAAACACGACATTTTCCCATTTTTTCTTTGTTTTTTGTTTATAACAATATGTTCCGGGCGTTTCCGGCCAGGGGGACTATGATTTTCGGATTCAGCAAATTTTTTTACATAGGATATACGCTTGGTGTCGTTGAGTGAAGTGACAACATCCAGCCCAAACCGTAATTTGACTGGACTATCAGAAAATAATGCTGTTTAATACCTGTTTAAAAACACCTGACAAAAAAAGAAACTATAAACATGTATGAAGATATCAATGCATTTAGATGCAATTACTGTAACAATACCGCGGAACAAGATTATTTTTTAAGTTAACACTTGTGAAAGAAGATCTGACTTGTGTTTTCCCAAACCATAAAATTTAACAAAATTTAAACCTTTGTCTAAATTTATAAACGGTGTCTGTCAACTGCAATTAAATTGACTTACATAAGGGTAATAAACATGCTTTAGTTTTGTTACAATGATTGATTCTAATTAAAATCGATACCGAGGTACCGATTATAAATGTGTTTATAGAATCGTATAGAATTTACGCAAATATTGTCCCTGCGCCTTTATGACAAAAGTGCAGCAAGAAAATGTTAAAAAGTCGTTTTGGTCTGCTAGCTTGTCTGCAAATGTCACTTTGATCCTACATACGTATAGTTTTTGAGAAATATGATTTTCATTTATCATCCGCATCAGGTTTTAATACCATATGCAAATATTCAACCCTGTGATGATGTATTGCTAACGTTAAACTTAACCTGCAGGTTATCTGTAGAAAACGTTATTCTGCCTATACTAAATAACGCAAAATAACACTTTTTGGTAGATAATCCGTACGTTAAATTTGACGTTTCTGATACATCACAGGGCCGATTGTCCTGGATACCTTCTAAATAAAGTGCAGGAAAACGTCAATCGTTTGGCAAATGTCCTCTTTTTAAAGCACAAATGTCACTTTGAGCCTATCTACACTTTTTGAGAAATATTACTTTCCTGTAAAATTGTCTTTTTTGCTTTTTTTATATAGCGCCTAAGACTAGATATATGATCTTATGTACAACTGCAACTACACAATTGTAATGCGAAGGAGCTTTACTTTTCGTATTTCTTATTGACGGCACAAATTCATTTTTTTACTTTATTTTCTTACTCATTTGAAAATGTTTAAAACTAGCTAATAAATCAGTACCTAATAACCCTGCTAATAACTTACCAGATTTTTAGGAAAGTTGGCATGCCTGACATTTTCTGTAAAAATTTCACCTCGCAGTTATACTGGGACAGATAATTCCCGAAACGAGTGATATTATTTATCAAGTATTAAAACCGTCATATTTCGGAGTATTTTTTTTAGCCATTTTCATCCAAATTTGTATGTACAAGTTCGCTGTTGCTATACAGAGTGTCTTAAATTGAGTAGGATAACTTTTTTCTAATTACCTAGGAGACGATTTATTTTTTTCAAAATATGGCATCGGAATATCCATTAGCATCAAAAACTACACAACTTTGCCAATTTAACCGAATCTGTAAGTATAATAATAACAATCTAGCCATGTTATCCTACTCAATTTAAGACACCCTGTATACCCACACGCAACAACAAGTAATGAGCCCAACTGCAAGCCCAACAAGGATTAGCCGAGTAATTCCACTCGTGTAGGTATTACTTTACTATATCTTGTCAAGCGATTCATTCTTCCATAAAAATTCTACTAAAAATCAAAATATAAAAAAATTAATCCAAAAATCGTTTTTTTCTGGTCTAAAAAATTCATTTTCCAGTATATGGATTTAAGATTGGTATCTCTAATTCAAACCTGTACCTACACATTTCCAGAATAAAATGTGTACAGAGTACTCGTTTTTGCGCCTTGTCATTCTGGATTTTGGCAGGGTAAACTCTCAATTTTTCAGAGTCGATGAAATTGTATATCGATCCATATAATTAACGCATGCTATATACAGGGTAGGGTGTTGAAATCACACCAAACGTACTTTCGCGAATTATTAATAATTTTATTGTACATTCTGTAATTCATGTGATGGGAAATTTGAGATGTGCGATTAACGATTTGTATAATCAGGGACGATCTCGTTGCGATTAGATCCCTCCGAGCTTCTTTCTGATACATATACGTTTGGGATGTATAAAACTTGTTTTCGTACACGTAATTCGATATTAACAAAAATGGTTTTGTTCATTTGAAGATTAAACGAAACAGTATCCTCCCTATACACGTTAATTCGGGTAACATAATACAGGCAAATGCGTTGCTGCTACCCATATTCGAAACACCGCTTAATCTTCCTACATCGTTTTTGTCGTACTTTATATCTAATTAACGTAAGGCAGAACATAATAAGGTAATGATCATTCCTAAAATTCCAAAATGTTTCGAAATGAATCTCTTGATGTCTAGACCTCCCTACAGATCAAGTTGTCTGTCAGTCAAACGTAATCCGAGCCATCTGCGAGTAGTTAGCTAACAGGATACGGATATATGCAAGCGCCACCAACGCTCAAATTATCCCGAATTATCTTCTAATTTGGAACACCCATAAGGAAGTAAATTATAGCTCTATTATAATTATTTCGAATGACTTCGGGGAATATATCCTTCGTATTCTTTTTGGCGTTTTATTTAATTATGGCCCTGTGGCGAAATGTGTCAGTATGCGTTAATTTGTACATTTTAATTTGGAGAGATCTAATGGGTAATTACGAAGAATTTAAATTAAATGATTTGAAATTTAAATTGGCTACGTGATCACTTAGCGTAAAGCAAGATTTTTGACTCTTGCAAATTGTTGTCTTAGATATCTACATATAAACAGTGATGGGTGCCCGAATAGGTATTTGATGTCACAATTTGAAAATGTAAAAAAGTATTTCTATATTTTCCATAGTGGATTATTTTGATGAAAATTGTTTTAATAAGATTCTGGCTCAACAGCAACTTTTCACTTAGTTAGTGCTTACCTTTGTTCTAGAAGGCCTTATAGCGGTAAAAATTTCATTATTTCGGTTTTTTCCAGAAGTGTAAAATTGTATAGGTTCGGCGTCAGTCAGTCGAACGGACTGACGGACAATTTTTGGAGATTTCATATTATCAGGCTTAGGTATATATAGATTCGTGTTATACATATAATGCTAATAAAGCATGTATATAAAAAAAGTTATTTATAATGTTACATTTATGACTAAAAAAAGAAATATTTTGTGTTGCTGTCGTATTGGTAATCTTCCAAATTTATTGTCCTGTAGACACAAAAAGAGCAAGGGGCGACAAAAACATTTTGATTTCCTTTCAACATTTTAAGTGTCTAATAAATTAATAAATATATACCCCATACATTAAAAGTTTGCATTATTTACGATAAAAATTGGTATGTAAATTTTTTACTAAACTTTGCACCCACGCATTAATCTCTCGAGGCGGTACGATTGAACCCATTTTTTTACCATTTTTATAATCGTGAATCATTTACGTGACACCTAACAACAATTTTCAATAATCTGATTGCGTACATGCGTACCGAATGAGTAATGTTCACAACAAAACGTAAGAAATTCACACCTGAGTTCCCAGCGGGGTGGAGCTAATTCCACACGTTTACCTTTGATTGGACAAAAACTCAACAACTGTCTGGGATAACTTGTCACACAAACTTGTCTCAGTGAACGTATCTGTATAAATAGCCGCCATGTTTTTTATGCATGGCAATTCTCCGCATGAAAAAGACCAGATTAGGTAGTACTCCGGCGAGTTTGTCCGTAATGAAAATTGGCAACCGAACAAAAGTCGCGCGTGTGAAAGCTCCCATAAATTCCATCGAACCCGACCTAAAAATAAGTTTCGCACCGATACGAAATTGTTCCGATGTGATCATCCCGTACTCTAAACATAAACATGCTAATTATGCTAATTGAATTAAATGTTAACGATGGCATTAAAACGAACATATACTAATTTCGAGCATGTTCTCATTAGATCAACTCTAATAAAAACGCTCTAACGTTAGGTAGGTTTTAATAAAATTTGAATTACAAAGAATCTCCAGCCGATCAACAGATGTTATCACGCACTTTCTTTCTTATGAAAAGTCTAGCGGCAGTCTAAAGATCGAGTGATTTTTGGCATTGAGGATCATCCTTATTTATTAGAAAATCTTTGTAATTTCTTGCTGCTGGTTTTCCTTCCCTCAACAAACGCAATAACCTGCAAACGTTGTACTTCTTGAAATTTGCACTCTTAGAGGAAGAGGGGCCGTCATGTTTTTGAGGGCTGAGTATAAGTATCTAAGCGGAATAAGCTTATAAAAAAGCTGAATTCGGAGAGAAGATGAAAGTCAGTCCTATTAAAAACCATTTTTTAAGCTTTTTGCAATCAATCAAGGACAATGGGACATCTTTGTTGTATCACAATAAGAACTGCACAATTTTCTTGATCTTTTAGAGTATGTGGACGTGTTTTTTGTGCTTCTACAGGTCGACAGTATTGTTCCATTCAATTAAAAATCAATTTAATAATAATAATAATAATAATAATAATGCCTTTATTGAGCTACACCTTACACGAAAAAAAAAGTTTGTTTTTATTACCAACTACTCACTACTCAAAGGGCGGAGTTCAGATTGTAATAAAAATTATTACTCCCTGCTCTTCCACTCAACCCAAAATTGAAAGTTTAAATGATGATACCATTAAAAAAAAATAAAAAAATAAAACAACGTAACTATACTACCTACTTACGGAGAGAAAAAGAAAGTAACTATACTACTGATGATCTTAAGAAAAGACGAAGAGAAAAAAAAATAGAAAACACACATTTGAACTACAGATAACAATTGCAACATCACCTGGCTACTGTGCTTGCTTTTGTTGTATGAACATCTTGCAGTTCCTCTTAAACTGTTTTAAAGAAAGTGATTTGAGATTTAGAGGGAGTGGGTTATAACTCTTGTAGATGTTGTAACAAAGATGCTTTATCTTTGAAATAAAGCTGTTTGATGGAGTGGCGGACTTATTAAACCCCTAAATCTCAAATTTAAATTATGTACGTCGGTTCTATAGGTTATTTTATCATGGAGGTACGCCGGTGTCTTATTTAGGATGATAGAATGGTAAAGCAGTCGCCTATTTTTCATATTGAGCCAATTTAAATCTTTCAATTTATACGTGATTAGATTTCATATGAACTTTTTGCAATGTAGCTACACCAAGAAGTGTGACCCGGAAGAATTAAAGGATTTTTTTGCAAAAAATGTGAACTATTAAACATCAATTTCTTTTTATAATGCAATGAACGTTAGGTACCTACCTACGTGTGAACATCAAAAAGGACTTTGCAACAGGATACTTTTTCTTTTAACAAGTTTTATTTACATAAGTTTCTTCGGTAATTTAGCGTTATGTGTTTGGCATTCTTTGAGCTTTATATCATTAGGTGAAAAATCAACAGTGCTGAATTCGGAGAGAAAATAAAGGTAGTAGATATGAACCAAGCAAACATAACAACTGTAGGTATATGAGTTTTTAGAGCATTTTTTAAGAATTTAAAAAAATCGGAGGCGGTATACTCACAAAGCGCGATTGGGATTGAAAGAATTAAATGTATCCCCATTAGTGCGATGTAAACCTTTAAAAGCTAATATCTCGAAAACGGTTTGTCGGAGGAGAGTATTAACAAAGCAAAGTTAATCATCTGGACAAGACATACCTATATCACAGATTTAAATATAGTATATTTAAATCTGTGCCTATATTAATAATAATAATAAACGGCTTTATTACGGCGGGGTGTCAGCCAAAGGCTGCTATTAATCCCAACCTAGATACATAAGTGTGTAAAATATAATGGTCTTTTAAAAACAAGTTATAAACGTTGCAAATATGATGGTCTTGGTAAAAACAAGTAAGCGTACAAGTGAAAAAAAAACAAGATTCATACAAACAAATGCTTTAAAATAGTTTTTGAAGCCGTTTGGACTAAATAACTTGAGAGAATTCGGAACGTTATTATAGATGCAAAATATGTAAATGCGCCATGAAACTGGGTTTTATGGTGTTTTATTGGTATATCAAGAAAGAGATGGTTATACAGAGATTTCGATCATGAATACTTGGGTTTAAAAAAATGCGCTACTTTATCTGCACAAGAGTTGTGCACAATTTCTATACTTCTCCCTTATATTCTTTCATTGTTTAAAGCTAGACTCACCACTCACACAATCTCAAATTGCACAATGAAGTAAGTGGCAGTTTCTGTCATTTCGTCATTATCTTTCTTGAGAGTTTTTGGTCACACATAATTTCTTCTTTTTTCCCCAAAACCCCCTTCTATCTTCTCCAGAATTGACTCTAACCTCCTCACATATTCATGCATTACCTTAAATTTACTCCATCTACTTAAAGACATCGGTAGGTACCTAAGTAACAGTATTTGTTTATATTGATTTTTATCTTCTAAATCTCCCTACGCGTTTTCGTTTACTGAGAATTTTCTCCCATTCAGCTTATTCTGACGAAGTAGGTACTCTTAAGATCCTAAAAATTAATTTTCCCAAAGTTTCTTGTATATTGATTTACCGAAAATCGTCCTGAAACCTTCATTTTCATGCCTACTTTCTGTCAGGAAATTTTAGTTTCCATGACAGAGGCAGATCAGACTACGTTTCCTGTCGCTTGTCACTTTACTGGCCGCACCTGTCACTTCACCGCCCGCACCGTCACTTTACCGGCCGCATTTTGGACATTTCCAAATGTCTATAATGACTACTGTCGTCACTGATTGACATTAATCAAAAGTTATAGGTATATAAAAATTGAAATTTTGTATTAAAGGACGATTTCGATTTCGGGTAAAATTTAATACAAAACTCGGCAGTAAAATGTCATTACCTGATTCGGAAATTAAAGTACTAGGCCCCAAAGGGAGCTCGCACTTCAATATTTCCTCGCCAGACTTTTATGTAAATAACTATTAAGTGCCTCCCATTTTCTCAAAATTTGCCTTTTAATTTCCCAAAGTTTTTTTTTTAAATTTCCTAGAATTTTCTTCTATTTCGTAAACATTTCTATGTAACCCTCTAGAATTCAAAATTTACCCATACTCACTCGTGAAAATTGACTCTTTTTTCTCATAAGCTGTTTTAATTCCCTCAAACTTTCTCCGAACCTCCCTAAAAATTTACCCAAATTTCTCATATTGTATACCTAGGTACGCGAAGCATTTTATGAAAGTACGCTCCCTCTTTTCTAATAATCTTTCTTTCCTTATCGAAAATCCGTCGAGTTACATAATTTTTTTGGGCATTGTAAATGTCTTTATGTGCACTTACATAAAAGGGTTGGTTAACCACTAGACTATTTTTTCAGCAGTTAAGCAGTCAAGTACTCGTCAACCCGCAAGGGTAGATAAAGTGCATCAGATGCGCATTCTAATGACATCTGTCATTCTTTTTCAAACTGGACGCGGACACGATATACAAATGACGTTCAAAACATATCTGACAATACTGTCTCTATGAAAACAACCGCGACGGTTTTGTATTATACACGACGATAAAGTAAAACTAACCAAATACCAAATTATCGTCTTGTATAATAAATAACTATTTATTGCTAGTTTTGAGTAAGAGTTTACTTTATTATACAAGCGATATACAGGGATGTTTTAACTATCGAGTTGGTTAGTTTCCCTTTATCGCCGTGTATAATACAAAACTTTATTGTATAGCATAAACTATAGAAATCATTATAAAACTTCCAAAAATTCTGAATTTAAGACATCAAAAATAGCAAGCTTGGGTTCTTCCGTCGTTTGCATTGAAACAGTATTGTTCTTTGTTCTGAACTTCATTATATTTCGTGCTCTGCGTCCTATTTTAATAAGAATGACAGATATTATTACAATGTACATACAATCATCTGATTCACTTTATCTACCCTTGCGGTTAAAGAGATCACTTTAACCACTCTTACTGCTAAAGAGAGACTTAGCCTACTCATTCAAACCTATTAAAACGTCAGTTTAGCATCTGCTATAATAGTATATTATATAGCAAGGGACTAAAGTGCACGATTTAATCCCGAGAGTGGAGATTATTGCCCGAGCGTTAGCGAGGGCAATAACCACTTGAGGGATTAGATCGCACTTTAGTCCTGTGGTATATACGCAATTTTTTGCCCTCCCGGATAATGTAACTAAAAACTTAGGTAGATTCCAAGAATTCAATTCAACGGAACCTAAAGGAATTGACCTTTTAAACAAAGCATTAGTAAGCTTGGTTAGGTACCCAAGGTAATAGGTGTAAATAAAACGCACCATTTTGCATTTCGTGATTTAAGGAAGCAAAAAACATGACTGAGAATGAATGTAAGGAACCTCTTGGCATAAAGATGGCAGCTGCACGAGCGGTCGAGAGCCTTTTACCCACGAAAGTCGAAAAATTTATATAACAAGCGGTACGAAGAATTTAAAAAATGGTGTGCAAGTAAAACTGTACAAGAATACACTGAAAATTAAACGTACTCGCTAATTTTGAAGAGAAACAGCAAGGGTTTTCTCACCTTCTTCGCTGTGGTCCTTGTACTCAATGCTCAAGGCCACAATATTGATCAAGAAAAACATCGACATTAGTAGGTTTCCAAAACTAATTGCGTTTATCAAACGTCAAAATGACGGATATAAACCGAAGAAATCCAAAGTGCTTACGAGAGAAGAAGAAATGGACAGGTTTTTAAAAGAGGCTCCAAATGATAAATATCTATTGTCCAAGGTAAATTGTTAATATTCTACTAACAACGTTGAGTAATTTTGTAATCTTTTCAGACAGAAGTAATCTTAACATTGTGGAATTGTGCAGAAAATATATGTCACTTAGGAAGCCGAACACGAATCATGACCGATTCTTTGTTTATTATAAAGATAATGAGTGCACTGTCCAACCGATTGGAAAAAATACGAGTACGTTTAATGCAAATAGTAGCACCAGCACAAATATGTGCCATTAAAGAAATAAGAGGAAATGGTGAACATGTTGCTCCAATTATTAATCTACATAATTGTGAAAATTATGTTATAAACGTTAATGTAACTAAATAAATATTGACAAGACTTGTCAAATTCGCTTCATTTTTTGGTTGTTATGGGAACACTTTTTATCCCTTGGGATTAAAAGATCAACTTTAGTCCCTATTCCCAGAGACTAAAGTAGCAAGTTTAATCTCGGGAGGGCAAAAAATTAATTAAACATTGAGCCATTAGATTTTACTGTATAGCTATTCGAAACAAATGAAATGCATCACTTATACGAGAAATATCGAAATTCAAAATGTTGATATAACCGGTTTATTATATTTCTAGAGGAACTGGATAAAGGTTTAGGAAAAGGGTTCATTAGATACAAATTTGAACTTAGATTGTTCTGACCTGGCCTTTCATGTTTCATTGAAATTTATCTAGATAACCTACCTATATGTGAATACATTTGTTTCCATTGAAATCAAATGTACCTACATAACTTTTTCGCTAAGATGAAAGAATTATCTCAAGGTGTTGAAATTACAAGAACTGCAAAAATATATGCGTTAGATATGGCGAAAAAGTGATCATCACACATTTTCGACCTTCTCGTAACTTGTAAGGTCCGAGGTCTTATTATCTATATTACTTGGAACACCTGTTTCGTTAGAGCAGTGAAAGACTTTTCTAGGGGTTCGTTGGTATACCTACTTGATAAACAAATCAAAAGTGTTGAATGTTGTTTGATTCATTCCTTTGGCCCTGATGATGGATAAGAATAGGCGACTTTCACAGTTGGTGATACTTAATTCTTTGTTCCGTTGCATAAACGCTGAACGTGGTTACTGTGAAAACTTGTGCTTCATTCTGCGGACTGAAATCCCATAGCTTTAACTAGATACTTGCCTCAACTAGAAGCTTTTCGTTTCTAACTTGGCGGAAGTTTCAGAGGAACTTGGTGGCAATTTGTGTAGTGGAAAGTTGCAGGAAATACTAGCTTATGTGCATGTTTACGTTGTGATTTTACTTACGATTTCTTTTGACAGTTGTCATAATTACTTATTCGTAATTATTGTTGGTAGAAAATCGTATAATGTAAACAGAAAATCACCAAAACTATTCCTAACGAGAGTCGAATGAATAACCGCACGAAAAATCATACTGGAAATCGTAAACAAAATAACATACCTGCCCTTTAGGAGGAGTATAAAGGAAGTTTGTCAAGGATTTGGGAGGAACCTAGGTAAGGAAAATTTAGGGAACTCAGGGAAAACAAATATTTTTACTTTATTTTGATTTTTTCGTTAAGCAAGATGCACGCATGTATGTTTGCTCTCTCATTATTACTAGTAGTTAACATAAAAAAATATCAAAACCATTCCCCGTAATAAAGTAGTAATTCCTAGGAGGATGGAGGGAAGGGGGCACACAAATTATAATAGCCTATGCTCGATTACTCAACCTCTGTCACAAAGAAAGTTCAAACAATAGCTGCTTTTTGCAGAAAATAAGTGAAAACATAGCTGATTTCGACAAACCTACATTTTTATCTGATTTTTAAACAAAACATGGTAAGAACTTACTGTTCAAGTCACAAATCAATCTAACGTGCTAATATAACTTGAGCTATAATGACATAAAATAAAATATTAGTAGCCAAATCTCACGTTACAGAAACATTCGTTTAGCACCGGTCATCAACTATGACATCTGTCAACACTAAACCATGGCAAAAAAAGCTCTAAACTTTCCTTTAATGGCAATCGTACAAGCGTAAAGCATTAAATGTGAGGCGCCAAACACATCCCTTTTCCTTTTGCAGGCGCAGACCTTCGCTAGCGAGATTTTAATTCGTCTAATGCTATTTCCTTGTCAAATTTATGCATTCAGTATGCTAGACGCAGAACTGTGGGGCTATTAATTATTGAACGTGCTAAAATTTCAAAGCCTCCTCCAATTACTTACACATTTCGATTGCCATACTTGAGAATACAGGGACTATTAGATAAACTGAAAAGGCAGCGAAAAGTAAGAGCCGTAAAAGTATAAAAGGGACAATGGAGACCGAACTGTTTGTACACGAAGAAAAGGAAACAAAGTGTGTCTTATGTTGTGCACAGCGGGGTTGTTTTGTGACACAGAGAGGGGGCTCTATTACAGCGTAAAGTAGGTATTGACGGATGATGCGACTTCAGAATTCAGTTCAGATGTCTTTATTGTATTGTGTTCAATAGCTTTCGGCAGATTTAGGTTTAAAAAAGTAAAATGCAAACATTCGACGTATTTATGTAAGCGCTATCGATCCTCGGTAACTTCAAAGGTATTTTTTATTGATCAAACTTTGCATGGTTGACAATAAACAATGTTTTTGATATAACTTGCTCATGCGTCAAAAGAATTATGAAGTTTTCTTCGAAAAGATCTAAGAGATTTTGCCAAACACAAAGCGAAAATTTATTGTTCGCAGTGATAATTATATTTGCAACTTTATATGTCATAAACTCATAACCATATTCTTTGCTACTGTGGGAATACAAAATGGGTAAGTATTATTCATTTGCAAGCATATAACGACCGTTAATTAAGGTGTTTTTGTAGTAAGAATTCTAAAATTACACACAGGTTTTTTTTTTTAATATCCAACTTATTTGTCTATTCCAAGGAATTAAACTCTATAGATACCTACCTATAGTGAGTATTACCTACACATAAAAACAAAATAGGCAATTATTTTCTGAGAAAGTATTTGAGCCTTTAAACTAATGAGCCACTGAGCACCAAACAGACTTGGGTTATAGCAAATAAATTATGAACGATTTAAAATCCAAATCGAAACAATGTGCCGTTAATTCAACCACTGTGAAGAGAGTATCAAATTTACCAGAGATAACACGCCAAGGTGTCCATAACAGGATTTAAAATACTATCAAGAAGTGCGCAAAAACAAAATTTGAACGAAATCCGTAAAATCAACCCAAAGATGTGATTTAGGGAAATTTTAGGCAAGAAAGGCAACAACGCACGCAAGATAGATAATTGGGTTGCGCTATAAACATCCAGAAATTTTCTACCTCAAGATAGCACACCCCAAAACGGGAATGCAAAAACAGTTTGATTTGGACGAAACTTTAGATTCGTTATCTTCACATTGAAAATTCCACCAAAGGTCGTGAAAAACAACATTTTTCCGCATAGCGTTTTAAGTGCGGCGGGTCATTTAAGGTACACCTCGACTACTGCGGTTCTCTTCGAAAAAAGTTTGTTTTGTTTGAGTCTCCTCTACTAGGTACATACACTTACATTTTACACTCTGTATATTAATATTGGATTGAATTTCGATTGCCGAGATCGAAATTGGATATAACAAGCTATAGACGTTATTCGTCTCGTTTACCCCTATAGATTTACTACCTAACTACTTGCGCAACTGGGGCGAATATTTTTTTCTGTTTACTTAGAACCCTATGGAAACCAAATAAGTTCATTTAATAGGCTAGAAAGTTATAATAGATCACCTATATCAATTTACTCCACCATATATGTGTATCGAACCCTAATATTCATAGTTATATCAAAGACTATCCTCGATAGTATTTCGTTATATGATCGGACATGAAAGGATTGAACAATGTATACCTATAAAGTACAAACATCTGCTCGAACACAACGTACGAGTTCTTATTCGATGTCATCCATAGTGTTCTGTTACAAATACACTGCAACACCTTTTCATTGGCACCCTCTTGCATAAGAGTCTTACGCTGATAGGTGATCCCCTGCATGCCTTTGTAAATCTGACAGGTTGATTATAGGGATTAATTCCTTCATATTTGTCGGGTGGTGTAATTTTACGTTCAGAGATCGTATGCGAAAAGTGACAATGACACACAGCTTCCCCACAAACTGAAAAATCGGTATAAATGAATCCATGTGTTTCTCTTGTTATAAAATTAAATTGCGCTGCATTAAATTTTCATGATCAATTAAGTTTACGTTCGAAGTGTTAATGAAGCCACACTAAAAAGATATTTCTAATCTAATATTAGAATAATTCATTAACGTGCCGACACGGTACTTTCCAAAAAACGCTCCTTTGACAAGTGTTTAGTTGATTCACTCCTAAAGTACGTCATAAATTAAAACAGAACGTTCGCACTTAACTTAATATTTCACAAAAAAAAAGTGTGGTATATCCGTCCACACATCACGTGTATTATTAGGCGGACGAATGGACTTGTACTTTGTTAAGAACCTAATTATTCGTATGTTTATAAGTTTTTCGTTAGTAAATACGTCATTTTTTACACAAAAGTAGCTTTAACGAAAGAACATGACATAAGCTAATAAGTCAAATCGGAAGCTGAATATGATCGTTTAAATAAGAAATAAACGTACAAACTATACAATTTCACCGGATATAAAAAAAAGACAGACGAGATGATTTTGATAGAAAAATCAAGCAGTAAGAAAGGGGTTTCCCATATTTAAAGAAACTGGGATAAAGCTAAATCCTCTATGTACACGAAGATGGACTGTTGAAGCCTACATACTGTCTCAATTAAATGTGATTAAGTATAGCTGGCGATGGGCTCTACGAAGTCGTTACTTCATTACCAACATTTGTGAATATGGTGTCAGCTACTCGAAGCATCATTATTGTGGAAAAAGTTACACTGTGGTATTCATTGCGCGGCCAAATTCTGCCAACCAACTCGACGCAAAACTGTATCTTCCTGGGCGTATTTTAGAAAGCGAGTCAGTTAAACAAACATTCTACATCAGATTTAATTTAGAATCAAAACAGTTTTCACCACTAGGTATGTAAAAATTAAAAAAAAATATAGTTTAGAAATTTAACTAAAATGTTCTTTGGGCCTTCCTCTTAAACTAATTAAAAAATGCCGTACCTATGTGAGGAGGGGAGGGCGGTTGCGCAAAATGCCACCATTTTTAATTTTAGGTCCCTTTTTTCGGTTTTTCCTCAATATTCGAAAACTATCAACTTTTCGTACCCTCTTCCTATATATTTACAAAACAAAAAACGTATTATAAGTTTTTTCTGTAGCATTTATGAGATGAATACGCAGGCTACCGATCATGAGACACTTGCTTTACGGTAGCCAAAAAAGATCCAACAAGAATCACATAAAATTCAAAATTGCGGCATGTTGCGCGCCACTCACCTATGGGGTTTTTGGATATGTTCTAGAGGAAGGTCCAAAGAACATTGTGGCCAAATTTCAAAAGTAGCGATTTTGGTAGATAGTAGATTGACTGCGCTCTTAATCGTTTTCGAGATAGGTATAAACCAAAAAACCAAATAAAAACCTTTTTGTGTCCTCCTTCCCTTTGCATTAAACAACTGATGGACTTTTCTAAAGTGAACTCCCAACTCATACACTCCTAGGTTGCCTTAAGGGTGGCGTTTTCCACCCTAAAGAATTAACTTTAGAGAAAACTGCAATATTGCCTAAACCCTGTTTATAGCCTAGGGATCTAGGCAAATATTTGATTAAGATTCATTTTCCACCTTCTTCTTAGTTATCTGGTGACATTTAATTTTCATGATCGTTTACGTTCTTTCTCATTTAAAAGTTAAACTAGTACATATGTATTAAGTAAATCGAAAGGAATAAAGTTACGTTAGTTGTGGTAGTTTTAGTTTATTTTTGGGTACTAAACCCACCCAATATTCCCTATTATTGGAACTACGAAATCGATTCATTACCAAATATGAGTCATTTTTTCACAGGACTATAGTGCATAAATCAGAAATATACAAATAACCAACGGGCTGTCGAGAAAATATCATTTTTTACGTGCGTAGGTAATGTAGGTAAACGTTGGCAGTTCTTCGAGATTTTGTTCAAATTTTGGAAATGTATACTCATGTATAGGAATATCGGAAACAAAAAAGAACGGGCCGGATTATTGAAAAAGAATGTTGGAACGCTGCAACGGCATCGAACTTTTTTCAAATAGCAGTCTAAAATGTTTATTAAGTTATTCGAAAGACCTTATCTGTTTGTGGACAACCTACAAAAATTGCGTCAGATTTTATTACAAAAAAAATGGAGAACTAAATTTCGAAGTTAGAAAAACAAAAATATTTTTCTCAACAAAACGTTTATTTTGATTTCGTTAAAATTTTGGCAGCGCACATTAAGCACAAGGATGCTGTACATCAGGCTGATTCAAATTCGAGGGCCACCATAGGGGCCTCGGACACAGTAAGGGATACCAGGTAGTAGGTAGTTTCAATTTGGCAAAGTTGCGTATTGTGATGCTTAACAAAATGCAGTTTTGAAACTTAAAAAATTCCCACTACTTTCGGTGATATCCTGAAAAAAATTTTGCAAAATCGTTTTTTAACGACCGAAGGTTTCGAGTGGTTACTCATTTAAATACGAGTATTACCGGGAAGCAAGAGCAACGTTGCTCGACTGTTGAAAATAAATGAATTATTAGTAACAAACACAACAAAAGTAAAAAAATCGGCTGAAGTTGTATAGAAATTTGGATCCCATGGTATTTACAATAAGCGTCATACAAAATTATCGACTGTCGGGAATTAATTAGAATTATTAATTTAATAAAGGGTAGTTTTTGTCCGAGTATAACAATGGAATTCGGAACAAAATGAAAATAAATAGCGGTTTATATTCGATAGTTTTGAAGCAAGCATTTGCCTAGAAAAGATGTCAGTTTCAGGGTGCACCTGATGCATAAAGGAGACGAATTGGGGTGTAGCCGAGGGTGGGTCATTTCTTTCGTGAGTTGCGACTACCATTTCCGTAATCTTATATTTGAATATTACTTATTTAATTTATATACGCCCTGTACGCCCATTTATCTTAGGACAGCCGATTATTGCGGAAACTATCGGGGCGACATCAAAAAATGATTCATATAAAATATGCTTCATATGAATTTAATGATGCTATGAACATTTTTACATAACTGTCCTTTAAGGGTCACTTTTTATGAAATATTCTTATTGTTATTCTACATCGAAAAAGAATAAACTTTTGTGAGAAACGTTTTTTTCCCTATACCACTCTGAACACTCTCTTCTAAAAGCGCAATTTTTGGTTTGAGCTACTAAGCTACTCTGTCAAGAATTTGGCACATTTATTATCTAGAATTTAATACCTACTATATACCTACCAATACAAAAGATGATATTTGGTGTCCAACTCTATGCACCCTGATCCTATACGCTATTTGACCGTTGTAATTCTCACTTTTGTTGAAGGGCAGGGTATAGGACATTTATCGTGTATGTCGTTACACACTATAAAAAATATTAGCCCGTATTTGTAAAAGATTTGTATTCAACACTTCTACACCTACAAATAAGCGAGAGGGAGAGGGAGGAGGAATTGTAAATAGCTAATTAAAAGGATTTTTAAACATTGCTTGGAGATTCATGAAGGTGGGACGAAAACCCTCAAAAATTAAAAAAATTAAAACAATGTTTACGATTCATTTTTCTTGCCTTTTCGCTAACACAAGAAAAAAGATTCTTAGGCAATATTGAGTAGTAAACGCAAAACACTAACTGATCATTATTTTCATAAAATAAATGGCATATTATAGTCTCCTCTCTCCTTAGTATATAGGTACCACATATGTGCTAGTAAGCAAAGAAACCACATCTTACACAGGGTGTCGCGAGGAAAGGGATACAATTTTACTGTGTCCTTATAGATGAATTAGAGTCGAAAATGTCCTATGAACATGGGGGGAAATGCTTCGTTATCGAGATGATGATTTTTTTCTTTAATAATATTATTGAGACGTAAACCATCATACTGTAGCAAAATTATTTTATTAAACGAAAAAATAATAGGTACCTACTAGTAGGTAATGAAAATAAATGTAGGTATGCTCCAAGTTTCCACCATCACATTTTAAATCTACATGTTGTGACCAGAACGTCGACTCATTAATACGATTAAATTAAAAAAACCATGTCTCACATTCAGTGCCATTATATTTACCGGTGTTCTAATAGGTTCCCTCCATTGCAACTGCTAATTCGTATACCTATAGAGTAACAGTGGAACATAAATTGAATGTCTGTAGGATAAAGTAAAAAGTTCTGCGTCAGAACGGCCCACAGTGCAAAACAAGAGAAGGTGCCCGAACTGCTGGTTAAATTGTTAAGCAATATCGTAGCCAATATTATATGCATGTAAAAATAAAACAGGCATCAGTGACTATCATTGTCTTCGAAAATTACGATCGTTGCTTATTTGCTTCAAAATGCAGAGAAATCTGAAAGAAAAAATCCAAGTGTTTACGAGAAATTAAAAACATAATTTTCAGTACACCTACCGAAAATAAAAAAGTACAAAATGTTGGAGAACCCAGGGGTATGACTATAAAGTGTTTAATACGCGCCTATAGGTACAATGCGATTATAGAGCAAGAGCTTCTTTTTTCTGGTCCAAAGTGGCGCAGTTTCAATTTGTCCTAAACAGAAATCAACCCCTTATGAAGAGGGACTTTTAGAACTGAGTGCGCCATAAAGTCTACAATGATATTACCTATGCAAACTTTAAAATCGAACCATCCGTGAACAGCCTAGGATTTGTTGTTAAAGCTTGTTTTTCTGCCTTATAGAGTAGAAATATCAATTTTTCTGAAGCATATAGAGTAATCGAGAGAGAAATCGACCCCTATACGGACACCAAATTATAGAGCGGGCCAGTGATATGCAAACTTTAAGTATTACTTATTAGGTACCTGAGTAACTTCAATTTTTTGTAAGGAAAGTATGCAACTCACTGAAATCACAGAGTGACAGAGATCAGCCCTTAAACCAATCGACAGTGACCTAAAACCGATTGTGCCATGTACTCGACAAAGATATAGGTATGCAAATGTTAAAAATGAAGTATCCCTCAACGCGCCTAGGCTTTGCTGTTACCTATTTATTTATTTATTTTTGGCCAACCCACTATACATTTCCAAATATTCAAGCCCAAACCCGGATTCGAACCAGCAACCCTTGGTACCGCAGTCGAGCTTCAACTTGTTCTCTGCCACAGAGTGCTTAAACGTCATTATTTCAAAGCAGAGTCCGCATTCCACCGAATTTCAGGAGCATTAAGACAAAATTAAACCCCTAAACCAATAGAAAACAACCCAAAACCGAGTGTGCTATAAAATTGAAAATGCCTATATGTCAACTTTAAAATCGCAGAGCTCCTCAGCAGTCTAGGCTTTGTGGTTTTTTGGCCTCAAAGTGCCTAAGTTTTAATTGTTTCAAACTAGACTATACGCAGACAGCTAAATTGAGACAGCCCCTAAAGCCATCTACAGCTAACAAAATGTAGTGTGCCATGAAATCAACCGTGAAATGCAAGCTTTAAAATCGAAGCAACCTAAGTTTGACCGTTTTCTACCTCAAAGTGCCTACGTTAAAGCGGAGCACAACCTATAGTGAAATTTATGGAGGAATTGAGACAGAAATCGACCCCTAAATCTATCGAGAGCGAGAGCTATAACTGCAAAAATCGAAATGTCTCTAAGTAATCGAGGCCTTATTGTAAAGGCGTGTTTTAAAGTTTAAATTTGTTCAAAGCAGAGTACGCAACCTATTAAATTTATGAAGAAGCAAATCAGAAAGCTACAATCCCTCTGCAGTCTAGGCATTGCGATTAGAGTTAATTTCTGCCTCAAAACTTTATTTTTTTAAGCACGGAATGTAATTCGGTGAAATTTAAAGGAATTGAAAGAGAAATCCACCTCTAATACGAAGTATAGGTACTTAGCTATCAATCATAATTGTCTAAGCTTTAATGTTAGAGCTTATTATTTTTAGCACAAATCGCTGGGATTTCAATTCGTACCTATATGGCACCTACAATACCCTCAATTTTACGATTTCATACAGAGAAAAATCCCTCGCGATTGAGCGCGAATGAAAGGCGACTGCTACATTCGATTACGCGTAATATTCCGCACCGAATTTCAGAAGCATTTAGACAAAAATTAACCCCTAAACCACTAGAAAACAACCCAAAACCGAGTGTGCTATAAAATTGAAAATGCCTATATATACCTATGCAAATTTTAAAATCGCAGAGCTCCTCAGCAGTCTAGGCTTTGTTGTTTTTTGGCCTCAACGTGCCTAAGTTTCAATTGTTTCAAACCAGACTATACGCAGACAACTAAATTGAGACAGCCCCTAAAGCCATCTACAGCGAACAAAATGTAGTGTGCCATGAAATCAACCGCGAAATGCAAGCTTTAAAATCGAAGCAACCTAAGTTTTACCGTTTTCTACCTCAAAGTGCCTACGTCAAAGCGGAACACAACCTAGTGATATTTATGGAAGAATTGAGACAGAAATTGACCTCTATCGAGAGCGAGAGCTGACACGCAAAAAATCGAAATGTCTCTGAGTAATCTAGGCCTTATTGTAAAGGCTTGTTTTAAAGTTTAAATTTGTTCAAAGCAGAGTACCTACGCAACCTATTAAATTTATGAAGAAGCAAAACTGAAATCAACCGGATCAATAATCCCTCTGCAGTCTAAGCATTGCGATTAGAGTTAATTTCTGCCTCAAAATGCCTCCAAATTTTAATTTTGTTCGAGCACGGAATGTAATTCGCTGAAATTTAAAGAAATTGAAAGAGAAATCAACCTCTAATACAAATTATGCCTGATGTGCCATGAAATTGAGAATAACATGAAAGCTTTAAAAACGAAGTATATACCTACTTATAGCTGTCAATCAATTGTCTAAGCTTTACTGTTAGAGCTTATTTTAAATTGATAAATTAAAATGTGAGGTGCTTTAGTTTTTGAGTTACGGAAGGTAACGAAACGAATAAACTGATGGGCGCTGGTGTTCGGCTAATATTAGCAACGCAAGTTTTACCACAGGAACTCAATGAAAAACATCAGTAGGATCACTTCCTGATGGCTTATCCAATCCATCTACCTTTACATATACTTCCTCATATTAAGCAAAATTTTAACCTACATCTCACATACCGCCAAGGCGACAACTGCTGTTAATTACCGTATTCTTCAGTTCATTTTTCACTAACTTCCAGCAGTTCCAGCTGATCGAATTCAAATTTCTTTCAAGACACCTATATTGCCATATTGCCCCACTAAAAGCAAATAGTATCAGACGATTCCGGCTCTATATTCGTTAGTTTAAAGCAATTAATCTGGTATAAGTACTATAATACTACTCAGTAAAATAATATATAAATAATAAATAAACTTTAGGTGATTAAATCTGAAGTGAATTGAGTTCAGTCGATTTGGAAAAATTTGAAAAGCAAACGTGATATTGCAGTCCCTTTTCCCTCCAAAGACCTCTATCGATTTTCCGATTTTTTATGTTTAATTCAGTATCCTGCAAGGGATAAAGGAGAGTACACACATTGTAGGCGTACATTTGAAATGAAAAGGCGGCGCCAAGCATCGATTCCATAGCGTTTAAACGTCCATAGCGTTGCGCAGAGAAAAAACGACGTAAGGGACGTGCCCAAATTTACACACGCCTTTAAGGCCGAAACTTTTGACTTCCGTACCTGACCGTCGTACAGTCTGAAAGCGACGGCGGGAGCGAGTTGACCCTCAGGTGTTTTTATGATGCTGGTGCCACCAGATATGCTGGCGGCCCAGTCGAAAATGTTGTACCAAATTAATAAGTATTACGGGGAACGGGTGCAGACGAGAATGGGTACAATTGCGAAGACGATACGCGAAGTTTGCAAGGTGGTGCAGGACGTACTGAAAGAGGTGGAGGTGCAAGAGCCGCGATTTATATCGTCGCTAACTGAATGTAACGGTAGATACGAGGGTTTGGAAGTAGTCTCCCCTACGGAATTCGAGGTGGTGTTATATCTAAATCAAATGGGTGTCTTTAACTTTGTGGATGACGGCACTTTACCTGGCTGTGCGGTTTTGAAACTAAGCGACGGAAGAAAGCGATCCATGTCGCTTTGGGTCGAATTCATTACGGCTTCCGGTTACCTTTCGGCGCGCAAAATACGTTCGCGTTTTCAGACTCTTGTTGCCCAAGCTTGTGATAAGTGCTCCTACAGAGACTGTGTCAAAATGATCTCCGAGACGACAGAAGTTAAATTAAGAATTCGCGAAAGGTACGTTGTGCAAATAACACCCGCGTTTAAATGCTCAGGTGTTTGGCCCCGATCCGCGGCTCATTGGCCCATACCTCACATTCCGTGGCCCCATCCCAATCTCGTCGCCGAGGTTAAGACTGAAGGTTTCGACTTGTTATCAAAGGAAAGTGTGGCGATTCAGGGAAAACAATCCGCAATGGAAGGCGACGCTTGGGTGCTATCGTTTAACGAGGCCGAAAACCGCCTACTACAAGGCGGTTGTAGGCGACGGTGTTTAAGTATTTTGAAAACATTGCGCGATCGCCATCTCGATTTACCCGGAAACCCCGTCACAAGTTACCACATGAAGACTTTGTTACTGTACGAGTGCGAAAAACACCCGCGAGAAAGCGAATGGGACGAGTCCTGCATTGGGGACAGGATTAATGGCATTTTCTTACAACTCATCTCCTGCCTACAGTGCAAACGGTGCCCACATTATTTCCTACCCAACTTGGACTTATTCAAAGGTAAATCCCCTAGTGCACTCGAAAATGCGTCGAAACAAGTGTGGAGACTAACACGCGAAATGTTGACGAATACGAGGTGTCTCGAAAAATTGTAATCATTCCTGTATATTTTCAAAAACGCGTATATTCGATGTAGGCCAAATTTGTGATTTCAAAAATGTCCCGGTTTCTATCTCTTTAGTGCCATAATAATTTTCAGTTGACTGTATATTTATTATATTCGAATTTAGTTATTATATAGCGTTGCATCATTATTGTTTGTATATTGTGTAAATATCATGTTATTTAAGTATAAATTATTTTATTTCCAACACAATGTGATTTACTGTTAAGTATTTATGGGAATAAAAGCTTGTATACCGCAATGCGAACACAATTTTCTTTTAATGAACCGCCATAAAAGTAATCTTAATGGAACATTCCATATTTATAATGAACTTTAAACGTACGTAATTTATAAGGACGTATAAGAATGCTAATTAAGCCTATTTATGCTATACTTAAATTGATTTGAATTTCCAATTATTTCTACTGAAATCACTATACACGTTTCATTATACCGATTACAAGCTTCTTAAGTGGAGTCGCTACGTATACATTGAATTAGATGAACGTATATGTATATACGCAATGAAGACGACGAATTAATTTCATTAGGTAAGTATATAGGTAGGTACCCTTCCTTTTAAAAAGTTAGCAAGCAGTATAGATATACGTATTTGATTCAAAGATTTAAATTCAAATAAAGAGCACTTTATAATTGCACTTCTGAGCTGCCTCTACCTACACTAACCGTTTAGATAGAATAATGTGGTCTTATTGCTCTATACCATTACTCTAGAAGCTTAGTTATTTTGAAAAATAAACTCACAATCTCACATTAACAAACAATAATTACTTATTTATTATAGGTACCTACAAGACGATAGAGGGATATTCTAAACATTGAGTGAATTAATTTTCACAAATGTAACTGATTTAGTGAACTATTTCAAAATAGAAAATTCTTATGTAAATTTAAAGTTTTATTGAAGGACTGTTAAGGATTTGCTTTGTGATAATGGTAAATCTCTTTTATTCTATTTTAGATTATAATCCTTTTTATAAGCACCCAAATGAGGGTATTAATTGGACTTTATGGCACAGAACTGTCAAAAATTGCCTATAGCAACGATACTGCCACTCGCAAAACTTGCTGTATTCATTTCATATAGATCTTTGGATTTATGAGGAACCACTTTACTTTGTGCGATTTCGAATTCACGTAATATTTCGTAAGAATAAACGTTTTCCATTTCAGCTATACACTCATTTCCAACAGCGAATTGTTTGATAAAAAGTAAACAGTCTCAGTATCCATAGCAACACAAAAAACGCCAACTATCTACACCACTCATATTTGGTTAGCGACAAATTCCTGCAAGAACTACTAATCCCTTTTAACTTTTTAGAAGTTGTGCTAAAATAGAATAAAACGCTGTATGTACCACGGGCATAATCGATTATGGCCCTCGAGAAATCAAAAGCCCTCCTTCGTCGAGCTTTAAACATTCTCTCGTGCCATAATCTTTTGATTATGCCCTTAATACATAAATAACTATTATCTACTTATAAAAAGTCCAATTTCAGGCTCTTATTACGAAAATGCAAAATTTGAAAATCGTCTTTACACAAGGAATGGCCGGCAGTGAGGATGTGGTGGGCAAAGGATGATTTTTGTTTAGGGATTGATAAAGAAGGGTATTATTTTGAACGACTAGTTTGTCCAATTAATAAGCAGCAGGGCAATATCTAGAAGGCAGTTGGTAAACACGGGATCGATAAAGGAAGTGGTTGGTCTTTGGTTTTAACTAGGAATTCATTTCCTGAAAAGCATAGTTGGAGCGGAAGTAGGTTGGAAATTACTTGTGAAATGGTGCCAAGGCAAGGTATATAAACTTATCTGGGAAAGGGAAGATGAAGATGATATTTAGAATCGTGTATTCTGTAGATATACTTTTGAACAATCCTAAGTGTAGGTAAAAATATTATCAAAAACTTAAATTGTAGTAGAAGTATGACATAAAATAATGTGAGCAATTTATCTAGAACTCTAAAATGAATGAGGGTTTTATAGGTACTACTTACAAGCTCGAAAGAACTTCTCTGCTCATGATATTTGAAGGGTAACTTTTGGAATTTGTAAACGTATGTGGACTGTAACTGTGGTGGGTGCAACAGGCACTGAGTTTTTAAATGGTAAGGTGTAAGAAATTGGCACCTCATTCCTTGGGTTGTGATTAGTAGGTAATGCAAGTAAGCCGAACTTTTACATTCGTTGAATGCTAAATAACATAATACTAAGCAAACCTTACATTACACGGCGACCAGTTTGTAAGTTGAGGCACTGCAAATGCAATTGGGAGTTGGGACTATGTAACTGTTTGTGTATTTTTTGTATACATAATAATATTACTAATGCTAAACTGAAACTTGACCACCATTTTGACAGCTATTACAGATAGTACATTGATAAACGCAGTCACTTCCAAAAAAAGGCCCACTTCTATCGACTTTTTTTTAAATGCCGAAAATATAATGAATTTTAAATTATGTGTTTAACTTTTTTCTATATTGATGCACAGTTGTCTTTTTTTCAATAATAAAAGATAAACATAAGCAATGATTTAAAATGTTTCAATGGATCATATCTCTTTTTCTATTAGAGATGTAAAAAAATACTCAACTGTTTCTGTAGTATGGAGGGGGACTCAATCTGAATGCGCCCTTACCACCCCCAACTAAACAATTTAAATTGCCACCATCACTTGCAATGCACCAATGGCAATTTGGATTGGACGTTCATAACTTAGGTATTCAAAAACAAGATACGAAAAATCGCATACGATTTTCAATACGGGAATTCTTTATTTGATGTCAATTTTTAATTTTAAGTTTCAAAAAGGATCTTTAACACAGTAAAGTTTAAATGTTTCTTTTGTATCTACCGCCGCTAAGTACCTACTTGATATTTTGGCAAAAATACCATCGAGTGGAAAACATTCATATGCGCTACACCTATAGATTTTAAACTGTTAGTTCACTTTTTGATAGGGAAAGAAATGCATTTTTAAGAAAAACGTACCGTACCGTAAAAAGAATGTTTTTCGGAGGCCAAATAATAAATAAAAGGTGGTATTCAATTCAAAAAAAAAATTGAAAGTCCATATTTTGAAATAATTCGTCCAATTGAAAATCTGATTGCACCCTCGTGTCTGTAGACTGTAGAGAAGAAAAAATAAGGAGCTTACTCTAAAACAGTCTGTAGTAGTAGTGGGCAATGGAAACAGTTGACTGATAGTAGACTGGTACCAAACTTTTCATAATTTGGGATGCAATAAAAAGCTTCTTTAAACAAATTTTGTTTTGAATTCAGTGTTCCAGACAAAACTTTCACCCTGCACGAACTAATGGCGGCCATCAGAACTTTTGGGTCCAGCACGGCCTTACCTATGCGAATCGTGTTTTTCTGTGTTAACTAGAAGGAATAGATCACAGCGCAGTGCCATACTACACCAAAGAATGGCCGATTTAATATTTTTATCTTTCGAGAAAAAGTACCTACACTGCAAAAACAGATTTTAGAGCATTTTATGTAACTTTTTAACGGACAGAAAAATACAAAGTTGCAGTTACTTGTAGTTTATTGTATACGACATGTAAATAAATATTATATTCCTAAAAATTTAGCACCCCCAAATTTTTTGTGGGCACCCCCTAAACTATAAACCTGGCTACGGGTCTGGTTGACACCTAACATAAAACAACTGTGCATTACTGTTTTATTAGTGTATCGCCACGTTAAAAGGGGACCTTTTTTTTTAAATAAAATCGTGCTTTCCATTAGAAAAAAACAAAAGTTTTTCAGGTTAGTCATAACTCGACAAAGAGCCGTACCTACATTTTTCAGATCAAAAATAAAGAGGACATTCGATTCTGGTCACAAACTCCAAATTTTTCCCCGTTTCTCTTCTCTCTATCGCCACAATTTTCCAAAATGCCCATGTTTAACATAGGACGAAACTCACCCGGTATAATAAAATATTAATATACTAAATTTATATTATCTTATACAGTGTGTCGAGATAAGAGGGTCGCCTCAATATCTCTTTTACATGACGAGATACGAAAAATTTGTCAAATATAATATTATAATTTTTGTTTTTCAAATGCAATGCCTATATTTTCTTAAGGTATTTGAAAAGAGCAATGAATTTGTTGTACGACAACAAAAAATATGCATGTGGTTGATATACAAAACAAATGGAGAAATTGGTTATTCAATATTTAGAAAGGCCATGATTTAGAAAACATGAAATCTAGCATTCCGTGTGCTAGATGTATGAACTAAGTTTACACTGTGTGCAGGATAAGGATGCCTACCATGGAGATCTCCGAAATCATAGAAGATACGATGGAAAAGTTGCGCAATTAAGCAGTTATTATCATGCCTTGAACAAAAACCAGAAAATTCCGAACGGTTCATATAAAGAATACAGGTGTAGAGTTCAAAAAGTCGTAAGGAGAGTGTTTTTTTTATTTTTTTGTATCTGTTCCAATAACATCAGAATCAAATAAAATGGAAATGGGAAAACTGGCAAATCTTCGAAAGTAATCGGAATTTTCTGGTTTTCTTTAAAGCATGATTATAACTCTGTAACAGCGCAATTTTTCTCTAAATTGGCCATGGTCGTAACTTCCACGGTTTCCGGGATCCCCATGAAAAACACCCTTATCTTGACCACTGTGTTATATGGCTTGCTGATTTTGTGCTTTACCTGAAACAGTCTAAGCATTTCTGGAAAACAAGTTGCAGTTACAGAGAATTACATTCGTTTTACTTCAATTTCATGACTTCGCATCAATATTGTTCATTATTTGTTGGTGCCAGTCCTTTGGCTTAATAAATTGACACTGCATTGGGGATACTACTATTAGGAACTCCAAGAACGTGTTGCGTTTTTTTCCTTTAAAATTTCACATCTAATATTCGTTTAGTTGTACGAGTATAAATCGACCATTAAACATGAAACAATCAGTCCATGTGCGTTGTTACCTTTGTTACCACCCCATCAAATTCAAGAGTCTAATTTATTAAATGATAAACAAATATGGTTCTTTTAGACTACGACGTTTTGACATTAAAATGCCTGGGAAAATGCAGTATATGGTCAATTATCTACTTCCATTTCTAGACAGCACACGGACTAAATTAAGTTAGAAAACCCACCTATAACCTATACGTTCATATAATAGGTACAATAATTTTCTCCTACTATTATGCTTTGTTAAACATAAAAAAGATTATATGTTGGAATTGTTGCCTTTTATAAATCACCGTCGCGCTTGGCATTCCAACTTTGAAATAAAAAATTAAACGATCAATTCAAAAACTCACCCAAAACAGAGACACAGCGAATTCTTACCTGAAAAAAATAACCATGCGTAAGTAATAAATACACACAAATTATTGCACAGGGAAAAGCTTCTGCTATCTCTTCCGTGCCCAAATTATTGTTTATTTTGTACATAAATTTGTAAGCGTATACCCGTCCATGAAAATAAATTCACAATATCCAACGATTTAAATCCGTAAATACTCGTAAATAATTAAATTTATTCAATAATTCAGACGTATCTAAAAATAGGAGCGATCCGAGATTTAAACCCTCCTATAGCTTTATTACATTAACTGTGAGAAAAAATTGTATAACCGTCGCCCGTCACGAATTTTTCTCGACAAAGTGGCGTAATGGACATAAAAAGAGATATAAATGTGTTAATTAAATACAGTAGGGCGCGCGTATAACATTTTCCCATTTTTTAAACATTATAGGTAGGTATTATAAAAACGTATATAGGTATACGAGGCGGTGCATAGTTCCATTTTTATTACACCAATACGATTCCTTAATTAGAAAATTATTCTATCACGTCGTATACATAAAACGAGATAAAACACAATTTTTATTGATCATTCATTACCGAGACTCCTTTTAAATTAATTAAAAAAAGTTTTGTGGTCCTTTTAACGGCTTTAGTAATAGGGGCGTAATAAAGTTTTTTAAATGTGTAGGGTATAGATTGGGGTTGTTTATATCGTCTTAGTGTTTCGATCCAGATTCCAGCGTAAAACGTAAATTTTATACGTATTGAAAGAGTCCATCCAGGTATACGACATATAAAAGGTTTGGAGAAAGATTCAAGATATGGGGTAATATAATATTTCTGTAGGTAGGTAAGTATCTAATTGCATAAAGAGTCCAATTTTAGTACAAGTACATGTTTTGTATACTAATGGCATAATTAGAATAAATTCATATTTCCCCTATTTCCCGTTAGTGGCATGTATGTAGGAAATATAATGAAAAATAAGGGTATTATAAAAGAAAATGGATTTTTTTACTGTTTAGGTTGTTTTTGTGCTCATAGAACGGTATCTACCTAACTATAGGCATTGCTTAAAAGGTAGGTAAGTATAAAAAGAAATTTCACACAATGAATTTAAAAAAAAGTTGAAGTAGTGGTGAAATTCCATTGTAAACCAATCAGACAATGACACAATTAAATAGGTACATTTTAAAAATCAGGTGACAAATTAGATTAAAATAAACAACATAAGTCCTCAACTCAAAATTAACGTTGCTTCTCATCGATCTTGCGCCCCATAAAACACCCCTTAAATATTTTTTTATATATCTGGGGTAAACCGTGCGGTGAATGTTATTATTGAAATACACCATTTTGTGCTTTTTCTTTGTAATCACTCCTGTACGGGGTCGTTCCATTCGTGATTCACCATTGGAATCTCCGTAAAGGCGAGAGATACAATGATGGTTAAATGGGGAAATAGTGGCTCCTTTTTGTGAATGAAAAATCGCATTCGAAATTTTTCTTGTAAATTTATGTGAAAGCATACGTCAATGCTTTTCTTTTTTGTCCTTTATCTTATTCTGTAAAAATTCAATATAGTTCCCATAAAAAAATAGTAGCCCAACCTTCTTGTAGCGTGTTATGGAAGTTCTGTGCCCATAGAAGGTGCTAACGAGAACTGACCATTTCCGACCATTTAAGATATGGAAAATGAATACGAAATTTAACATTTTCACTTTTTCGGTGATACCTCAGTTATTTTCAAAGAAGTTTGAAACATTTCAAATAAGTTTTTTTAGTCACAAAAAGGAGAAACTTGTCCTTCATTTAACCTACACACCACGAATTTGAATCACCCTGTACAAAAAAATTAAATGTTTCAAAATTTCAAACTTTACCTAATACCTACTCCACATTGAAGAAAATTTAGTAAATGAAGAAGATTTTTCTTACATTCTTCAATTGCAAGTGCTTAACAGTTCTTAATGTATCTGATTGGTGTATAGATTTAACGCAATAACAAAAAAATTTGGGCAAGAGCTTTATGCAAATAGAGGTGCTCCAGCAAGAAACTCTCATGAAAGGGTCCCATTTTGCTACGGATTTTTTTACAACATAAGTCAAAGTAGGTGTAGTGTTGACAAAATCGTCTATTGCAAATAAACACACAAAAATAGATTTGCCTATGTTCAATTAAAAAGAGTGTAGTTAAATTTTAAATTATTCATGTATTGTTTTCCATTAACGACCCATTTGTATGTATGTATATAAATTAGCACCCATTTTTCCAAAAAACTGGAACCCTTTTGCCTTGATGAACAAAACTATATTATGTGCAATGTCGCGCTATTTCCCGTCTTTATTTATTCACAAGTTTTGTCGAGTTAACAATAATACATTATCGGCCGGTTGTAGGAAAACGAATTATAATCAAAATCCTACATTATTTGCCAAATCTGAGTTTAAACAAGAATTTTGACGTTTGATTGGCTGCATACTGCAGTATAAAGCCAATCAAATGTCGTAATACCGGATTAAACAATGATCCTGGATTTTTGTTGTGCAACTTCCTTACCACACAGCGAATTATTTTCCTATAACTCCCTTTTCTAAGCTACAACTAACAGAAAACTATATCCCCCCTTTTGTTAATGTTATATACATACTGCAGGGTATCGTATTAATATTGCTTGCCACTCTACTTCCCTGGAATTCTCCCCAGTTAGTGCCGGGGTAAATTAGATGGTCCATACCATACCCACTTATCCCGTAAAGCGTCGTCAGATATGTTCTAAATAAACACAAATCGAAAATGTTTCGTTGGAAAGTTACTTTTCAAGTCCCAAATTAAAGTTTATTTGAATTAATGCCTATTGGTCAGAATTTCATGCAAGTTGATGCACTAACGAACAACACAGGATAGCACTATATCGAATGCGGATTCTATCCTCGAAATCCCGTAAATGTATTCGAACATGCATCGGAACGTGGTCGAGCAGTTCTTTTAGTACAACGCGTCTCTAGGCCTTCATTAATGTTAGAGGAAAGATTTTTTTGCGACGTGTACGATCTGTGTCTTCAAAAATGTTCGTTAAGGACATATAAGCATCATATGTAGATTGAGCCGGTGCCCCATCAAGTTGAAACCATTAGTTTCCAGGCAATGTTTCCAAGAACGGTACATCAATTATAATAATTGTTAAAAATAAATACATAACGGTCACAATTTTAGAAAATCTAAAATAAAACGGAAAGCATACAGATAGGGGAATGTAATAATTGATCGATGTAGATTTTTTTTGGACATTGGAAAATACGAAAAAATAAAGCATGTTGTATTTAAAAAAATTAACTTTTTAAGGTTTGAAGTTATTAAAATTGACCATTAAAACACACTGTAAAAGAGCGACCATAATTTATTACATTCTCATATAGTATCAAGTCAATGTTGTTGATTTTGGAAGACTCTTTCAAATTCCAAGTCAACGGAGGCATAGAGGTACCTACAAGGCTGAAAAGGATAGCAGTCAAAAATTTTGAAAAATCTTGAATAACTTGAAAACCTTTGATGCCGGGTGTAGGGAAATGTGGTGTCAAATGACGTAGATTTTATGTATATTTCGAAAATGCAATCAAATACAGTGCGTTCTATTTAAAATAAGAAAGTTGCTATCCACATTCGGTAAAACCGGAAGTGGCAAGATCATGATAATATTTTCTTTCGATCGATTAGGAAAAATTGTGTTGGTATCCAAATTTTCCGATTTAAATGACCAATAAGAGACTTTTAGGAAACGGTTTGCGTGATGAAACAGTCTGTATATGACCAAAATGAAAAGGTAAAGGTCAACGTGTTTCATTCCTCCGACACCCCGAGGGATATCGGAAGCGGGCTGCTCCGGGTTTCCTGACCTTCTTCACCCAGAGAACGGGAATGTAAAGGATGCGTAAAGTTAAGGATGGGAACGGAAGGGACGGAGTTAGGTTACTAAGAGAGAAGAGTACAGTGAGTCGAACCCATAACCTCCCAAATAGCAGCCGGAAACGCAATATTACTAAAGAAAAATTAAAGTTCTCCCTTTTTAAAAAGTGAGAACTGATCTGAAACGGTCGTAAAAGCAATATAGCTTTCATTTAAAAATAGGTTTTGCTACAAAAGGTTTATTTTGAACTTTTAAAAACCTAAAAAATGTTGATTAGATTCATTCCAAATTTAGATTTAGAAAAGAAATAAATACTAGAGTATACGGAAGCTCGAGTCAACTTTCGGTAAACCCGAAGATCCTATAAAACTGAAATAAGCCATTCAGCTCCTCGCTAAACATTCGTGTTACTAACGGGTGATCAAAAAAGGATTGACGTCGAGTCGCCTTTGGAAGTTATAGTTAAAATGACTTCCCACGTAAAGAATAATTCCAAAGGGGATTTTTAATAAGAATTTTACTGTGATATTAGGTACTTAAGTAGTTGAAATTATCACATGTAAGAAAGTGAACTTCTGTCTACAACGTCGTATGCTAATTTATGATCGTTTAGGTAGTACATGTACTCTATAATTTTTTTATGAATTAGAAACTTTTGCAAGAGAGAAACTGATTCATTTTATAACTCACACTGCAGAATACTTTTGCAGCTATTTCGCAAACCACTACCGAAATGCCTTCAAGGGAAGTTTTAAAGGTACCTATACGTCAGATTCAGAAGCTTATATCTGTTTATAGCCTTTCGGTATAGAAAAACTAAATAAATCACAAACTCGGCTTGTCATTTTGTATGTATCGTGGTTTGATAAGAGAAAAATGAATAAAACGATACAAATACTTCGATCTTCGATGAATTATCCAAACATTTTTACAGAATATACGAGTATATAATCTAGTAATTACTTAAATTTTTGTCAAAATACAAATTACTTTGAAGTAGGTGCACAAATTTCCGAAAGTGAACTGTGTAATGTTTTGAACTTACTTCCAAAGTTAAATACTTACGGACGAAAATACAGGGTAAGTAAACAGTCCCGGAATATTCTATTATCTCCGTTATTTATGAAGCAATTTTTGTAATAATTGGTGAGCTTATAAGTATAGCAAATATTAATGCTCTTACTAATTATAATGTCTTCTTACAAGTTTAATTGTTTATCATTTGTTTAATAAAACAATAACTTTATTCTTTATGTAGCGATTTATTATTTGTTAATGCATTTAATAATCGTATAATGTCTTCCGGTTTAGCCGGAAATTATACCTTCACTTTTTGTTTTTAAATAAATGCAACACCCTGTATAGTTTATTGTTATTGGACGCAGAATAAAAAACTGCAAGAAATGTTATAAATAAGGATGAGGTCTGTACTATAGCTACCAAAGGTAGGTAGTTAATGTCATAATGGGACTCGAACTTTTTGTTTTTTGCCACGTACCTATACCTACTTTTCTGATGAGGCATACTAATACCAACCCATTTTAGGCTCAGTTTATGTACGGTCCTTCAAGGTTCAAGGTGGGGACCTGGAGGCAATGTAATGTAAAGCTAACTGGTAGCACGATTTGTTCTATCTCCAACGTTTCAGTTTATTCCAGATACCAAAAATTTATATCTACGTTTGGGTATAAAAAATTTACGTTACCATCACCACTATACAAAACAGGCACTTTTTGAAATATTTTCACTTCGGCTGCATAAATAGGTATACAGGGTGATTCCTATAGTACCTGCCATCGTTTGGGAGCGTATAGGGGGTGTCTAGGGGAGTATTTTGATATAGGACACTTGGGGTCGGAAATCTAAAATAAGGGCGCCAGAACCAAATTTATCTTCTGGAATTTCACGCTGTATGTAGGCAACCCAACCGACCGACGTTTCGCGCGGAGCGATGCAGAGCGAGTTAGCGCGAGGAAGCGACATGGGAGGGAAGGAGGGAAAACGACAGTCAAAAGCAATAAAGTTTACAAGTGTTCAACGTGGCCACCGTTGTTCTCAATGCACTTCCTACATCTAGCCAACTATTATTATACTATTGCCATAGTGTTTATTCACTTGATACGCGTCGTTGCAGACGGGATTTCGTGGGTTTAAACAAAATTCTGATCAAGTGTCAGCCACACATCGCCGCCTGAGATCGCTCCGTGTGCACCGCCGGCCGGTTGGGTTGCCTACCTACAGGCGCGAAATTCCAAAAGGTAAATTTGGCTCTGGCACCCTTATTTTAGATTTCCGACCCCAAGTGTCCTATATCAAAATACTCCCCTACGCACCACCTACAGGCTCCCAAACGGTGGCAGGTACTATAGGAATCACCCTGTAGGTACGCATTATTTAATAGGTTTATGATGAGAATTGCATAAGAATTTGATATAGCATTATTTCAATGTAGGTACCTATAACTATACTCCAAGACAGGTTTCGTGTAAAAATTCAACATAAAGGTGCAGTGATTAGAAAAATGAAGCTTTGTGTTGCCTGATGAATATCACTAAAACCGCAACGTAGCTACATTAAAAATCAATCAAACCAATACTATTATCAATTGTGCCCAACAACAAATTACGTGAATCGAATGGAAATGAAGAAAAATCGAAAGTGGACATCTTAGATCTAGCGATCAGCATAATTGTCTTCTCCATTAATCGAGCAGTAGGTAGGTATCACCTTTCACACTCAAAATAGCTTTTTATGGATGTTGTGTGTAAATAGTATATTAAGATACAAGTGTATAATCAAGTCTTTAAGCACGTGCAACGAGTTTAATGGCACGACGCGAAGCGGAGTGCCTTTAACGTTGCAAGTGCTTTAAAGACCAATATTATATACACGTGTATCTTATAGTATTTTTTATTATACCTGCAGTATAATTTAAAAATAGGAAATACAATGAAATCATATTGACGTTATACTCGAATACATGCCTAATTAAGTCGGCTGGGTGCTCGTCTTTGTGAATAAAACGATTTCCGTTGAAAAAGATAATACACCGTCCATTAAATCGCTTGTTAGTGTAAAATCTAAACAAACGTTGGTGTAAAATCCAAATCCAGTAAAGCCTATTATAATGAATATGCTGAGAAGTTGTTTCCATAGATGAATAGGAAGTTACTTACGAGTAAAGTCTTAAATGCATCGATAATGCTGGCATATATGAAGGAAATGTCAAAGGTATTTAAATCTTTTACCTTTTGGTGCATTCATTCTAAACTTCAAACAATGCTGCGATTAAAAAGTGGAACAGATTTTGAAGCATACACTAAATTACGCGCGTTTGTGAATGCTTCTACCAAAGGTAAGGTACAAGCCAAAGAAGTGTTCTGCATTTACAGAAAGCGACCTAAGAGAATCTTTTTATTTCACCCAGATGACAGTTTCAAAAGTCATACTTGAAGTATCAGTACTTAGCAACTTTAAAGCACGTGTGTTTTAAAGGCCTTTTCTCGCACGCATTTTAGTGTTTAAAACGGAGATTGTGATTCAGGTAGGTATAATAAAAAAATACTTGTTTCACATTGGTATCATAATTTTGTATTTCGCTTTGTATTATTTGTTTAGAGAAAGAATGAAAATTGTATTTAGCCCCATGCAAGTTCGTGATCGGTAAAGCTTTGAAGCGAATGCAAATAAAGGTGTTAAGGTGAGTGGAGGTATAAAGAATATAATAACCAGGTACTTCATGTAAACTAATAATAAAGTATCATTGAGGATTGGTCCTTTAACGGGGGCGGTTGAAATAGTAAAAGCCGGCCTCCGAGGGTGGGGTGTTCTCACCTGGCCCGCGCGCGCGAAGTTGCAGTGTCGACTTAGTGCCTATTCGCGATCCATCACCGTCATCCCGGTATCATCTAATATCCACAACAACCCCCACTTCGACCTCCTTGAAGAAGATATCATCGATTCCGGATGAATGTACCAGTAGTTTCTGGAACTGTTCGCAAAGAACATGCTGGTTCCGCCGGACATGTTGGCGGCACAATCAAAGATGGTCTATCAAATCAATAAGTATTATACCGAAAAGGTTCAAGTGCGCAAGCTGCAGGTCAACAAAACCATACAAGAGGTATGCCGCGTTGTTCAAGACGTCCTGAAAGAAGTGGAGGTGCAGGAGCCGCGTTTTATCTCATCGCTTACGGATTACAACGGCCGATACGACGGTCTCGACGTGATATCGCCGCACGAATTCGAGGTCGTGCTGTATTTAAATCAGATGGGCGTATTGAACTTTGTCGATGACGGTACGTTACCTGGATGTGCCGTTTTAAAACTAAGTGATGGCCGTAAACGTTCGATGTCACTTTGGGTCGAATTCATAACCGCTTCCGGATACCTATCGGCGCGTAAAATGCGTTCCCGTTTCCAAACCCTCGTAGCACAAGCGTGCGACAAATGCTCGTACAGAGACTCCGTTAAAATGATAGCCGATACGACCGAAGTTAAATTGCGTATTCGCGAAAGGTACGTGGTGCAAATCACCCCCGCGTTTAAATGTGCCGGCTTATGGCCGCGTTCGGCCGCACACTGGCCCTTGCCGCAAATTCCCTGGCCGCACCCGAATTTAGTCGTCGAGGTAAAAACGGAAGGCTTCGATCTTTTATCTAAAGAATGCATAGCGCTTCAGGGCAAACAGTCCGCGATGGAGGGTGACGCTTGGATGCTGTCATTTCTCGAAGCCGAAAATCGTCTGCTGCAGGGAGGTTGCCGAAGAAGGTGCCTGAGCATTTTAAAAACTTTACGCGATAGACACTTAGATTTACCCGGAAACCCCGTCACCGGCTACCACATGAAAACCCTCATACTTTTCGAATGCGAAAAGCACCCCCGCGAAAGCGAATGGGACGAATCGTGCCTCGCCGATCGCATCAACGGGATATTCCTACAATTAATTTCGTGCCTTCAATGCAGGCGATGCCCGCACTACTTTTTACCAAACGTAGATTTATTCAAGGGAAAATCGCCGACAGCTCTGGAAAACGCCGCGAAACAAGTCTGGCGACTAACCAGGGAGATGTTAACAAATTCCCGATGCTTTGACAAGTTATAGTATTGTAAACTATAAAGTGACCTCCTCAGTACAAAGTATCACCCCCTATTGGTACAAACAATTTCCCTCATCGGCGAGACGGAAGAAAGTGAGACTGTGATTTAAAGTATAGTGAACTATTATAATTATATTGTATTCTTTTTGTAATAAAAGGGCAAATTTTTTAATTTAATTAGTGAGTTTATGTCCGAAGTTGACGAGACCACAGACCATCGAGGAATCTTTGCGGTAGGCTTAAATTGCGCGAAAAACAAATACCCACATTACCAGTTTTAAGAAATCCTAGCGTCCATGAATAATTTATAAAACTCACTCTTTCGGAGAAATTTGCTTGTATAAAACAAGCTAAAAATGTTAATGCTTTGAAGAGGAAAGACGAAAATTAAAGCGCGCTAAGATCAAAGTTATTGTAAGTAGCCAACATTTTCTCGATTAATTGGGCTCATTCTCTCAATATTTATGTTAGTGATTTCGTCCAACGAAACATAATTTGTTTTAATATTTGATCACCTTCTTCACAAAATGAGAAACACAACAAGTGATATTTTATAGCATTTCGCTTTGATGGAATATTGGCTCGGAGTCGGAAAATACTTCCATATCTGACCTTTACATAAAATTCTAAACGAACTAAATGTGCGGATTTTCACCACCTAATGCCGCACTCAATCAAGATATACTCGTTTAGTTTAATTATTCTGATTTAGATTTGGATAATAAAATTTTATACTCAAAGGACGAAGGAAGTATACCTACGTATGAAG
This sequence comes from Photinus pyralis, assembly GCF_008802855.1. Classification (NCBI taxonomy): domain Eukaryota; kingdom Metazoa; phylum Arthropoda; class Insecta; order Coleoptera; family Lampyridae; genus Photinus; species Photinus pyralis. The sequence goes on from NW_022170511.1 coordinate 46,531,344, forward strand.
TAAGGCCAATAGCAATGCTAAATGAGTCTCTTCCCTATGCGTTTGTCACAACGCAAAATTTCATTTCTTAATCAGTAAAAAGGTAAGGTATGACAGGGTTAAACGGGAATTTGTGCCATTTATATATATTAGGTATACAAATGTTTTTCTAATCTAGACTTCCATTATTAAATAAAGGATGGGTTTCACCTATAGTCATATTTATTACACAATAGGACAGACTTGAGTAAAAAATGGTAATATAGTAGGTAGTAATTAAAACATTTAAATTTATAGAACTCAAACGCTAAGAAGATGGGTTTTTTGACAATTTTCTCAGCCGAAATCGTTTGGACGTTTTATTTGAAAGCACTGCAGAATTTAAGTACTAAAATCGGACTGCTATACAGTTCTGAGCTATATGAAAGAATCGCATTAACGGACTTTTCAAAACGTGTAACTGATAATAAATATGTAGAACAGTTTTATGAATTCTTACATTACTCAAATGACCAAGGGCGCATCCATGTATAGGCCTTTTAGCCTGCAACCTATGTAAACACACGAAAGCAAAGGATAATTTAAGTGAATTACTATATTATAAGAAAAACTAATGGAAATAGGATGCCGAAATTTTTACTGCACAAGGGTTATATTAGAAACCCAAAACCCATAACAACTAAAATACTTTCTGTTTTAAAACATTACTCCCGAAGAATGGTCAAAAAGTGTATACTTACTGCACCTCAGATAATCTTTTTTTCTCAAATCAAATATACGCTCAGAAATAACAGCAATTTTTAATTAGATCCCTAATCAACCGTTTTTAAGGTTAACGAAATATTAATTGTAACAATATTGAGTATATATATATATAAGAGAGAATTTGAGTATATATATAAACTAAACAAAATCGAGTCGACATTTTAATTTAAAAAATTACGATAATAAATTTGTGAATTGAAGTTAGTGATTCAAGTGAAGTAGCTAGATGATTATCGGTACTTACTTGACTTGAAAATCGAGTACGAGTAGCTACTTTAAACTTGACTTGATTTTTAAGACGTATAATACCATAGTGTAATGAAAAGCTTTACACTATGATACTATTACTAGAACTAGACTTGAACTTGATGTAGGTAAATAATGAATAATTAAACAAACAAGATCCACCTAATCTATGAATGTTAATCAAGTAAATTCGACTCCGAAAAATTCCCTCCGGGAAGATTCGCCCCTAATAACGATTTGCACATGGAATTTTCTTCCGGAAAACTCGACATCGAAAGATTCAGACCACATTTAATCTCCCAAAATATTCATCCTCCAGAAATTGATGCCCCCGTAGATATAGTCTCGCAAGGAATCAACTCCAAGAAAAATAATAATAACAATAATAATAACGGTCTTTATTGATTTTGTTTTGGTTAGCCACTGTTAGGGAGCGAACTCATAATTCGACACGGAGAATTAGAAGTGAGCCATGATTAACGAGCGGCAATATCCGCCCATTTTGGGAAAAGGACTCCCTAACCACCGAGCTAACCACCTTACTTTATATTCATATGTTTTCTAGGCTTAAGTTTAGTTCAGTAAGCGTAGTTGGTAAATACAGTCCATTTAGTGTAAGAATTAGTGTAAGGTGCTAGAATAAAGGAACCGTGAAAGCACTTGTTCTTATTTCAAATCAACATCTACCCCAACTCAGCTTGCTGGATTCAACAGCCACGAAAAATACATTGCCTAGGGCGAGATTCAGGAGTAGAAAGTCTACCCCTGCTCTTCCATCTAACCCATAAATGTACGTTAAAAAAACCTACACCCTACAGAATCGGTCTTAAGCGAAGCTCTCCTTTTAAATAAATACTACCTATGTACTTGCTCTTAATTCTCGTGAGATTTAGTGTGGGAAATTGTGTAAACATCGCAAGATAGATAGGGTCAATTCTTTGAGTTTGAGTTTTTCTGAACGTGTGTAACCACATTGGCGAATTGGTAAACTAATCCGGGAGTTTGGTGTTCTTTTGGCCCAACTTTATTAAATTAAATTAAACCGATTATCTATATTCTATGTAGTTGAGATTGGTCAGTAATTCGATGGCCACCGCAATTTTAGTTTAAATTTTTCACGTTGCAGCGCAAGTACACCTTAGTAAATTAAGGGTAATGAAAAATGACACAATAATAATAAATGGTAAATGCGAGTCGAGATAGGTTGGCAAACGAATTTATTTCTTGCAGTTGAAAGTGTCGTCCAGTCACTCTTCAGGGTGGACATAGGACCTTTATGGGCGGGCTCCGATCCCGTACTAAAGTATTTTTATAATTACTCAGTTGTTCTTTCGCGAGTTTAACAGTCTTCCTATACTTTCGCATATGTACCTAAAAGCAGAAGTACAGAGAAATCGAACAAGTTGGAATTTATTTTCAGTACTCGAGAGGAAAAATTTAGAACTTGGTATTTGAGTATGATGACTGATGGTAATTAAGGTATTTTTGACACACTGCTCTTAACTCCGTAAATTTGATTCGAGAAATGTTATCGATACATCTATCAAATACAAGATTCATTATGATCCTTCCAAAGGTTTTAAGTTTCTGTAATTGAATTTGATGAACAAACGGCATACCATCAAGCATCAATAACATAAATATTCGGAGCATTTAAATCTATACAAGGTCTTGTCGAGAGTTTGTAGTACATTTATGATTATTTTCGATTTCAAGAGCAAGTTCTGATTTGATTGATAGTTGCCAGCTTCTAATCATAAATTATAAAATACAAAATGTAAATGTAGCAAACAATTTGTTAATGCCAGGAGGAATATCCCACTCTGTTAGTAGCTTGAGTACATTGAGTTGCATTTTTTACTTGTGCACAGTGATAACAGTTCCTAAAGTTACATAAAGGATCTTTCAGCGCAAAATCTTCTTCAGAATAATTTACCTGGAGGACTGTCTTTAGAACTTCTTTAGAATTAGTATACATTGCACTTATTTCCAGGGCGGATTTCTGGTACTTCCTGTACATGAATTTTGTGGAACAAGTTCCTCGCGAGGGTGTATTACGGAGCGAGTCATTTTTTATTGGGGAGAATTTTTCTTAAGAGCGGAAAGCTGAGCAGCTACTATTCCGGGTACGTAGCGTGATAGGGAGGACCTTCAAGGGGCGGTATCCTGAGAGTAAATTTTCCTGGTTGATTTTAAATTTTATCACACCTAGCAATTATTTCAATGTCGAACTTTTCTCAACTTCAATTTTTCCAGCGGGGCCGAATACCCCAATGAGTAGTTATGTTAAGGACGCGAAATTTTTCTTGAGGCCGAAATAGACGGGTACTTCGAATGCGAGCTTCTTCTGAACGTAAATTTGTTTTTAGTGAAGCAAGCCTTGGTGAACGAGTATTCCAGCAGGGGGGCGAACTTTCCTTAAAAGCAAATATTCCGGGGCGAGTTTTCTTTTAAGAGCTTTGAAGAAAATTGTAAATGAATTTGGGTCATCAAAGTGTTTTTTTTAATGTCTTAATGTTCTTCCAATTTCAATAACTGACCACATGAGCAAAAAAAATTGTAAGTAACCACCATTTTATCAAATTGACCGAATTTTAGTCTATTCTAAGTATAATTATAATCAAACGCAACACAAAATGGAAAAAATGTGTAACGAGCTGATACCATGTCTCCGTTACGTGAAATTTTGGCTAACAAAATATGTCCTTTTTTGATAACCCCTTTTTACGTAAAATTCAAAGTCTTTCTACCACCGAGTATGGCGGTCACCCATGAGTATGTATACCCTAATTATTTTAAATGTCGAAAATATTCTGAAGGTAGGTACTTTAGTTGACGTTCTGTTCATAAAGCTTTATACTCAAGGATCAAATAAATAAAAAAAAGCATATGTAACTCTTAATCCCGTTCGAAATTATAAAAGAAGAATTTCCCTGTGTGTTGATTACAACCCCACATTTTAGCATTTAATCGGTATGAAAATTTGTCAGGTCAAACCTTAAGAATCGATCCGTGAAATAGGTTTCCCCTCGACAATATTACAATAACTATCTACCTAAAATTAGTAATAAAGTTTATTGCGTTTAAGTATAATAAACAAAAATTACATAGACTCATCATAAAACATTTCTAATTGTAATCTATACGTCTATACCATCAAACTTAGGTCAAAATTTGAATTCATTCGTAGAAATGTGGCAAAAGCACATTTTTAATACAGCGATTAAATTGCAGATTTGATATCTTAAACAAACCAAATCTTTTAGTGCCATGTATTCATAACATTTTTGAGTGTTGCTTGTCTTAATAAAGGGAGACAAACAGTGCCTTTATTTGGGGTGTTATTATAATCGGGATAAAATGCTTGTTGCTGGTAATTGGAAAACTTCAAATATGATTCAATAAATAAACAGGGGGTAATGTCAACAATTTTTAGATAGATAAAGACACCTCTCTAGAACCAAGCTTCGCAATAAGTCTTATTTCCCTACGTTATATTCTAAATAATTCGCAACTTGCAGAAGAATTACCACACACAATAACCCCAGAAATTAGAATATGAAATAATGCATAATACGCATTTATTATGACATCATACGACACCATCTCACATAACCTATACTCAACATAAATTTTTGCTTAATTTTGATTCAACATATTCAATGTTTAAGGGTAAACTGCAACTTGGGGTCAATGTCTATACCAAAAATTTTACAGCTGGCGATTTAAAGAGAGTAACAATTGTTCAGTTTTCATTGGATTTCAGTTTAATTTATCAACAGTGCACTACTCTAGTTTTATGACAGGGAGATTGAGCTTCAGAAATGAATTGCCTTGAATCAACAGAGTAATGTCATATGCATATATGATGCAATTATTATTTAGTGAAATATAACTAGGAAGGTCACTGATGGTGTTGTAATTTTCAACGTATTTTTTAAAAGAGATCAGTGGGTCCAATGTGGCGTCCGTCCATAAGAAAAAATAAAGTTGATGTGATCTACTCGAAACCCACAAGTCATAAAGAATTTATTTTAGCACCATCGGAAAGTTGAGAAAAAATCACCAACGGTTGGTTAAAATTATTTTTTGGTATTTAAAAAGACGCGAACCGCAACCCATTCTCGAAAAAGACGTTTTTCGGTTTCCTGGCCATAACTTCGCTATTTATAGAGCTACAAGAAGCTTTGAATGGGAAAGTTATGCATAACTTTGCCCATTTTAAGCGACTTTGTATCTCTTAAGGTTTACCAGATCCCCATAGTGAAAGTGAAAAAAAACTCACGTTGTATAATATATCTATAGGTAGGTCTTCTGTTATACTGATTGACAGACAACGCACAGCCGAAACTACTTGACGTAGAAAGCTGAAGTTAGACACGTAGGTTCCCGGAGGATTATAGGGGAGCATTGAGAAAGGATTCCCCGAAATTCCTACGGTAACGGAAAAACAAGATTTTACAGTGGAAACTGCAAGAGATTTCTTTGAAGGCGATCACCTTATACTCCGAAAATTCTTCCCGAAATTCCCACAGGAACAGGGAAAAATTGAATTAAGACCAAGGGTAATGTTTATGTGCGTACGAAGTCACGGAAACAAAAGCTATTTGACGGATAAAGGGATTTGAATCTTGTAATAAATAAAAAATAATAATAAAATTGTCATATAGTCCTACAAATTTAGTGGTACGGGGGAAAACTGGTCGTCTCGTCGAACCTAACCTACTGGCAAAGATTCAACCTGCTATTAATCACTGAAAAAAAAGACGATGGTTGCTGTACAATGACTAGTAGCAAAATATATTTTTTATCATGGTGCCAGAAACTGATTTTAAATTAGAATAAAATTCACACATAATTTTCCATCCAGTAGTTTTTCCACTGTTTCAAACACGGTGGGATAACACTTTGGGCAGGACAATAAATCGCATTGGTCATTCATTAGAAACCAGAAGCGGTATTATTAGTATTATAGAAAAATTTGATAAACATATTCCAATCGCACAAATTGATCCATGCAACAAAGCTTATTGAAACACTAATCCATAGCCTTTTTGTTACAGGGTTGAAGTCATGCAAGACCAGTTCAAATAGCTAAAAAGAATTTTCGTCCGATCTCGGATTGAACATCAATGGCAAATAGTTTTGGATAATCGCTCGGATACATATTTTTTAAATTCAAGGGAGACGTCGTTTACGACAAAATTTTAACTCGCATAATAATAATAGAATTCGGAACTGTAAATTGTCAACGTATTTTCGATAATGAAAAAAGAGCAACTTAGCAATTTCTGCTAATCTCTGGGACAGTGATTCTGATTAGCATGCAAATCTTTAATTACTTGAGACAATGCGATGGTGATCTTTTTGGCCACAATTATAAATCTCAGTCAAAAATGTTCACTTATTTCTCCCTTCCCTATTAAATTCTTTTTTGCGATATTTCTGAACGTAAAACAATTCAGTTTTAATAATCGCAGAAGTATAATATTATTAAATTACAATCCCATTTGCATTGAATACTAGTATCTTGTTTAAATAAGGGTGGTGAGCACCAAAGAAAAGTGGATTTCTATTTACGCGCCTTTCAAATTATTCACCATTCCTAGACACTAATGAACTTGACATTTTTTTATACAAGAAAGCAATAGGCAATTAAAATAATATGCAACTTCATTAAAATATCCCATTTCTAACTTGATATCAACTTAAGGATAATAGGTACGCTAGGCCTTCGAAAACGACTTCATTATTTATAACGAAGTATAATAATTATTTATTTATGTTATCATATTTAAGTTCACTAACTTTAGGTAGGTATGGGTTTTATGTCTATGTTTGGATATAATTAATTTCTTTAATTTAAAATTTAAATTACAGAAATAGCGATTCCTTTATTGTCGGCCGCGATTTCACTTTAGGATTGGGGAACAGTTTTTCACATGTTATAGTTTCATATACAAATTGTTTATCCGAAACTTCAACACAAGCGAATGTTTAATTTTGCCCACAATTTAATTGCCATCAAGTGATTTTTCTGTGGAATTGGGTCTATTGAACCATCTTCAACAAATTTCACAATGTTTCCATTGATCATATTTAATCAGAGTGCAGGTTGAATCTACAATTTATTGTAAATTCCACTTACTTACATACACAGTCCCATGCAATTGTGAATTCCATCTACTTACAACTGTTAGTTCGATGTACAATAATTGTGGGTTTAAAAAAAAGCTGTTTAGGCTGGAACGCTGAGGAGTTTTCAGAAGTTTACATATAATGCGAGTCTCTTGTTGGAAAAAAACATGTTTTCACTTTTAATATTTGATATGAATCATGACGAAAATTATTTGGGCGCGTTTATTGCAGGTGCATTGCATTCCTTTGGTGGGTTTAACAGTATGGGAAATTAACTCACCAATTACCATATCCCAGTATACACTGCCAAACGCGTTGTAGGATAAACAATTGTAGCAAGGAGTCATCTTAACACGTCCAATTCACAACAAATTAGAAACTGTACTGATAACAGTTTTCAAAGCGTCATTCGATAAATAAATCTAGTTTTTGGTGAGTCAGCTTTTACAATTTCGAGCAGGTAGGTATTTAAATAGGTTCGTCTGTTATGAACGTTAGGTACATTTTATACATGACTAATTGAATGCTGCAAAAACTAACATGTGATTTTATAAACTAAATCGCTTAAAAATGGCAATTTTGTCGGTTTTATATGTAACGGGTGGACGAAAAGAAAATATTTTTGAAAAAGCTTCAGTGTCTGTGTACTTACATGCACATTATTTGTTAAACAATTTATAAGTTAAATATCAAATACCAAAACAAACAGCTTTCCAAAATAAATCTAAGGTTCAACTTGTACCTTGGTAACTACGTCCCCAACGCCAACAGTCGCAAAATGTATTTTATGTTTTACTAACCTATCATAGCACATTTTATATCTGTGATACGCGGGCATAAAGTACCACTTTATGCCCTAGGGCATAAAGTATCACCATAGTAACTCATNTTGTACATTGGAAGAATCGAGTTGCGGTGACTCATCTAACAGTCTACGAGATTGGGAACAGATTTTTAAGATGTCAATTGAACAATCTTGAAATGTTATGATAAGTACTTTGTTTCTTGAAAAATTACGTTTAAATGATTTGATGTAATGAAATTATCTTATTGATTCAACATTTCTTGTTATTTGTAAGTACATTTATACAGTGTTCAGGGAAATATTGTGCATGTTGCACATACTTACTAGCACTGTTGATTCTACATCCAAAAATTTGTTACAGCAATAGTTTAGTGGATTGAATTTAGTTCACGAGACTTCGACCTTTTTGCAACTTGATTACCATTCTTCTAAAACTTTCTGTGCAGCTTCATTTTCACTACTCTACCAAGTTTTTTTTATGCACGAAAATTCTTGCAAATGCGGCGTTTGATACTACGCGTTTACAAAAGAGTTAGGAGTATTGGACCAAGAATATGGCGCACAAAATTAGTCGGACATGAACCATCTGATTTTAAAGACATTTAGATTTGAAAAAAAAAACAGTTGGTAGTAAAAATGCCAATGGCCGCTAATACACTTTTACTACCAATTGTTAGCTTTTTGAAAATTGTTAAATAAGTATATGTTTAGTCAGATAATGCATTGTCTGTGGGCTATATTCTTGGTCCAATCAACTCTTTTGTGAGTGCGTGGTAACAAACACCGCGTTTACAAAAATTAAAAAAAAAAAACTTGGTAGACTAATTAAAATGAAACCGCACTGAGAGTTTCAGGAGAGTGGTAATTAAGTTGCAAACAGATCGAGGTCCCGCGGACTGCTTAAGTTTCGGACCAAATTCTGAAAATCAAAATATCTCAGAAAACGTTGATTAGCATCCTTTGTGACAAAGAAGGCAACTATAGCAGCAGTTTCACTGAAATGACGTCGGGATATATGTATACCTGCAAACAACTTTTACATTTACATCAATTTTTTGGGGTATATCCATAGGTACCCAAATTTTTAATATACTGAGTCTGTAATGAAACTCATTAGTTTCTTGTCAATCGTTTTATTAAAAAAAAAAAATAAAATTCACATGGTATATAGAATTTAACTAAACTAAATAATTACATAATCTTTATGCTGTAATGCATATATTAAAGTGGGAAATTCACTGCTCAAACTATTTAATTCTTTACAAAATAAACTTTTACATTTCTTTACTTCAAATGCATTGTAATGTTCATCATACCTAACGGTGTCCATTTTCTTTAAGACAAAATAAACTTTATTCTCAGATCCTTTGAATATAATTGATTCAATATGCCCAAAAAATTCTTCCATTTCAAACTGAACAAAAATATGTAGACACCCTTACAGCACACGCACTGCACTGAGAGATAAATGGTAATGAACCGTTCCAATTCAATGGAGACGCACTACTTAAATGACGGTATTCAGTAGAAATCCAAAACCGCATCGTCAATATGCTTTGCGTTTCATTTGATATGCAAAAACCGTTGAAATAAATACCACATTCTTAATTTAATGATAAAGTATATTCATAGAAAAGTCGTAGATTAGTATGGTAAACTTAAAATTTCTTGGGTCACTAGTTGTGCAGTATTCAATGAAGTACCTAAATGCGTAATGTCAACAAAATAAAACATTGTATAAATATGCACAAAATATCTATGTAACTCTTTTAAGACTGTTATGATTAGTATTAAACAGAGTTTTTTTAAACAGGACAAAAGATTAATTTAATAACCATTTTTCATTTACCTCTAATTGAACAAGTTTTTAACATTGAATCAAGGAACTCTCCTCAAGTAATAAAAGTTATTTATTAAACATCGGATTATTTATTGCGTGAACTCTTTGTCGTTTGATTGAAGTATTTCTTCTTAACAGTCATATAATGCTTGGTATAACAACCTGATTTTTCTCAGTGTAGTAGCAAAATATATTTTTTATCATGGTGCCAGAAACTGATTTTAAATTAGAATAAAATTCACACATAATTTTCCATCCAGTAGTTTTTCCACTGTTTCAAACACGGTGGGATAACACTTTGGGCAGGACAATAAATCGCATTGGTCATTCATTAGAAACCAGAAGCGGTATTATTAGTATTATAGAAAAATTTGATAAACATATTCCAATCGCACAAATTGATCCATGCAACAAAGCTTATTGAAACACTAATCCATAGCCTTTTTGTTACAGGGTTGAAGTCATGCAAGACCAGTTCAAATAGCTAAAAAGAATTTTCGTCCGATCTCGGATTGAACATCAATGGCAAATAGTTTTGGATAATCGCTCGGATACATATTTTTTAAATTCAAGGGAGACGTCGTTTACGACAAAATTTTAACTCGCATAATAATAATAGAATTCGGAACTGTAAATTGTCAACGTATTTTCGATAATGAAAAAAGAGCAACTTAGCAATTTCTGCTAATCTCTGGGACAGTGATTCTGATTAGCATGCAAATCTTTAATTACTTGAGACAATGCGATGGTGATCTTTTTGGCCACAATTATAAATCTCAGTCAAAAATGTTCACTTATTTCTCCCTTCCCTATTAAATTCTTTTTTGCGATATTTCTGAACGTAAAACAATTCAGTTTTAATAATCGCAGAAGTATAATATTATTAAATTACAATCCCATTTGCATTGAATACTAGTATCTTGTTTAAATAAGGGTGGTGAGCACCAAAGAAAAGTGGATTTCTATTTACGCGCCTTTCAAATTATTCACCATTCCTAGACACTAATGAACTTGACATTTTTTTATACAAGAAAGCAATAGGCAATTAAAATAATATGCAACTTCATTAAAATATCCCATTTCTAACTTGATATCAACTTAAGGATAATAGGTACGCTAGGCCTTCGAAAACGACTTCATTATTTATAACGAAGTATAATAATTATTTATTTATGTTATCATATTTAAGTTCACTAACTTTAGGTAGGTATGGGTTTTATGTCTATGTTTGGATATAATTAATTTCTTTAATTTAAAATTTAAATTACAGAAATAGCGATTCCTTTATTGTCGGCCGCGATTTCACTTTAGGATTGGGGAACAGTTTTTCACATGTTATAGTTTCATATACAAATTGTTTATCCGAAACTTCAACACAAGCGAATGTTTAATTTTGCCCACAATTTAATTGCCATCAAGTGATTTTTCTGTGGAATTGGGTCTATTGAACCATCTTCAACAAATTTCACAATGTTTCCATTGATCATATTTAATCAGAGTGCAGGTTGAATCTACAATTTATTGTAAATTCCACTTACTTACATACACAGTCCCATGCAATTGTGAATTCCATCTACTTACAACTGTTAGTTCGATGTACAATAATTGTGGGTTTAAAAAAAAGCTGTTTAGGCTGGAACGCTGAGGAGTTTTCAGAAGTTTACATATAATGCGAGTCTCTTGTTGGAAAAAAACATGTTTTCACTTTTAATATTTGATATGAATCATGACGAAAATTATTTGGGCGCGTTTATTGCAGGTGCATTGCATTCCTTTGGTGGGTTTAACAGTATGGGAAATTAACTCACCAATTACCATATCCCAGTATACACTGCCAAACGCGTTGTAGGATAAACAATTGTAGCAAGGAGTCATCTTAACACGTCCAATTCACAACAAATTAGAAACTGTACTGATAACAGTTTTCAAAGCGTCATTCGATAAATAAATCTAGTTTTTGGTGAGTCAGCTTTTACAATTTCGAGCAGGTAGGTATTTAAATAGGTTCGTCTGTTATGAACGTTAGGTACATTTTATACATGACTAATTGAATGCTGCAAAAACTAACATGTGATTTTATAAACTAAATCGCTTAAAAATGGCAATTTTGTCGGTTTTATATGTAACGGGTGGACGAAAAGAAAATATTTTTGAAAAAGCTTCAGTGTCTGTGTACTTACATGCACATTATTTGTTAAACAATTTATAAGTTAAATATCAAATACCAAAACAAACAGCTTTCCAAAATAAATCTAAGGTTCAACTTGTACCTTGGTAACTACGTCCCCAACGCCAACAGTCGCAAAATGTATTTTATGTTTTACTAACCTATCATAGCACATTTTATATCTGTGATACGCGGGCATAAAGTACCACTTTATGCCCTAGGGCATAAAGTATCACCATAGTAACTCATTTATACTTAATGACAAAACAAACAAATATTTGCAGGTCATTGAAAATTAGAAACGTCAATTATTAATTGTCAATACTTACTAAATCACAAGATTGGCCTTATTTCGTATAGTTTCTGGAACTTCTTGCTCATTCACGATTAATTGAATTATTAAAAATTACGTTTGACGTTTGGGTGGTTTCAATCACATTAACAAATTCGAACCACGCATACTCGATCAAACATAATGAATTATTTTGTAAACGAATTTTGACGAAGAAAACTATTTGTAAAACATAAAATTGTGTATGTACCACGGGCATAAACTGATGTTTATACTCTCGGGCGACTAAAAAGCTTCGAGCTTTTTAACTCGTCGCCCTAGAGAATATAAACGTCACTATTATGCCCTTAATACATAAATAACTATTACATGTTTGTTGAGGAATCAACGAATAAACGGATACTCTTTCCAAATGCCCCCAACTACAAAAGTACCTTTATAGACAATTCCTTCCCTTTTTGAGGATAAACGGGCCATTGTTACACATTCTACCAACTCAAAATTAATCATACTTCCCCGTAAAAAGTAGCGCATGCGATGAAACAGGGAAGAATTAAAATTGGTACCCCGACGAGCTTTCTTCCATAATGCTTCAGTAGAGAGACGTGCATGGAATATATAACAGCGAAGGTATCCTTTTGCGAAACTTATTTTAATCAAATACTCAACGAGCGAAAGCTAAGTGTTGTTTTTGTTATTTACATCAGATACCCACTTAAATGAAGCGGAAGTTTTTAAACAGTGCCTATCTAAACGTGAGCACGAGACCATCAGGAATGTAAAATGTGCCACATAAATTGTATAATTTAGTATTTTTAGATTTGAAATAATAGCACACGTCGTACATGTCACTGTATAAAAATTCTAATATAAATTGTGAAACCGCGGTTAGGCCCAAGTAAAACCGAAATTTACATCGGATATGGGGCGCACGAAGCGAGGGGGTAGATAATGAAGAGCATTTGTCAGTTCGAATGACTCGATCAGTGAATCAACCCTAAAATAGATTCCATCCAACCGTAGAAAGATGAAAAGCAAAAATAGCATGAAATATACGCGTAGGTAAATTTAAAAAGGACCGAGCGAATGTTCGACGACAGACTGTTTTGAATACTTGTATATCCTTTACACAAATTCGGTTGAGTGCCCAATAACTTTTCGGGTGACAATTCTTCCTCGAGTACCATACTTTTAATGTCCGCTTCGAGCTTGTGTTATTAATTATTTATTTGCCTTTGAAATATTGTACGATACTTGTTAACATAACCGTTTCGGACTGATAGTCAAATGGGTTCAAAGCGAATTCCTGATGTTAATGAAAACAGATTCAGGAGGCGAGCATTCAATTAAGAAAGATAATTATAGGAATATGAAAATAGGCGCTTGCAGTTTCTGTCAGGTGAAGGTTACACGTATGCACCATACGAACCCTTTTACCACCTTTCGCAATTAAAAACAAGAATTTATGGATTTCTGGATTTTTTTGATCACCGGGTTGTAAATTTACTGGTAATGTAAAAGCTTTTAAAAAATTTGGTATACGCGGATTAAAAATAGTTTAAAATTTACTGAAAGTCATTTGTAAATACACGCCAGCAAAAAAGTATCATCATAACTTTTATTTAGGGAAAAAAGTATTAAGGTAGGTACATATAAAACGAGCTATAAAATTTTCACGGTATCGTGCTTTCTTGTTTCAGTTTGTTTACCTTTCTTTGTTTTAAATTTTATTACTTAAAAGTTACATGTCGGTGCGTTTTGATTAAAATGATAACATTTTTGGAAACATTTTGTTTAATTGAAGGAAGTTAGGAATTATCTCGATTTCGCCTCCATGTACCTAATAATAGTCATGTGAGAAAGTCGCTTAGTTTCAAAGGCAATCGTTAAGTCATGATCCTCCACACCAAAGCGTCGCCGTTATTGCCGATTGATTTCTAAAGTCGTGTATTAAATACACGAGCGGTTTGTTTGCTCAAGAAAAGATCGTTAAATTATTTCCTCCCGCGGCCTCTTTGTTCTCCCGCCCTTATAAATAAAACGAGCCGAATGAATTATTATGCCCCCAGCACGTTCTTCTTACAAGTTCTAACTTAGATTTGCACGTAACTTGATGATTAAGCTAAAAATAATCACTCGAATCAATAAAAATTCTTTGAATCACTTGGACCTTTTTTTAATATTGCCATCAGACCACTGGACCTTTAAAGTCTTATTTACCTAAAACAATAACAAAGATCATTATAAGTAATCGAGCAATACCGTTTTTGATAACTACTTCGTCATCGAGATCTCGATCGATTTATAAAAAAAGAGACTAAGGAAATTTGTAACTTATCAACTTCAGAAAATGGGCAGCTATATCTATGTATACATACAGTGGTATTTATTAAGATGTAGACATAAGGATTTAGGTGTATTGTTTTTCTTTATCCCTACTTTTACATGACAAATCTCTTTTGAAGGGCGCCTAATTTTATGCATCAAAAATAACTTCTTAAAACAAATAAAGATCTGGCTTTCACTGTGACCGGCACTATATCAGTTGACAATACCAACTTTTTCTTCAGTTGAATACATCGCACAAGTACTACAATAAAAAATACGAAAACCTAAACAACAATCTACAAATTACTTAATGTCACATATTGATTTTAAGAAGTTATTTTGGTTGCATAAAATTAGCCGCCCTTCAGAAAAGATTTTGTCATTTAAAGTAGACATAGGGAGGCAGCAATATACGAAAATCCCTATGTCTACTGAAAATAATAAATATCACTGTATATGATCTAAGTGTTTGCTTGATTTTATAGTATTTAATAAAATGGCCAGTACATTCTCTACAAGAAATCTCCAGTATAAAATTTGCGTAAATTACGCCATTAGTTTATAAAAAAATCAATAATTATTCCATAAACTCAATGATAAATTTGGAAAAAAGAAATGTCGGACAGGACCACATGGTGAAATTCAGCCCTGTGATGTATCAGAAACGTCAAACTTAACGTGGAGGTTATCTGCCAAAAAACGTTACTTTGCGGTATTTAGTATGGGTAAAATAACATTTTCTACAGATAACCTGCACGTTTAAGTTTTAAGGTTAGTGATACATCACGCATCTGATTGTTTCTATAGAATCATCGATGATGGTATATATATGTAAAGGGTGCCACATTTTCGACTCTTTTATAGAATTTGTAATTGTTAGTGCCAAAAAGTAATGTAGGCGTCAAGTATTCTTTTTGGGTCAAACTTAAAATAATGTAATCACAATTTGAAAATTTTCGCCACTTAACAAAATACTGAGAAAAATCATAAAATTGTCAATTTCAGAAAGACCCTATATTTTTCAAAATAAGTATACGGGGCGAGGTTAAAAAATGTTATCGGACCCAACCTCACCCCAAGGATGATACTAAAGAAGAATTCAAAGATGTTTAAACTTTTTTAATTTTTGAATCTACATTAAATTTTTTTACTGCTCTTTTTTAGATTAGTCTTCCATAAAAAAAATAAGATTAGGTCCGATCTCACCCCGTATACTCATTTTGAAGACGGCAGATTATTTAACTATCATTATAAATATGAAGAGTCTTGTGAAATAACCTTTTTTCCGTCTTTTTTAACTAAAAAAATATACGGTCATTCTGGAATTTACTTTCAGGTTCAATTTAAATCTTACATTCTTAATGGTTTGATGCTTAAAGTTTAGCACTAAAAGAAAATAGATTTGGGTTTAAAATTGTCAAATGGGAAATTTTAACGTCCAATTTGTAAAGTTGTTGATTTGCATCTTAAAAATATAAAAACTTTTCAAATAGCAATGGAATGGTGGAATTTTGAATCATATAGTTTTGAAGGAGGTAAGGTGAATCAAGGGCAACAAGAACAAAGCCTCTAGTGAGAACCCATGTCCATATGTACTTTTTCAACTGATTCTTGTTTTTATCACGCACCATTTGATTTTGAATTAAACACACTAGATCATAACAAAAAATTTTCATTATGCTGATTTTTAATCACATATGCCTTGGTAACTTGGGTGGGTGGTAAGTCAAAGAATTTATCGGGGGTCTGGGGGGCACAAAGGAGGAATCAATTACATTTTCCAAAAAATTACCATGACCCCCCAGATCCCCCGGTGAAAATTTCTTTTCGAAAATGTTTAGAATAATCACCACGCTTTTGAGTTGAGGGAGTGCCATCTTTTTATTTTATTTATTTTATTTTGCCTTTATTTTTGAGTGGGAGGGGTTTTAGTCAAGGCTGCTAAATCAAATCAAATTTTCATTCCGTACACGAAAGCTCAAAGGGCTACACAGTTTGGGGGAGAATGATTATGGAATACCCCTCAGCACACAAAAGGAATCAATTACATTTTTCTGAAACTACTTTAGAAACAACTACTTTCGTCTCTAAAAATGGTGAAGAGAATGTGATTTTCCTCTCAAGTGAGGAAAGTAAAAAACAATTGCTGCGTTAAACTTAATAATGATATTTAAAATTGAAACATCCCCCTTATAGTCCAGATCTAGCACCCAGTGACTATTTTTTGTGCCCGGATCTCAAAAAATCACTAAAGGGGGCAAAATTTAGGGCCAATGACGAACTTATAGCTGCTGTTGAGGGCTATTTTACGGAAAAACCAAATGAATATTTTTATACTGGATTAAAGGTGTAATAGAAACGGTGTTATACCTGTATTTAAACGTACTATATTGAAAAACAAAAGTTTGTTGTATTTTTTTTCATGCTTCCGGGAATATAGAACGACCCCTCGTATAGCACAAAGTGAGCGCAAAACTCCCATTTCATATACAAGTATAATCTTAATCAATGAATTATCATACGAAACTGGGAATTTGTCGTCATTTATGCTACTTTATTTGTAGCATCGGGTTACTGAGATATTCACCAAAACTGAATTTGTAATTTGTAATAATATAAATATTCTTGTGGCCCATTAATTGTTATAGATTTCTCTCAATGTGAAAATGTCCAAATCAGTTTCAGCAGAGGGCAATAGCCACTTTATTTTCTTCGTTGCCAAAAAAACGCCTACTTTTATTACATTGTCACAAACCAAATGTCAATTACGACCGCAATCTGTTTGTTTTACACATTTCTATTTGCATAGATTTTATACCCGTAATCAATAAATGTCACATTTTTTACTACCCATAAACAATAAAAACCAATAACAACACAACGTGGGTTGGACTAAATACGACTTGAAAAATTCTCCATCGCCTTCTTAGATGAAGGCAAGAAGGGTGTTAACTTAATTACGGTGTTGATGGTGATACACGCGCGTCGTTTTCATCGAACACGTTTTACTAATTACAAATAATATTTTTTAAATAAGCATAATGTTAGGCTATAAACGCCAATACTTAACCACAGGGTATTCGACAAAGAAATTATTGTGAAACGGTGTCTCGGGAAAATAATAAAAGGAATACACTTAAAACTCTGATAAAGTAACGACAGCTGAGCCTGTCTAAAATACAAGTCCTTTCATTAGATTATGTTTCCTTTAACACACCAAGGCATTAGCTGTAGAAACGTCTATAAGGGCAGTAAATAGCCCGTCTTTAACGTGTTTAGCTAAGTGCTACTTGAAGAAAAATGACACCTGAGCTCTTAGGAGGCTATAATTGTGTTTGCACCCTCCATTCTCAGGTGCTTTCGTTATTTTGATTCCGCGACACTAATATCATTGTTAATTTAATATACGAGTTGGCGCCTATAAAAAGATTAATCTTGGCATTTCCGTGCAGTTTAAATTGCGTATACTTGTCATATTTTATGTTGACCGATTTATGTTTTATCTGATAGTTTAGTCATTTGAAGAATGTTCACTCGGGCGTTTCTCAAATTGTACTGACAAAGCTATCGATGTGAGACCTATAATGGCTTCCTTCACAACATAATATTTTCGTCCCCTTTTCCAACTTTTCCTTCCACATTTGGAAGCCGGCTACCGGTCTGATTACTGATTATACTTAAATTTTTGATACTGTGCACGTTACACAGGTGAAAAGTTGCATTGCATTAATTGTTTTTATAAGTTGGATATTATTATCAAATTGTCTGAAACTCCTTAGCGGCTACAAACTGCAAATATTTTAAACGAAATTGCTATTGTTATACAGGGTGGTTTATATCAAAGTTGCATTTTTTGTAAATAGAACCCTCTGTTCCTCTGTATATTATTGCATATTTCGATTCCTTAGTCAATTTTAGTGCGACTTTATGTATTACATATAATATCTAAAATGAGTCGTTTGGATGCAATTCGTCATTTCTTCAGTGCTGCAGTAGCCAGTAGGGTACTAACCGTCGGCGTCGTCCAGAGTAATTACAATTATTTTAATAGTACAATATAAAATTCTTAACAACCAGATTGTTGCATTTACATGTAAGAATAGTCATTTATACAATTTAGCTTTACAAGTAATCATTTTTTCATGAATTTGCAAATAAGTGGAAAAAAGTGTTGTATAACGTTTTTGCATAGTGAGTTTTAATAATCGCATATGTGATTGACGATTTTCTGTCACTCAAAAATTGATGCTAAACGCCATGTAAGAGCATAGTTTCCCAACGATTTTGTAACCAAAAAAAGCCGGCGACTCATATATCTACCATTTTCTGACTGAAAAGGTAAAATGTCCAATTTATTATTTTATTGGGCAGTAATTTTTTGGACCAAGAACGCAACTTTTTGGCGATAAGTTAATCTGAGTCAACAGAATTTATACATTCTACAATTTTGAAATTTTCCTCGGTTTCAATTCATTTCAAAACCTGCTTAACTTTTCTGAAACGTATCAAGGGACGTTCTTTCGTAAGAATTATATCATGCACTTACCAAGTACTTGGAAAAGATATACTGAAGAATTAACTCACCTGAAACAAAAATGAACTATTAGTAAACAATCAGAGAGAAATCTAAACCTATTCACAATCTTAGGGCGGTTTTTCTAACCCACCTTAAATAAATAAATCAAATTCACTTCATCAGAGGCTTTCGTGTTAAAACAAGGCAGAAAAATTAAGAAAAGGACTTTTTGCAAAGGTTCTTTGTGGAAAAATACAAATTCATCACCTTCGAAAATAAAAGATTGTCTAACAAACAAGGTTGTAAGAAGATTTGCTACACTATACAGTGTGTTGCTAAACATGATGTAAAGTAGGGTGTAAAGGGGCTAATTCTTTGTCTTACTTTATGACCAGTACACCTTTTTTTTCGGGCCTCAAAAAAAATTGTCTCAGATCGACCCGGAAAAAAAATTTTCTTATAGAACGTGGCCTGTACAATCCATAATTTCAAACAGTTCCAAGATTGGGCTACTAGTTCAAAAGTTACAGCCATTTGAATTTTCTTTCGAAATTGGTTTCTAGTCTATAGCTTTTGATTGAGAAGTCTGATCGAAAAAGTACGAATTGTTTTGGATTCTACGCACCAAAATTAATAAGAAAAAGTGTTTTCCCGAGAAATTTTGGTGAAGTCAATTTTTGGTAAAAAGGAAGGTTATACACTGCCTTTTTTTGAGGCCCGCAAAAAAAATTGTCTCAGATCGACCCGGAAAAAAATTTTTCTTATAGAATGTGGCCTGTAGAATCCATAATTTCCAACAGTTCCAAGATTGGGCTACTAGTTCAAAAGTTACAGCCCTTTGAATTTTCTTTCGAAATTGGTTTCTAGTCTATAACTTTTGATTGAGAAGTCTGATCGAAAAAGTACGAATTATTTTGGATTCTACGCACCAAAATTAATAAGAAAAAGTGTTTTCTGGAAAAATTTTGGTGCAGTCAGGTTATACACTGCCTCTGTTTATGACTAAAAGTTCAAATAAACATAAGTCCGCAAACGCATCGTTGCCGATCTGCATGGTGTTATAATTAAGTCATTCAAATTCAATTTCAAATGTCAAAGATTATCCAAATAAAGCCAGGGCTTACTTGGTTACTTTAAAATTTTTACTTTCATTTAACTGCCGATTGACTTATTTCTTTTTTGGATAACGGTCGCAAATACAAGAGACCAAAAAGTTTCCAAACAAATCATAAAATATACTTCATATTTTACAATCTACCCGTTAACACCGAAAAACAATTCAGGGGTATAAAATAAAACATGGCCCCTGAAAAAACCGCACCCTGTGGATTCTCACTAACATAGACACGATCAATGATGTAAGCCTTCAGCTAACTCATATTTCTCACTTGAGCAAAATGTCTCAAAAACTGCAGGAAATGTAAAGAAAAATCTTAAAAAATCTGTAAATTTTAACACCCTGTAGATCGGTAAGGAAACGTTTACGGATCTATGTGTATGTGAACTTTTCGTCATAAATAAGCCGGTATATTTACGATTTTCTAGGAGTCCACACCTATCACTTTTTTAAGGACGTTTTGAAGCACCAGGAATCGAATCAAACAAAGTCTGATGATGTCGGTCTGTCTGTCTGTACTCATTTCCCGAATGTGTGAATTGAAACAATTTTGTGCTACTTTTTACGATAAAAATAGCATTTTTCATTTTTATTTTTAAAATTTCCGAACTCCTATAATGGCGGATTATATCACTTAAAATAGTGATGTCTAAATTTTCATTGGTTATTGTCTTACTACCAATCACAGATGGCTGTCCCAAAATAAGCCGAATCACGGTATGAGTGTGCTTGTTAAGAAATGTAACCTCAGATCCCTATATTAGAAAGGATATGCTTTGCCCCAACACCCAGACTTTAAGGCGCTATCGGTAATTAAAAAACACTAAAGGCATTGGTAAATGAGCACGTAAAAAACACATGCACGTTCGTTAATACTACAGTCGACCAGTTTGTTTTTCCGACTGTTACCCAAAACCAATATTCATCCGGGGGATTGTTTTAAACCAAAAAAAGAATTCCCCTTTATTTATTTCTGCGTGAGATTCAAAAATTTTAATTCAAATAAAGGTGCCGTTATACATGCTACTTGAAATGTCAAGCTCCTTGATTTTGTAAACCGGCATGTAACCACTTTGTCAACTGCTGGTAGAGTTATAAGTCGAACAACTCCATACGGCCTTAAAATCTTTGCACTCAATTTTGAATCACCTTGTATATGTAGAAGAAATTAGCTTTTAGTTTTATAAAGAAATATCCTACACGCATTATGCCTCCTATTAAAAACACATGCAGCATTTGTGACATGAATTCAGAGATGAATTCTGCACAAGAAGAAAATCAAAAAGAAATTTTGAAAGGACGTAATTGTCGTCTTTAAATGGCACAGCTACAATCCTTTGACTGAAACACCCCGTTGTAGAGGTACAAAGTACTGTCTTCGTATACTTATATTATGATTTTTCATTTATAAGAAAATATACGGTTTTTTATTATAGTGTGGCATCTCAAATACAGATAATTTAAGAATCTTTTAGCCCTAATTTATAACATAAACAAAGTACGATTCAATTACACTGATTACCGTATATGGAAGTAATTTTTCACCGCAAGGTAGGTAATTTTGTTGTAGCTTCGAATAGTTAATTTCATGAGTTGCGTTCTCTCCGGCAACTCTTCCATTCAATAAATTACCTGTAAATATACCCGATATTTGATCACGCAACGCGGGGTCGGCTCTAATACAAATGTGCAGAAGGAAAACTAATGACGCTTGCGCTTTTACCGCTCTCGTGCTTTCCATGATTTCCCATGGGGTGAAAAGTCTCGGCAGCTTTAAAGTGAATAAAAATAAATATTGTTCTCCGTAGGTTAGGTACGCCGCCGTAACGAGCTTCAATTAATAAACGACCGGGCCATTAACGCAATTATATCAATTTTTGGGTAATTTTATGGTATTATCCACTTCGGGCTTAAGTGTTTTAGTAATAAGGGTAAAATCGTCGTATTATGTGAGTAAAGTGCTTTTATGTTGTACTTTAATGCTTCCTACGAGAAAACTTGGTCATTTATTTTTATTACAAGATTCGTGGGGGAGCGATATAACGTGAACGCAAAAATTTGCGTGTAACGTAAATTGATGAATTATGTACAAACACCGACTTACAAATTGTTATTTATTTAAGGGAGAGATGGCATTCCTTCCAATATTTCCTGATATTTAATAACATTATTTTTGCTCTAAAGCCGAGTCGGAGAGAAGTGAATCCCCTAATACACGACAATTTAAAATTTTATAAAGCAAAAAGGATCAATTTACAAAATTCTAAAAAATGAGCTCTTACATTAACCCGAAGCATAATCGAGGAATGACTATGATAGAAATGAATTAAATCAGAAAAAATTAAAGAATTTTTTTCAAAAGATCCGTTATAGTGACGAACACATTTTCTTTAACGGGTGTTCGAATTAAATAAAAAAGAAAATTCTAATTGTTGAGAACGGTGGATGCAAAAATAGGTGTAGAATCTTCCAAAAAACGCTAGGACTGTCTTCTCCACCACCCTTTCGTCACCACTGGACTGTAGAATTCAAAGTATCTGCATTTAATTGACCACCGATGTGCATCCAACCAAACTGGTATTTTTAGCGAAATATAACTTGAAAACGGGGTATCGATTTCTGTAAAATTCCAACCACATTTTTTAATCGGTAGTGTTCAAGAAAATGCCGCCTCGATCACTTCGAAATAAACCAGATTCTTGTAAGAAGTTGAAAGTACCTTCAAGAGCGTATATATATCTAAAGCACTTCTTAGTTCTTTGTGGGTATCTGCCGCGGATGTGACTGACACATTTTACCACTACGTACTTAAGCTAATCGTCTACATCAACTGACAGAAAAGACCGAGTTCCCATTTTGGGTGACAATTAAAACTCTCAGTTACCGTAAAAATAGGTGCGTAATTAGTACAATAACGAAAACGGTCCACATATCATCCTCTACAGTCTAAATGGTCGTAACAATAATTATAATAAACATTTATTGAAATTATGAACAGTTGTATAATAATGGTATGTAGGAACGTGCCAGGGGTATAACGAAGGGGGCATAGCCCGGTCTGTCTCCACGGGGGTTAGGCGCCGACTGACTCGCGCCACTACACAGAAGCTGAGATGGGAAGGGCCTTAAAGGTTTTTAACATTCTTCACAGAAATTAGGTAAATAAAAAAAGGACGGCGTTTTTAGTGCACGATCGATCAATCATCCCCGCTAATATCTTAATTTTCAATCAACCGCAACGAAAAAAAAGGCACTAATAAAATTAGCGAATTACATCAATTAGATTATCCCTCTCCCAAAATAACAATTTTATTTTTACACCTTTTCGTGTAGTTGGATTTAGTTAGTCATAATGCAATGAATTATGCATAAGACTGTCACAATTCATCTAAAACGCGTACGGCTTATGCGAAAAAACGCGATATAATTATTTCACTTAGCGTTATTTTTGGTGACACGAATTATATTTGTTGGTAAAACTTGGGGTGATTGTGATCAGTTCGTGAAAGATTATTTCAATGATTAAATGTTAAAAAAGTGTTTGCGGAAATTTTATGCATGTTCAAACTTGCGAAAGTATCACCGTCAAGTTTCTATACCCAGATAGCCTCAAATGGACTGTTGTGTTTACACCTTTTAGGAAATATGTTGACGAATTTGGACAGAAATAATTAATTTATTGCAGTTATGTCTAAATTAGACGCCCTCAAACTTCCATCTCCAATAACGTCATTTTGGATGAGTTGCAAAACTAAAATGAAATCATTTTGTTTTTACCTATACATTATGAATTACAAGGATGGAACGGATGATGCGTACCCAACTTCTGAAGGTCCAAGATTTGCTTTGATCACTTTTGATATAGACATGTTCATGATTTGAATATTTTTCATTTAAAAATGGACATAAAAATTTGAAAAGTGGTATTGATCAGTATCATTTTTTCTTAATAGAAACCTAGAAAATATTCAAAACCCTTTCGGTAGTATAGAAGTGGCCCTGGGGACCCCAGAAATACTGTCATGTGGGCTCACCAAGTGCATTTTTTAATGAATATTGTTGCGGTCGCCTTTCTTCTCTGATGGGTTAATATAAAACCTTTCCTAGTCCAAAATGTTAATTAAAATCTATATTTCTTGTTCTTGTATGAAGATGAAATAAGAAACAGATCAAACCTACTGTCATAAAACCTAACCCTTGTGCTCAAATTGGTATGAAAAAAAACATTTGCTTACATAGATACAATAATGCGTATAATTCAAAAACCCTCTGTTATAGTCGCAATGGTAACCAAACCACGTGAAGACGTCCTGATTACGTGTCGATTTGGCACAGACTAGCAAGTTCCCTTCCTCAGAGAGGAACTGAAACCTAGACATCTTTCTCATCGCTACACGGAGAAATCCTATAATTATATTTTCGGAAATGCGAAACGATGGGTGTATAAATTTAGAAAAAAAAGGCTTAAGATTTAGTGCTCTCAAAAACTACGTATAGTATTAGACGGCATTATCCAATGAAATACCTATTTACACTTGTACAGGATGAACCAGTTAACTATGTCGGTAACTTAAGTACACTGAAAAAAAGAAATGTTGTCGCAACTAACAATTAGTTACTCCAACTAATTTTTTTAGTAGCTATAGCCTCAACAAAATTATTTGCTGTAGGAAATCAACATAACTTGTTGGAAGTAAATTTGTTCCAGTAGCTAAAACAATTACTTGTGACAAATTATACAAGTTAGTTAAGAAAGCATACCATTTTTGTTTGAGGAACTAAATAAGCTTGCAAAAAAATTTGTCCCTGTAACAAGTAATGCTTAGTCGCAGCAGCAGAGCGGTATTGTTATATAAACTAACGAGTATTTGCTGGACCTCCTAATTTGTCCTTTTTTATCTTTGTTGTAGTAGCATACCATTTATGCTGGAAACTCATAAATTGTCTCAAATGATTAGTTGGATTAACTATGAATCCTGGTTGGAACAATAAATTTTCCGCTCTCTCTGCATCGTCCACGCGTTTTGGTGATGTCAATTAAAACAAATCACTTTTTTTTTAAATACACATTTATTAAATCACTTACTGTTTACCTAACTACAAAAGAAAAACTTTTTTATCATTAACATCTCCAAAGACAAAATATAAAACACTTAAATTAAAACCGAGATTAAAACTTACCTACACTACATGTAAACAGCTTTTACATATACAGCGTGTTTCGAAATTCGCGCACACGGACTATGGGATGGTGTTATACAAAGAAAACTGAATAAAAAGTTCCTCGACCAGTTTCTGATCAGACCGGCACTTTTCGAGTTGTCGTTGTTCGAAAAATCTAAAAATGAAAATGCCGGAAAACAAAAGATAGTTCAAAACAATTTATGGATTAAAGTTACACTTACCTTCAAACACCAAAAGTAGTTCCGGGAATCCCCATTGTTCCAATATATCACCTACACTTTGTTCAGCCATTGAAAAAACATTAAAATACTAAAAGTTCGTAATGTAAATAACCGAAATTCAGTAGGTACAAGATTGACGACTTACCGTGAAAAAATGAGCTAGTAATTATGACACTGGACAGGGTCACAGAGTACTTTGTAATGATGTCCTCTCACATCTGGCTGGCACTCTGGGACATGCAAGGCAAGGTGAGATAAACATATCCTGTCAACTACTTGGGAATTGCATGATTGCAGTATTATAAATAAAATTTTATATTATTTTCGTCCTTCAAGTTAAGGAATTTAGTATGTTGTCACAAATACAGTGGTATTAGGTTTATCAGCAAACTGCTTTTTGTTATGAAGGCATACTTTTATGTTCATGGAATCAATGCAAAATGCTCGTTGGCGCTCTTAACAAAAAATGTTTGCTATCCTCCAACAAAGTTTCATTATTAACCCCAGGAAATCGCAACTACTTGGGAAAACTAAAGCAGTAAATTATTTAGTTCTAAAAACCATTTCTTTTTGCTGCTGCAACAATATGCATGTAGCAATTCTAAATTTGTTACCACAAGGAAGTCATTTTTTTCAGTGATAATGTTAAAAGTTTCCAAAACAAACATTTCTTTCCAAATCAACTTAAGGTTCAAAATGTTCCGTTTGGGAGCTACCTCCTCATAAAGTCACAAAATTGGGGTTACTTTTTTCGCAGCAACCGTAACATATAAGATGGAGTTAACGGATTTGTCAATGTTTTTTGATATGCTTTTTCTAATTTTGCAAACAAGTTCTCAAATTCTGAAATTTCTACCCTAGCATGGCGCATCCCAAAACGAGGATGCGAAAAAGAGTTCCTATATGGACAAAATTTAATATGGGAATTGAACATGAAAATACCAAAAATGTCAATTCAATACAACGCAAAAAGTCACTAGGTTTCTATAATTATTCCGACGCGCAGAACACCCGACACCAAATATTGCCAAGATAAAAATGTTTTCCCACCCCCATTTCGGGGAGCACCTTCTTGGGGAAATATTAGAGTACAATGAAAAAGAACCTAGCTACCTAAAAACTGTTAGGTCATTTGGAGGCGTAGCTCTCAAAAGAGGCATTCGGATCTTTAGTTTTTGGCCTCCTTTAACACAACCCAATTAACAACTGGTTCACCCTGTATTTTACCGAAAGAAGTTCCGCTCGAAAAGCTCAACCACGTCTCGGGCAACAATCTGCACCCTCGGGATTAAAACACTTACTTTAGTCCCTTTGGACTAAGTTCATTCATTATTTCGTTTATTTCTAAAGAAACTGATACGTACCTACTTAACTTACATGAAGATTCATTATAAATTATATTTGAACTGGTTAACCATGCCTTAAGTATTATAAAATTTAATCATTTATTATATACAATGAGTAGTATAAAGTGCCCTACGTGTGTTAAGGATCTCATAAAAAGAAGAAAGGACGTCTATGAAGTGAGAGCAAATAAAAAACGCCAAGACATCCAAATCTACAGACGAAGTGAAGTTGTCACCGCTCAGTTTTTCAGTTCCCAAATTCAATTATAAGAACAACTGCTTATTCTGTGAACATTGTGTAACTGAAAACACTACTATCTAGAAAGGTTTTGGATAACAGTTAAATTGTGCACACAATTGAGATTGTAACTGTTCAAAATCGTATCAGAGAAACGTGTTCTATTATGGGGGATGCCTGGGCCAATAAAGTTCTTGGTCGCCTCACTCTAGAGCAATGTTTTTCAACCTTACTGAACACGCAACCCCTTTGCAAGTTGAAAAATTCTGGCGACCTCTTGGCGCCTTAAATAAATTATGTCAATTACTTCAATTATAGACTACGTATTTAATTTTCATAGTTTGGGACCTATGGCGATCGAAAATGACGTAGGCATCTATACTTAATTTTAACTGTGTAAAAAAATCGTGAGAATTCCGCAACAAAGGAAAGGGGGCGCAATTTTACCTCTGATTTAAAATATTTAAATAATGTGCTTAATTAAGTGTTCAAATTTCGGACGGACGGACGGAGAAAGTGGCCATAATAGCCAACATGAGTTGGAAGATGCGCTAAAAAGGATATTTTCATTTGTTTGTTAAACGTAATTGGAAAGATCTTAATATTACCACAATAAGTTCTTGACCAATGCTAGCAGCACACCACTAATAAAATAACTGATCTTTAATTTACAGAGGTTTTAGTTGTTCTATAGTGTGTTCTAGTACAGGATGTCATGCCGGAGCATTCGCTCGCCAGGAAATAGCTAGAAGGAAAATTCAAGTTCAGAAAAGTTACACCAGCCCCCAGTATACTAAGAGTATATTTATATAAGTATACGAATGGTCTCATGGTGATAATAATCATTGTAGGAAAATGGTAATCGAATTTTCCTATGCACATATACAGAAAAATTCGCCCTTTCCTTGGAGCTAGTTCCATGCGAGAGTGCATTTCGGCGGTCATGAATTTCTCGGGGACAGATTACCTATTTTGGGGAATTATTCCTGGGGCGAGTCTTTCGAGGGCGAATATTCCGAGGGAAATGTTCTTAGGACGAGTTCTAAAGAGGAGAATTCTGAGGGCGAATTTCCCGGAAGCGAAACTTACCGGGGCGAATTGACAGTGGCAAACTTCCAGTACGTATTTACCGCAATATATTTTACCCAAAATCGTTATGAAACCTTCATTTACTTTGTCAGGAAAGTTTCCATGACAGAGGCAGACCAGACTTTTCTGCCGCCTGTCACTTTACTGGCAGCACCTATCACTTTTCCGGCCACATCTGTCACATCTCTATAATGACTCCTGAATCATTTACAGATTGACATTAATGAAAATTTCTTTGTCAAATTTTATATTAAAATACTCAAAACTCAAAAATTAAAATGGGGCATTGTTTTTGAAATAGTATTGAAAATAAGGAAGCTGATTGAGTGGAGGAGAATTACGGTCTCACCTCGAATGAACGTTAAATAATGGCACGCACTATACCTACAAAGACGCAGTTGGTATGCATAAAAAAGTGGTCCAGAATAATTTTTATTTTGTAGATAAAATTAGATACATTGCTTTAATTTGAGTCACCGTAAAAATTATTAAGATGAAACTGTTTCTCACTATAACTGCCTTTTTTCATCAAAGCATTACTGACCAGGATCAACAACCATACTCACGTAGTCAATGTAATTATTTATCCTAGGCTAATAAAAACGCAATAGGATCATAGGAAAAGTAGAACCAGCAAGCAACAATTGCAAAAAGCTTTCCCATACACCGAAATCGGCTCAGCATTTAT
Organism: Photinus pyralis; assembly: GCF_008802855.1. Lineage (NCBI taxonomy): Eukaryota > Metazoa > Arthropoda > Insecta > Coleoptera > Lampyridae > Photinus > Photinus pyralis. The sequence goes on from NW_022170511.1 coordinate 46,560,303, forward strand.
CATACACCCATTACAGCGATTATATTTTTATTTCTACACAAATTTATTGCTCCAAGTGTGCGACGAAGGCTTTGAAGAGTATGATTCTAGCAAAATTTTTGTAATAAATCTATTGTAAGTAATGCATACCACTTTTTACGTCGCCCAGAAAGACAACCGCGTTATGGGCACACATTACACATTTACTTACAAGTGCAGTCACATATTCAATTACCAATTGTAAAATTGTTGCGTTCAATAATTTAATGTTTTCTCGGTCTCCACTGGATACATTAAGATGTACCTACGTGTCTTTATAAATAATTAAACGTGCGCTTTGATGGATATCGTTAAAGAAATCGAGCCACCACGTATAAATCAAAACGACTGCAAACCTTTTGTAATAATAATTAGGAAATTGATTACTGTCTAAACATTTCTTTTATAAAATAATAAATACAAATTCAAAAATGTATTTCAATTATGAAGGGTACCTCATTTTCTCACTAAAGAAGGATATGTCAAATCAAGTCAAATATTGATCGAAACTCGATTCAGGGCGAACCAAAATCAGGAAGACCGGTGGAAGCAAGAAGTGAGATTACCATACGATTTACTACTTTCTGATCGATGACCACCCCAGTGTTTGCAAAAGAAGCTGAACTGTCTGAAAGTATACAATATTCAAGATTATACACAAGATTTGGGTATGAAAAACCGTCTGCTCGATGCAATGAAATAGTTAATTTTTTTAATAAATTCTCCACAGAAAACCGCAAAAAAGGAAAAACGTTGTTAATGTAGTTCATTATACATATGGCCTTTCAATAGGAACTAAAAAGCAGATATTACAGCTTGCTTAGAACAATTATGCGCAACAAGCAATATTCACCATAATGTAAATAATTAAAAATTGTACGGTGCGTGGTATACACTCCCAGAGAAATTACTCAGAAACAAAAAACAAGAAGAATGGCATTTACTTGCCTTTAACTGGTTAGATGGTTAATTACGGCTAATTACACATCACTCGTGTAATTTAAAACCACTTTCATCAAATTGATTAAGTGTGCAATTGGAATTTTTCCCTAATTGAAAAAAAATACGACAATATACAACGACTGATGGGCAAACGTTTCGCCAAAGTTTCCCAAAGTTGCTTTTTAATGGCAGGTTTCAGGAATAGGGCGTGCATCAATCAATGCTCGAACCGTATACTGACAACCATTGATAAATTATAGTGGGAATTAATTATTTTCGAACGGAATTATTAAAACGTTAGTACTGCAATTAATTCCTACTTAATAATTTGATATACCGTAAAATTGTTAATTAGATAGTTTAGATCCCGTGAATTTAGCGTAGAAAGTTATAAACCCTCCAATCTTTTGAAGTCTTAGGCGATGACAGGTCGTCATTAATTAACATGCAATTACCAAAAAAAAAGTACGGTAGCTTTCATTTGAATTTCTAATCATTGTCGTGTTTTTGCATAATTTAAATACATTTAAATATGTCTTAGATGAGAGGATGCATATATCCTACTGTTGGCACTAATGTAATGTTTTGTCTGCTGTGTGCTCCCGAGGGATGAATAGGGGAGCATGTTCCGGTCGGTGCCTCTATTGAGAGCGGCCATAAATCTAGTGCCTGATGGGATATCAACTTACCATTCCGCCTACGTCGCGCAACCCCCTAACACTTAAATTTGAATTAATCACAAAGCTTTTACGTGAACGCAGTTTTTCAAACGCACCCGATCGGTTCGAGATAAACGCATATTACAAATCTTCGCCGGTAAACTGTTTTGTAGTAATACGAGACGTTCCGTATCAGGTAAAACAATCACGAAATATTCCTGACCAAATAAAAGAGTTGCTCGTGAACCAGGTTCAATGCACAATAGGTCTTTATGCCCAACGTTAACAACTGACATACTGCCATTTAAGTTGGACGAAATTAAGATTTTGTATAGATCGGATAATAAGGTTGCTGTTTGTGAAAATTTCCCAGGGATCTCATTTTCCATGTAAACCTTAAAGAATGTTTAATTTTGTGCGAGGGATTGTAGAGCGATTAAAGCATTTTATTACAGTGCACATAATCACATTAGAACCGATGTAATATTAAAAGGAATTTATTTAACAATTATGTACCTACTTGGGAATTAAGTAGGTACCTTTTCTGCGGCAGTGTGACGTAAAAGAAGCTACGTTTCTGCTGATCATGCTAAGATCATAACCCAAAATCAAAAATGACAAAATTTTAGCAAAGATCTCTAACCGAACTACCTCGTAAAGGTTTTAGATTCTAAAAAAGCGCAATAGGGTCGCAGAGAATTTTAGCTGCTTTCATTTAATATCAAAAAATTTTTTTCGTCTCCAAAAAGGGTGAAGAAAATGTGATTTTCCTCTCTAGTGAGGAAAGCAAAAAACAATTGCTGCGTTAATCTTAATCATGACATTTAAAATTGAAAGTTATCCGTATCTAGATTGCCGTGTGTCAAACTTCATTATTGCATACGATACTTTTTCAATTTTGATTGTATTTTCAGAAAAAATTATGTGTAAAACGTGAGAAGAGAGTGTTTTTCAACTACACTCATGTGTCAAACTTTGAACTCGAGTCGAAAAACCCCACTTTCTTCTCTAGTTGTACAAATAACTATATCCGAAATCGTATGAAACCTTCATTTTCATACCTACTGTATGGCAGGTAATTTTAGTCTCGATCACAGTGGCAATAATACATTAATCACTCGGAAATTAAAGTGCTCGACCCCAAAGGGCCCTCGTACTTCAATGTTTCCTCGCCAGTAATGTGCCATTTTCCAGACCTTGATGTAAATAACTATTACAATCGCGGTCAAATTCAATATTTCCTCGCCAGTAATGTTTCATTTTATTTCGAAATCCAAAGCAAAAAATGTTGCACATAAGTTGTTTCAGTCGAATATTGCCTTGAGGAATCAAAAAATTTGAGGTTAATTCCTGAGGGCATCAAGTTAACTGCCAATTAGGAATGGGAACTTTTTCTTTAATTAGCACAATCCTTCCCTCGACTTTTTGAATACCTCGTACGCATCTCAAGTTTAATTTACGACCTCGGCTGTAACAGGTGCCTTTATATCTCGGTATTTAATATGCCGAGGATGTTATAGAGGTTGGGGTTATAAACGGGGAATGTCTATAAAAAGTATTGTGGTTGTTAATATTAAACTTCGGTTAGTTGCTCGCGAAATGTCCTTCGGGACGAGCCACATGTTACATCAGGAAGTAATCAGAGATCAACGATGCGCAATAATCCTGGCAAAGAAAGGTTTCGGGGGTGTTGCCGGTTTAATTTATACAAGCGTCGCGGCGAAGTACGTCGATTTACTAGCGCGTGAAATAACAACATTATGCGACACGAGCTCGGGTCCATCATTTTAATATACAAACGGGCTGATGGACCGCACTATTGCAGTTTTATAACAAAAAAATTGTTGCAGGCTGTGAATAATCGCCCCTATTGATGCAGACGTTACATGAACTGTGTAATTAAGTTATCAAACTGCGACGAAATAATTAGTCACAGTTACAGTTTTCGACTAACACCGACATGCAATGTCGCAATATTAGAATGGCAATCGCTGTTGAGAGTTTTGTCAACGTTATAATCATAACCCCTGTCATTTATGATTAAAGATCGTAGATATATTTTACGTAAAGCACACGAGTTCGTTAATTAACTAAATTAGCGTGTGATTGTGTTAATGGTGGGCGTGGCAAAAATCACACATTTGCTCTAATTTGTTTTGCTCCACAATGTTATTTTTTTCATAGCGAGTGAGTTGAAATGATGCTAAAAAGGGCGCTGTTGTATTCTTGAATTTTTTTAGAGTTGACCTGGTTGACGAATATTGACCAAAATGAATCAATTAGTCCCTTGACCATTGGTCTACCTATTGCTGAAAACATAGTCGCCAGACGGACGGACGGACGGACGGACATCCAAATCATAAACTCGCTTTTTGTTGCTCGTTAACTGTAAAAGCTACTTAAATCCAATTTATACAAATTGAAATGTATTTCCAAATGAGTGTGTACTTAGTCTCTGAGTCTTTTTAGTTTTTCAACGGCACAATACAAATACTACGGATTCTTAATACCAATTTTTCATTAATTAAATAATTGTTTAAAATTTAGAGAAAATTCCGAATAGTCCGTTTAAGCCGGAGGTTTCAAATTTAAATCAAATTTCTAGATCTTGAGTGGTTATTCACACTAACAACATATTTTACGTACTAGACGTTGTCTTCTTCGCCAGGATCTGTACCAGACTGCAGGAAATTAAAAAAAATGGCCAAATGCTGACCAACTCCCTTATCCCTTTATCTCTTCCAAGTATGCTGCAAAAAAAGTGGCTAGATTGTTGTGATCCAGAAAAAATTGCTTGGAAAATAGTGAGAATTACATTTATTTTATGGACTTAATAAGCTGAAGCAACGCCAGAGGATGAATGGAGATCATGAAACTTTTAGCAAGTAAACAAATGCCTTTCGCTCCTTAACGTCCTTACTCGTCTGACTTGAGTCCTTTTGACTTATTTCTCTCACAAAGATGTTATTTTGGGATTGAAAAACGTTCAAAGATCGCTAACCGACCAGCTGAAGATTACTCTAAAACGCAAGTATCAGCACTATCGGTAGGAGTGGAAGCATCGTCTCTAACGCTGTGTGGCTTCCCAAGGAAACTATTTTGAAGGAGGTAATATTGAATTGTAATTACAATTGAATAAAAATTGTTTAAAGCACAGTCTTACTACTTAATTCACATCATAGGCTCGTATAAGCCTGGTTATATAAATAATGAGCTGTGATGTATCCGTCTGTCCGTCCGTCCGTGACCAATTGCTTGGACTGATTTGGTTCAAGGCCACAAATAATAAGTTTGTATCTGGAGAACGCTTATAGATTCTTTGTGAATACGAAATTTAAATTTAAAAAAAGACTTAGATTAAGTGCTGTCAAATGCTCCGTTTAAGCCGCCGTTATCCAATCAAATACCTATACTCGTATACTGGGTGAACCAGTTTACCTATGTTTTTGAATATTCGCTTTCTTATTTTGCACAAATGTTCTCCAAACGCGGGTATAAAAAAGTTCTTAGTTCGACGAAATTGATATCTGGGCCTCTTTGACCAAGAATATAACGAAACCAAACTTAGTTTTTTAAAATTAAACAGAAATATTGCAACACTTTGCATGAGAACGGAAAAAATCAATGGATTTATAACAAATTATTCCCACGCCCTAAGAAAATACCCTCCAATATTCATTGTTATACTAGAGGCACGTTATACTAAAAAAAACCGCCTTTGGTCAATTTACGCATATGCAACCACTTCTGGGCAAGGCGAGCATATTTTTAGGCGATTTTGATAGTAAAACAAGCATTGCCTTTTTTGAAAGGTCGTATGAAAAATCTTTATTCTTAAATACCTAACGAGTACACCCACCAAATTTCATGAAATTAAGAGCATTTTTGTGGTTCTCCAAAGAATTGCAATTGAAATTTTTTTCGAATCCTTAAAAACTGATTTTGTATCTTTATTTTCATTTTGAAAAACTCCCAAACTCCAAATTCGTCAAATATTTTCGAACCTTCTTAGAGTAGGAATTTTAGAACACAATTATAACGGACATACCCAAAAACTTTTAGGACTTTTGGTGGCGTAGCTCTCAAATGATGCATTTAGAATTTTAGTTTATTTGGAAAAAAATTTTATTTTGGCCCCTATTAACACCTCTCAAATTAACGACATAATCGTCACCTTGTACAGGAAGAAGTCTCATCCGAAAATGTGAAACAATTACCGACAGTTACTTTCCGTTTCTTGTTTTACCTTCCTTAAAATTAAAACCCAAACCCTTCTAACAAAAAATTAAAATTCCAAATAGTTATAGAAAAAAGAGCATCATGGAAGGTCAATTACTTTCATCAAATAAAACAATTACTCCTCCAAATTCACAGGGAGAAAGGAGCATTTGTAACTGCCGAGTTGCCGAACCATACGTTCTTTGGGTGGTTAGGGCCAAAACAAAGATTTTTTTGCATTTGAACCCAAGATCCAAAATACTTCGTTTAGAAGCAAAATTTCCAAAATTTGCGTTTACTTACTTTTCAATTTTAAGCGTGGTCACCCTGACGCATCACCAAGGAATGTAAGTATTGGAGATTTCAATGATAAAATTCGTATCCATTCGTCCATTTTTTTTAAGTCTTTTTAAACCCAGCAAATTAGATAGCATTCTGACCATTTTTATTACCTGCAAGAATAGTCAATAATATTGTGACCAACTAAACAAACCGTTTTTGATTATTTAAGTATTTTGGAAACTTGTATCAAATGTACCCCTTCACAAAATAAATTGCCTTTTGCAAAGAAAAAGAAACGTAGGGTGTCCAGGATAAAAAATGTTCGTTTTTGTCCTCAGTTTCTTTGATATACCTACTTAAATGTATGCACTGTATGTAGGTGAAATGCCTCATAATTTTAACATCCTCGTTTAGGGGTGAGCCATTTTGAGGATAGAAATTTCACATCTAAACATTAAGTAAAGCCCCTTTGTTTGAGAAACCGAAGAAACGTGTGCATGTTGGAATTTAGTACATTTAGTTTATGCTTACTTTGTAAAAAAATATTCAATTTGCTCCAACCAATAATATTGTTTGTTATAGAGTGTAATAAAATAAATAAAAAGATTCTGTTTATTGTTTCTAATTGTTTAGTGCTTGGGATTGTTACTAACAAAAAATCATCGCCACCTTACGACCAAACAGTAAAATGATTGGAAAATAATTCTAATATGTAACAATCAATTGATTTGAATGATGGAAATGACTTCACATCATCGCTATTTGAAAAAGGAATCGATATCAATAAATTTTTTGTTAGTTTGCCTTTTCTAAAACCCTTGCATCTCGAAGTTTCAAGATAATTTATCGAGACCAGTTCCGATACGCTTTTTGAGTCGGCCCGAGTGTCATAGAGATTTTTTGGAACATTGAGCAGAGCGCGGAGTAATATCAACATTTGCATCTATCAAAATTCGTATCACGAAAGCTCTACCTGTGGATGGAGATGCAGCTTTAAATATACATCGCAGAAAGTTAAATGTGGCCGCATTTCTTATTCGGTTTAGAAGAAACAATGGACCGTGTCTGCATAATGCGACAAACAAAGGCATAGACCCGAAAGGTGGAACGGGACGAAAAAAAGCGAGCGATTTAAAGAAAACAATAAGAGCGTTCGGCCGAAGTTTTAAGGTTTGTGGGATAATAAATTATGGTAATGTTGAAAAACGGGTCCGCAAACGACGAGAGATCGTCAGTGTCACGATGGCACCGAGTCGTTATTAACACCGATCCTGGAGACACTTTGATTTAATTGTCCTGTTCTCGGCTTGGAATTTCTTCAGGTGCAACGTGAACGCTCCGGAATCCCGAATGCATTGCCGTGATTGTTCTTTCTAGCTTTAAGCCAGCTACCGTGACAGTTTTATTATTACGTTGGCATCCGATCGTTTTTGCGATTTAACCCGCATATAATTGGATAAAATCGCTGCTCTCAAAAGAGAAACACAATAGACCAAAGATGCAGGTTACATAATCAAATTAGATGTACGCATTGGGACTAATTAGAGCACAGAGTGTTCGACTTTTTTTCAGAAGTCAAGGGAAATTATGTATGTATAAACCTTTTTGTTCTAATTTATGGTACATATATTTAAAATACTTAAAACTTCAAAGCGAAGAGGTGAGAAATGCGGTCATAAACAAGAGACAATACATAAGGTGTTAAAATGAAAGTGTTACCCTTTAATTTTCCGTATACGAGATAGGTACGTGAGCGAATCAAAGAGGTGCCTATTTAATAATGAGCTGTTGAAGAATACTTTAAAGAAATGTACCATTTTATCACAAAAAAAAAATTATAAAACCATTTAAAAAAGTAAAGGTATAAGTTACTTAGGCATGTTTTTATATTTGAAAATGAAAATCCTTTCTATTAAAAGATTAATATGACATGACCTATAATGTACGACACATATTTCGAAACGTAACTCAATTCTTTAAATATCAGAGCTGGATTTAAGATCGATAAAGTTAGCATCCCCACTTTGCCCAAATCAAGTAAAAATATGCCTATAATTTAGGACTAATTAAAGACTAATTTGTACCCGCTTAGTTCTGCCGGAAAACCGATTTTTAAAGTGGGGGTGCTAACTTGAAATCAAGTTAGCACCCCCACTTTGCCTGATTGAAATTTTATGAGTCGCATTAAAAACTATGAATTAAAGACTAATTTGTACCCAAATTATAACAATTTATACATTATTTAAACCATTTTTACTAAGAAAAGGCAATTCTCAGAATTAAGAAAAATAAATGGAACGTATAAATTAAAGACTAATTTGTACCCACAACATTAGAATTTGTACTCGATTCCAATTTCGGTTCCGATATAACCACTTCCGTTACATCCCTAATTTCAATAACCATTAATTTCTTAATAACTAATGGTCACGGGATGTTAAATCAAACCCATTTTACAATAATTAACAACTACTAATTTAAATTAGAATTCTTACACTATACTATCGAAAATGAATGCTGCCTACCATAGAAGTTGGTAATTAAATTAATTCATTATCCCCACTAATAGTTTCCATTAATTTTATCGATGACGGTACCTATGCAGGTAACGAAAACAAAATGTATAGAAATGAAAATATTTCGGTTAGACTGTTCAAAGAGCAGACACCGCGCTTCCATTTTACACTCAAATGCACTAAAAGGATGGAGCTTAGCCTCGTTTTTTTTTCGTTCGTTGTTCACCAAACATTACATATCTTCAGTTTAGATATCAGATAGGTATAATCCTTCAACAATGGGATATTCTTACGCTTTGGTCGTTACATAAAGTGTATTCAGCGTAGAAAAATAAAGATGGTGCGTTTTGTGATCGAGAAAGCAGCGGGCATATTTATTTAAAAGTTACTTTTCAGATTTATTTAAATTAGAATTTATAGTAACCTTGCAAATTTGGGCTTTTTAGAGATAATTGTAGTGAACAATTCAAAATGCATCAGGGTTTTGATTTAGCAGCATAAACCTTATTCAGTGCAAAATAAAAATTCAAAAGTTGGGAGGGGGTAAATTTTGTTTTTTGATTTTATTTAGGCGTAACTCGAGGATCATTTTTGTACGTTTTATCTACCTATGCTAATAAGTGAGATCTCCGTACGAAATTTGCTATATTTTGTACTTCGGTAATCAGCTACAGAAATTTCAATGTTCCAAATTTGAAAGAAATAGCTATTTATATAATAAGTTGCGAAATGAGTGTCTTTTAGGCACGCGAAGTAACATTGTCCAACAAGGCAAAGCCGAGTTGAACAACACGTCTAATGACTAAAAGACATCGTTTCGTAACGAATTATATACAAGATTTTTTGTGAAAGCGGAGAATTTGATAATTTTATAATAATTTTATTAGTATTTTTAAACATTTTGAAAAGTATGCAGGCAATCTGTTTCTAAGGCATTATGTTTCATTTTTATTTTTAGGCACTAGTGCCTAAAACTTTCACATTTCATTTAGGCACTAGTGCTTAAAAGAGTGTCATTTCGAAATTCTAATCAATTTCAAAATTTGTCAATCAATAAACCTTGATATGTCAACATTGTGACCGTCTAATAAATAAACGTCCGTTTAATTTAAATTTTAAAAACTACGGCGCAGAAATGATCGTTTAGAACTCTGTAGAACAAGCTGTGATGAAACTACTGCCTCCCAAATTCAAAAAGATATATGGGCAAGTGATACAATAAGTATAAAATATGGTGCAAGAACCAAAATGTAGAATATATAAAGATAACCATGTGCGTACTAAGTACTGTCACTTTCTGTCCCGCGACATTCCCTTAAATTAAATGAATAAATATAAATATAAATATAAATATAAATATAAATATAAATATAAATATAAATATAAATATAAATATAAATATAAATATAAATATAAATATAAATATAAATATAAATATACCTACGTGGATTTGGTCCACGAAGGACAAAAAATATGGCCTTAAGATTGTGCCCATATTCCCTCAAGACTTGTGAAAGTTTATCAAATAAAGGTTTCACTTATTTTACCGTATAAGAAAAGAAATATAGTAGAATGAAATCTGCTTAACTAAAGTATGTGATTTCGTAAAAAATATATCATAAACTTACCGAGTACTGTTAAACAATTTACTGAGGAAACTCACCTGAAAACAAAAATAAACAATTAGTAAACAATCACAGAGATCTGTGAAGTACGCCTACTGAAAATTGTATATGCGATTCTTCGTATATTGTTTGTTTATTCTGAGAATTTTATGTGCTCCACATTTATCATGCAACTTTTGATTAAAAATCACCAAAAACACCTTTTGCATTTTTATATTCGCTATACTAACTATCATTGTCGCGTGATTCCCTATTCTTTGCCATTTAGCGTGAAGTGTAAACTGTAAGGGGTCTTCAGGTCTTGTATTTGAAGTTGATAAGTTAAATTAAAATTATTGAAAAAGAGTGAAGCACAGCCCAAAAAATTCACCACACTTGAGTCGTTTTAAATATTTGCTTGATGCTATTAATTTCTCATTGTTTCAAAAATTACTGTCATGTTTATTAATTTTATATAAATATATGTACAGCGTGTTGCATCGACAGGCGACATAAGAAATCCCATGTAAATTTGAAGGGGGCTTCCCTAATTATTTTAGAGGAAAAAACTATTTAGATTATTTGAAGAGCATTAAAATCTGCATCTAAAAGAATTCGATGTTATTGGTTAACCCCTTAACGAGATATTGCCAAAAATATTTTGTAATTTCTTCTTTCTTGTCGCGCTGTATTTACAAGGAACAATTGAGGTAAAGATTGACAGTGAAATGAAGTTTTCATACTGAAATTTAATGCTATATTTCTATTATTAGTATCGAACTCGTGTATCGAAAAGATTTAATGTGTATTTATACACATAAATTAAGTGAAACCAAGATAAGCTAATAAATGTTACAAATAATTTCACGAATGTTCAAATATACCTCAATTGGCTGCTAGAGAATGGCCTAGACGTTCATAAAATTCTCTTCGTACATTGGCTATTTGGTAAATTGAAATTCTATTGCATTCTGCAGAAACAGCATTTTTTAACTCGTCTAATTGCCGTAACTTTTGTCCTTGTATATCTTGTTTTTTAAATGGACCCATAGAAAGTAGTCATTTGGCGAGAGATCAGGAGACAGCTATCCATCTGATACAAAACTTCCTGATTTTCCCTGGTAGCATCATTTAAAGTGGGTAAAATTTGATTTTCGAGGAGTTCCAAATAATAATCTAATTCTTTTAGATGCAGATTTTAACGCTCTTCAAATAATCTAAATAGATTTTTCCTCTAAAATAATTAGGGAAGCCTCCTTTAAATTTACATGGGATTTCCTATGTCTTCCGCCTGTCGATGCAACACGCTGTATAGGAATCCTATAGACCTAATATTTAATACCCAATGGATACCTCGGCTCTTAGTCTAGAGTCAAAATCAAAATAATAGTGAATGAAATTAAAAGTAGCCCACTTAAAGAATTCGTTGTTGTTCCTATAACTCAGGTAAAATATTTAACGATTATTAATTTCAGATTTACAGGACGTAACTATTAAATAAGTCGAGAAAGCACTTCAAACCATTGCAAATTCTCAAGCTTCAGTTCTTGATGACACATCTGACTTTGCGATTTAGTCAGAATAGTGTGAACTTCCCATTTTACTCCAGATGAAGATAGCAGTAGTAGTTAAAAAAAAAGCGAAAGTTAATGGGTATTATTTAATTTAATTAGTAGTTGGTTTAGCGTAACGGTTTAGAATCCAATCTTCTCCTCATCGACTCACGAACTCTTTCAAAAACACCAGGGTCGTTTCTGATTGCGTTACACCCAGCAATTATCAGATGACTCAAATAAAATCAAAGCGCCCTATCAAAAATCATCAAAGGACAAAATATCCTTAGAATAGTCCAAGGAATAGCCCTTTACATTTTTGCCGGATGTTTAATAAACACCCTGTATATACTATATAAATATACTGGCTCCATTACAATAGGTAGATAGATAGAAATCTACCTAATTTATGGATTATCTACAGGGTGAGTTTTTTTTAAATTTTTACTATGGGTATCTCGTAAACCGTAAGTTCAAAGTTTTTTTTAGCTCTAAAAATAGCGAAGTTATGGCCAAAAGACCGAAAAATGTCATTTTTGAGAACACCTATTTTCAAAGGTACCAAAAAATAATTTTAACAGATCTACAGTGATTTTTTCACACCTTTCTGATGGTGCTAAAATAAAATATTTATGATCGGCGATACCAAATACGTATTTGGGAATTAATGTTGAATTTTTTCATTGGAGTTTAGATTCATTGTATTTCTTATGACGAGAATTCCATGGCCGTGTTGATGATGCTTCTGTAAGACCATGACAATAAACGAAAAATGTTAAATAATTTTAAGCAAGACATGGAATTATGTATTACTATAAAAAATACATTGTAAACTTCAATGAAAAAATTCAAGATTAATTTCCGAATGAAAAAAATGAAGTATTTGGTATCGCCGATTGTGTACTTGGAAAATTGCCAACGTGCGTACTTAAGTACATCCATACAGACGAAAAACCATTTCATTCTTGCTTAAAATGATCTAAAATGTCGACATTTAATGAAATTTTGACAAATTGACATGTTCAAAAGCCGTGAACGCAATAGCCACCTAGGGCAAGCTATAGGAAGCTAAAAAACTCACCCTGTATAAATATAGAAAACGCGTCTCCTACATTTAACAAAAATATCTATATTTTAGTACTGTGTTTGAGAAACTACTAAACGCTTTGTAAAATATACTGATTATGAAATTCCAATAGTGTTCCAATATTACAATTTAATTTTAGTAATGTTGTGTAAGCAAAGTTTGTGTAAGTAAATAAATGTCTTATTGGTGTAACAATTTTTAAGTCTCCACCTTACAATTAGTACATCATTGAGCTGTTTCAGCTCAGAAGTTATCCAAAAACTATGTGTAATTTTAACCAAATCGGGGGTTGTAACAGTAATTTAGAAATTTAGTCAGTTTGTAGGGGCGGCAATAATGGAATAGCCTACTGGCGGTAAATTTGTAAATCCGCTACTGCACATGCAACAAATGCAACATCTATATTCTGCACAAAAAATTTTAAAACAATTGGTGTTACCTTTAATTGGTGCAGCTAGCACGAAATCATTTTTACAAAGATCTAAAAGAAGCACATGATAATCCTCTCATATGAAAAAAGTTTTAGGATTGCAACCAAGATAAAATTTTTTGTAACATAAATTTTGAGTTTTCTTCCATTTCTGAGCTAAAACATGCAAGCAATCATTGCCTTAGTATGTCTCCTTTTAACTCAAAGCAGAAACAACATAATGCACACAAATAGAAAACTAGAATTTCATTTAAATGGTGACGTATAAGTATTTTTGTTTGTCAAATAAAATACCCTAATAATCGTAAAAAGCGAGAGGTTTTCACCAATAAAAATAATTACTGTTGGGTAACAACTAATCCTTTGCAGCTCCATAATTATTTTTTGGGGCTGCTGAAGATTATTAACACAATCATAAAAATGCACAGGTAAACAAAAGAATGGTGGTGTCAACAGTTAGGCACGCGAACACTTTTATTAGTACTAATGAGCAATAAGGGCGATCATGGGCGCTAACAGGCGGGTCGTCTGTGTCGGCACGTTTTGATCTAGTTGGCCACCCCTAAGGCGGCCCGCCGAAAGTGAAAAACCGCAACATTTATAATTCTTCATTCGTCCAAATACGCAAACAGTAAATAAAAGTTTTGAAATTCGCACCAACGCTTTCAAGGGTAATTAATCTACAAAATTGTTAAATTAAATATTTTGTATTTATATGTTCTGATCTAGATTGCGATAAATCATCGGGTTTTTTTGTGAACTGCTGGAGCCAGTCTGTAGTACGGATTAAAAAACGAACAAACTTTTAAATGCATAATACATTAAGAAGTGTGCCGATGTAAACGAGGTATTTACCCATCGGCGCACATAAAATAATATCGGACTATTATTTAGAATGTATTCATAAATCTCTCGGTGGGTATCGTCTGTAAAAGGTACCGCGTTCTAACGATCAAAAGCTCGCGTGATCGTCTGCGCTATTCAACACCATCGCTGAAAATGGCAAATTGCGGGGATTACATTTTATCGTGATGTAATGTGTATGCAATCATCATCGTATGCCGTTGCAGTAACAATTAGATCCAATGCAAAGTTATGAAATACTATCCAACTATTAGTTTTATATTTAGTCAAAATTTTGTTTAAGCCATTACACTTACCCTCCAATAGGTACTTCAATTTATGTTAAAGAAAATTGAAAATTAAGTAAAAAGAAAAGATCAAGGAAAGTTTTTACAAATTCTTATTATTATTATTAATATTATTCACATTCGAATAAGAGAGAACATTGTCTGAAATTTTCTGGAAATGATCAATAGTTAGTTCGGGAGCTCTTGATAAATCATGATAAAAATGGAATGTTCCGAAGTAAAACAGTCATAAAATTAATTATAGTTCTCTAAATGTAGCTTTTGAGCAAAGTCTTGAACCCATATTTTGTAAATTTAGGAATTAGATCCAAGCTTTAAATAAAAGGAAAGCAAGTAAAATTTCTGTTTATATAAAAATTTTATTTCTTTAATAAAAATGTTGGTCTTAAAAATCGGTATTAGGTACCTATATTAAAAATCAGGAAACTGAAAAGAAATATCCCTGTGGGTTTGCACTAAGATACAAAAGAATTTGTACTTGCTATGAATTTCTTTACTAGAAGGAGTTGGTTGTCGAACAAAGCGATAAGATTGGCCCAGGCTAGGAAATGACGCATTTGGCTACGGAAATCAAAGCTTTAAAGCACAGAGACACAGAAGTCCTAAACAAATTACCTAGTTGAAAAATAGCGATAATTGAGCAAGGTACCTATGAAGTATGCTCAAACGGTAGAAAACTGCAATTATCACCATTACTATTGTTTGCAAGTTTTTCCCTAGCTTTCAAAGTTATTATCTCCACTATCAAAAACCTATTGATCATATTGCCTTAAAATCGGCCTAGAGGTGGTCCTTTTGAATACACGTCTAAAAAGTACGAAAAGGCGTACCCGAAAACCTAGTTAAATACACGCAAAAGACCTATCAACTTTCTTGTGTTTTCAGAAAAATGCAAAAATTCGTCGATTAGTATTTTACACTGCGCCTTTTGATGTGCCCCAAATTTGAGACGTCATCGACTGTGTTTTTCGATGATATCAATTTTTTTATGGCTATTCTTAAACAGTATATCAAGTTACACATGTGTGTCAAATTTTTATTTCTTGTCTAATTTTCGGACAAGCTGCTATAATATCTATAATGCTCTCCTCAGAGAAGACGTCAAAATGGTACGCTCTACAAAAGCCATTTAAAAAATGTCGATTACATCATAGTTAAAATTTGGAGCACTCTGTATAAAATTACACCCTTTTTAATGGAAATTTAATAATTTATTTCGTAGCTCAGCGTGATAAAAAACCACGGGCTGGACATTGCTCGAAGTGCATTTTTTTAATTGCGAGGGGCTTTGAAACAATTTGGGATTGGTAGAAATAAAAGACATTAACCAATAAAAAATTAGGCATCGCCATTCCGGAAGATAATCCGCCATTTTAGCCGTTCAAAATATTACGAAGGATTGTTTTTCCAGTACTTGGAGGAATCGCGCTTTGCTGGTTGGGGTTAACACAGCTTGTTCAACGTTGTATTAGAAGCAACCAATATTTTAAGGTCCTTTTTTCAAAATGCTACACCGTTTTAACCGAAAGTTCAAAGCTGGTAAAAAACGTCAGTGTTTTCATTGCCGGAAGCAATGTAAGTTTCACCTTTGTATTAACAGTGCGTAACAAAAATTGGGTGAAGTTCGTGTGTTTATTAGGAAGTTATTGTAACAATTTCAAATGGAAGCGTTCTAATTTTCATGTCTATATCTCAAACAGTTTAAGCGTGAAAACGTTGGTTCCATCTTTAATAAAGGCCCTGTATAATTGCATTATTGTGACAGAAAAAATGTATTTTAAAAAGTAAGAAAATAAGTGAAGGAAAGGGGGCCCCGAGAGTTGCATTGCCTAGAACCCCTGACAGGGTTAATATGGCACTGAAAATAGTACTTGACCAATTCTTACACAAATAAGACGGTATCTACAATTCGGTAAATTCGCCTTTTTGGGCCGATGAAAGAACCGATGTTGAACAATGTTGCCAGATGATAGTGTATGTGGGATTTATGATGGTGCTATAAAAGGAGAGATCTCGAATCAACTAAAAACGTACCTCAAAACCCGTTACCTAATGTTAGGGCTGCAATATCCAACTTAATTGAAAAACATAATATTCGATGGGCCAAACAATTTTTTAGCACCGTCAGAAAGTTGAGAAAAATTCAGGTTTTGTTAAAATTATTTGTTGATATCTTTGAAAATAAATGAACATTTGTAGATTTTTTGGCCATAACTTGGCTATTTGTAGACCTACAAGAAACTTCAAAAGGCAAAACTAATCACCATACAATTCTGCATAACTTTGACAATTTAAACGGCTTTGTATCTCTTATGGTTTTCGAGTCCCCATAGAGAAAATAAAAAAAAACCCACCCTGTATTTTTTTAATAAATACGTTTGTAATAACAGCAGCTTTTAGGGATAGGAGGGCGTAAGCAATTTTAATTTTAAAAAAGGGGGCGCCATAGAAATAAGTTTGGAAACCACTGGTCTAGTAAAAGAGCACAAAAAACTTGCGAACTTTGTGCAACAGAATTATTAATATTATTTTTTATTAGATTAATTTCTTATTATTATAATCAATCGTTTTTGTTTAACTTCAATGGGAATATTTACAAAGCAATGTCTGTCCTATTTCATAATAATGGAAAATTAAGTATTGTTTGCTTTGTTTCACCATAAGTTCCCTATTTTGTAAAAGTGAAACATGAGCTGTACATTCCTCCCTTCTCGCTTGAAAAAAATACGCTATTATATTCGTTATGGCCGGCCGGCTGGCTGTCCGGCTGAGATCTCAGCAATTACAATAGCTAGAGACTTCGAATTTTGGACTAAAAGCTTTCTGCTATAGTGTAGATGTGCAGGCTTTAGTCTATTTTCAGTTAGATTACTCATGAGATAAGATAATTTTAAACTTCGCTAATAAAATACTGATCGGCATTACCAATAATGCGCTTTCATCATGCATATGCTGATTTACATGTTTTCTTACTTAGTCTCTCAACTATTTTGAGCTTTTGATTTATGTCAATTAATTTATTAGCCCATTAGGGAGTTTCATTCTGCAGGTTTGTATCTCAATTGGTTTTAAAAATCTGCCGCATCCGCAAAAGCATACCTACTTCTTGGTCTTTTGAACATCAGAATGTGCATTTTCGAAATTCGTTTGATATAAGTACAACATTCAAAAAATCAAAGTGGAAGTAGATGAAAAATTAAGCTTAAAAGCCAGAAACAATTATTAAAATTTTAATTGTCGAAAATTGCCCAATTTTTTTCGGATCGTAAATTAAAGGTAGCTGCAGGTATAGTAGTAATAAAATAATATTGCGTCAAGTTTCAATTGTCACTAACCATAATAATAATAAAGATAGTTTACGAGTGGCGTTACTCTTAAACCTCTTGACGGGTTCACAATGAACCCCAGCCGCGCGACACCGACCACCTGTTGCGATCCGTTCCAAGGGTCCTTCCACTATTCACCCATAGACGTTACGCTCTTCGATAGCTGGACCACCGGTGAGTTTAACAATTGATAATGACGGTATTTATTTGCGAAAATCACTATACAAACATTATTTTAAATAATCCATTGAGGATTAGTTAGGCCCGAGTAAATATTTACTTATTAACACGGGCTACCTCTACTACTGGAATTTCGAGTTGTTTTTTCCACTCGCTTTCGCAGGTAGATAACTAAAAGCTTTTTGTGACAGAAACTTGCGAGTTTACGTAACTCATAGGCATACCAGTAAATTGCCACAAGCAGAAAAATAAATAGTGTTCCTACAACCTGTTGCAGCAGCCTGAACGGGTAATTACAGTTTAAATGACGAGTGTCAAGTTAAGGCAAACCCATTCTCGACCGAGAGCTGACAGGAGGAGGTTTCGGCCCAGCTAACATGAACACGATAATGATACCTTTAATTACGTATGTTTTGATGAGTTGATGTTTACTCAAAAACTCACGATCGTTCGTCTTGAAACGTTTTAAGCCTGATGAACTTTAGCATATTCTCGAGATTGCTTCCTGAGGGAGTGTCTATATTTGCTGTAATTATACTACATGCTATACGATTTTTAATTATTATGTTTAAATGCTAACGTGATATGAACGATGCATGCATATATGGATAATTTTATTGCCATTATGCATGAGGTGTTTTATGTTATTATGTATATGTGCATTTAAGCCGTGCCTTTCTCGATTATGCGATGAAAAATTTCTCTTCTTGTCTGAAAAAATTTGATGCTCGTTTGAAGCTTGCAGATAGGAAGTAAGAAACGTTAAATGATTCGCAGTTACCAACGTTCATGCAAAGAATGCCATTGCTAATCCATGTTTTTTTTTAAGTTGCCCCCCAAAAAATTCTGTTAATCACTTTAATATACGATTTTGATTAAATGACAAACAGTTTCAGCAAAATATCGTGAGTAAGCAACAATTTTTGTAATTTTGGTGATTGTTTGAATGATGAAAAGTGGGAGTAAAACTGTCTGGTTGACACAATTTCGTTGGGAGTCTAAAATCCATACAAAACAGCACAAAAACACAGGAGACAATAAAGAGAAATAAAAGATGGTACTGACAGATTTAAAGGGAGTGCACAGACGATATCTAGGTACATTTTTTGAAATATCATCACTGGCGATGAAAGCTGGGTGTATCACAAGGATTCACCAATGGAACAAGATTGGGTGACTAGAGATATGACCTTATTAGATCAGGCTCTTTAGTCAAAGAATAAAATATACAGTATGTGTCTAAATTTGTTTAACTAAAACATTCAGGATAATAAAACTACTGAAGAAAATAGCGAAGATGACGCTGGTGATTACTTATGAATTGTAAATGTCAGTGTTAAAACCGCATGTAAATATTCTGTAAATAAACAAATTTATTAAAAAATAATAAGAGACGATGACTTCTTTTTATATCCGAATACATTCGAGTAAATCAAATAATTACAGTTCATCTTTTGAAGAATGTGTCCCAGCAGCAATAGGGTTTCATCTCGGATTACATAAGATATGACGGTATTTTTCACACAATAATGAATAAAGGATATATTTCACCTTTTTAGAAAACTTCTCTTTAAAATCGTATGCATCAAGACTTGAAATTATAGCAAGCATGTTTTGGACATTTTTGATAGGTGACGTGGTTTTTATTAGTCAACTTAGCTTTGAGTAATTTCGTTTTCCAAATAATATAATTTTATTTCTGAAAGCTTGATAATATCAAGAATTCAAGAACCAATGTTCCTTTGAAAATTTTCAGATGTCATCAAGATACATAATTTGTTTCGCTAAAAAATCGAGTTTTCCACTATAAATATGTTATTAAATTCTGCCATTATGTTTTTTTTGGAAATTTCACATTTGCACATATGTTCACTTTTTGGACTTTGTCATTAGAGGTATCGAAATTGACGGGTTCTACTGAAATATATTCACCTCCTAATTATGTCTTAATAAACCCACTTTTTCTTCTAATTGGACTCCATTATATTACAAAATAGAAAAACCTAGATAAAGTCGCAGTTAGTTTTAGTCAACCCTTGATTTAATTAGAAAAAATGGCTTCGAAATAGCTTAACAAGATGAAATGCGCTTTGTCTCCAACGCTTACTAAATAAAAATCAGCCTACCTACAAGATGGCGCAAAAGGGCGAAAAAATTTTGATCTCCACAAAATTTTTGAGGAGTTTTGAAATAACAAAAACAATTTAAAAAAAGTTTCTGATATACCATCACTCAACTTCAGTGCATTTTTGTTGTGGCGGATCAGTAACTTTCGCATTATTGAAGAATTTTGTTTTGATTGATTGCTTCCGTGGTGATTTTTATGTCGTAACGTTCAATGGCCATTATCATCGGATCATGACGTTCTGGCAAACCGTGCATTAACGCTACCTAGTCCTAACCAATAATCTAGAATCGACCAGAAATGGCTTTCAGATATTCCGTTGCTAAGATCTCAATTGATTTATAAAAGGCGCCCGAAGGGCCGATAGTTAGTGAAACAATAAGCTCCTTTTAGAGAGTCAAAAATATGCAAAAAGGTCATATGCGAATTTTTTTAAATACTCCCTTACTTTTAAAAGTTTCAAAACAGTTTGGCGAATTTAGACTAAGCATTTTCCCCACCCAGCGAGGAACTGAAACCTAGGCAACTTCGCCATAACTACAATAAAGCTTCACATAATACAAATAAGGCGGAAAAATACTTCATTTCCACCCTAACCGAAGAGCAATTTGTATTTGGAGAACCCCTATACCTATAAGAAACAAATATTTTTTCCCAATAAACCCAAGGATTAAAGGTTTTGTTCGGGTTTCTTCTTAAATTTTTTCTCGGCAATACGGATTTACTGTGTTTTTGGATAAGTATGCGAAGTTTGCAAAAATCTTCCCAAAATTCCTACCCCAAGATGACATATCCCTAAATAAGGATACAAAAAAGTTCGTATTTCGACGAAATTTTAATATCTGGTATCTTTGAACATGAAAATAATAAACCCGAATGATATTCTGTTGCCGAGATCTTGATTGATTTGCGAAAGACGGCCGAACAGCCGACAGTGAAAAAATAATCTCTTTGTGAGAATCAAAAACGCGCTAAAAACTTAGTTTCTATAAACCGCCCAATTTTACATGCTTATCAAAAATATACAGTTTGCTCACTTCATTCTTGACTTATTTTAGTATGGATTTTCTGCGCATTTTAGGAATGGCATCCCTCCCCCCAATTGCCCACGCACCCCTTCACTGCTAAATTGTAGTGAAGTACCTTTTAGAAACTTTAAATGGTAATCCAATGAGACATCATTTAAAAATAGTTTTCATTGGTATCCAGCAAGGAGGAGTTATTGTCAAAATAACCACAACCTCCATTTTGTAATGAGTATTCAACAGCATTCAAGGCATATTTTATTGTAGTTTTTAATCAACCGCACTTCTCTACTGGATCAGTAAAAGGAGAATTCGATTCAGCATGTTAATTTCGATTTTTTGGGTACAATGACAGTCATGTTATGCTATATTTGTCCATATTCTTTCTTGGTTGATGCCACGGCGTATACCGTGGTAAATGCGTATTGGGGAGGGGCTCTTTACACATAAACGTTTAAAGTCCGCCTGGAATACATTATGTCCGCTATCTAAATTATAATGCAAAAAGAATCCTCCAACATTGTCGGGATACTTACTCAAGATTTAACATCATTAATGGATATATTTCTAGATATATTTACTCCAGACGTCCAATCGTCCTTTAGGAGCATCCTCCCCCGACAATCTGTTCTTGAGATATACTTAAGGAACTATATCCGATCACGATAAGGGGTAGAGGAGGAGGACTATGGTTGGTAGAAATGAATTCTTTTGGTTGAGACCTTTCATTAGAGTACCATGAAGGATAAAACCAGTTCCACCCCCGTTTGATAATGGGTTAGAAACAAGGGCGGTACAGTTCCTTTTGTTAAAACCTTTAATGAGAATACCATGAAAGGATAAAATTAATTTCAATCAATACAGCAGAACTGGGTCAAATACCGAAGACAAGGATGAGATCTACGGAATGGGCAATTCATCCAATAGCATGTTTTCAATTTTTCAAAGAATACATTAAAAAATCTTGACACAAATTACTGGTTACTGTTAGTGGGGCTGATGGAAAAAATCCATTTGGCTTACAAAGGGACTGTTAACCCCCCTCACTCCTCTCCCAAAATTTGACGTTAATTTATAGTGAGCTTATAATCCTTGTCCCACTCACCTGGCACCTGACACAAGATCTATGACAGTGTCACATTCTCAAGTTCCTTCTGACCCAGAAGTTTTTTTTTCTTTTATATTCCTTCTTCCCTTCCTTTTGATTTTTAATCGGTAAAAATGATCTACCATCCTCATTACATCAGATTTTTCCCGTTATTAACATGATTATTGTGAACTGGTATAGTGTCTGTTTCTAGATTAGTCTTACAATCCACGATTTAGTCAAAAATTACACGAGACACAGTTTTTGGATAACTTCTCAGCTAAAAAAAGCTCAAACATGTAATTATAAGGTGGCCTTATACATTCTTACACCACTGTGAACAAAGCTTACACAAACATTGTAATATAGAAACGCTATACTGGAATATTTTAGAAATGTATGATATTTTACAGTGTTTAGTAATTTTTCATATTTTCCCTATTTATAGAGAGTGAGCTTGAGCTAGGTGACTATTGCGCTCACCGTTTTTTGGACATATCAAAATTTCATCAAATGTCAACGTTTTAGATTATTTTAAAGAATAATATTTTCGTCTGTATGTATGCTGTACGTACGTTGGCAATTTTCCGAGATATACAGGGTGTTACACGACCGTTCGAAAAAAAAAAATCGGGTTGTAGAGGGCATCAAAACAAGCACTTTTTCCAAATAAACCGAGGGTCCAACGTGTTTCGTTTGGGAGCCACCCCCCAAAGAGTGTTGAAATCTGCATTTCTTCTTTAATTTTTTTCTCAGCAACCATAAGAGTTACAAAGTCGGGTGGCATGTCTTTGAATAGGTTTTTGGGTATGCTCTTTCCGATTTTGCAATTTTTTTTTCAAAATTCCTACCCCTAAAGGGCGCACCCCTAAAGGGCGCACCCCTAAACTAGGGTGCAAAAAAAAATTCTGATTTCGACGAAATTTGGTATCTGGGGTTTTTTTAACATGAAAATCACGAATCTGAAATTAGTTTTTGAAAATTCGAAAAAAAAAGTTCCACTGCAATTCTTGGCGGGACAACGAAAATAGAGATAATTCCACGAAATTTGTTGTGTACATACTAAACGAGTTAAGGAACAAAACTGTCGAACAGTTTTTTAAAATAACTTTTCAAACAAAAGTTATACTCATTTGAATGTTGGTCCTTCGGGTCGCGAAGTGTCCCAAGCCTACTAGTAAGCCATAATTTCGCATGTGTTGGTTGACAATGTCGCAAAAACAAAAGATTAACGGTTTGAGTCGATATTTTGTTATTTGGAATTAATTCGGTCATTAAATGATTAAAAAATTCGATGTATCGATTAAAACCCCTACCAAGGTATCTTAAAGCGCTGATCGATTATTTATTATCTAAATAAGGTAGGGGAAAAAGTCAAATCACTTTCCGTATGATACTTTTTCACTATGATCAAAAATTTTCATAATCTTAGGTTGAAAAATAACATTGTCAACCAACACATGCGAAATTATGGCTTACTAGTAGGCTTGGGACACTTCGCGACCCGAAGGACCAACATTCAAATGAGTATAACTTTTGTTTGAAAAGTTATTTTAAAAAACTGTTCGACAGTTTTGTTCCTTAACTCGTTTAGTATGTACACAACAAATTTCGTGGAATTATCTCTATTTTCGTTGTCCCGCCAAGAATTGCAGTGGAACTTTTTTTTTCGAATTTTCAAAAACTAATTTCAGATTCGTGATTTTCATGTTAAAAACCCCCAGACACCAAATTTCGTCGAAATCAGAATTTTTTTTGCACCCTAGTTTAGGGGTGCGCCCTTTAGGGGTAGGAATTTTGAAAAAAAAATTGCAAAATCGGAAAGAGCATACCCAAAAACCTATTCAAAGACATGCCACCCGACTTTGTAACTCTTATGGTTGCTGAGAAAAAAATTAAAGAAGAAATGCAGATTTCAACACTCTTTGGGGGGTGGCTCCCAAACGAAACACGTTGGACCCTCGATTTATTTGGAAAAAGTGCTTGTTTTGATGCCCTCTACAACCCGATTTTTTTTTTTCGAACGGTCGTGTAACACCCTGTATATTGCCATAAGAAAAACATTGCAAAAATTGAAGATTTATTTCCAAATGAAGTACTAAGTATTTCGTATCGCCAAAGTCATAATAATCTAACCATTAGAAAGATGAGAAAAAATCACCAAGCGTTTGTTAAAATTATTTTGTTTGTTTTTTTTTTTGAAAATAAATGAACGCCAGCGCCTTCTCGAAAATGACATTTTACAATTTTTTGGCCAGAACTTCGCAATTTAAAGACACAAGAAACTTTCAAAGGGAAAATTAACTTTTCCTATTTAAGCGAGTTTGCATCTCTTGCGGTTTACGAGATTGTTTTTTTTCTGTAACGCATAAATGTTTAGGCCTAGGTTTAGGCCAAATTGGTCGCCCCCTAAATCTGCCACTCTAGGCTCCAGCGTACTGAGCCTGCTGTAAGTCCGCCACTGACCTTATAGTTCATTCAAGCGGCGGAGCACTTCTGCTATTGACAGTTTGGCCAGCACAAACTCCCTGTGTACTAATCCTTTGGAGTCGAAAAAAACGATGGAAAAGGGGGAGCTGTTATAACAGTACCTAATAAAAACGTGTTGACCTTTTTATATTACCACATAATGTGTCATAATATGATGTTAATGCGTTACTAAGTCAGGTGTTTTTCATATGTGGATGCAATGTCTTTAATATCCGCAGGGCACTTGAACGGAGATGCAAAAAATGGTCCCGTTTCTTCGATTTTTTAAAATGTTTTTTAAGTGCAGCTCTCCCAAATCTGTCCATACATTAAAAAAGACAGATTGGACCAAACTATGATATAATTTATTATTATTATTAAGAAAGTGATCAGTGCGATTATCTCGGAAACGTAGGAGAATTTCACGAAATGAGCCATTAGTAACAAATAAAAATAGTGGAAATGAACCAGGTGAACCAATACTTTAAATTGTATGGATTTTAAATGACTTTTTTGATACTGCGCTGCGCACCAATGATCTTTAATGATTTCTTTCCAGAGATTTCCTAAACGTATCAATCTGTCAAAATGAAATATACTTCCACACTTTTATCTCTCCGGTTAATTGCGTCGACACTGATTTCTGGTAGAAGTGTGTTATTTCTGGAGGAAATGTGAAGCAGTTTCATTTTGAATCTTTCAACCTGCTTTAGTGCTTTACAGTTTTCTTATTCCGGTAGCCATTTTAATTTCGAACACATACAACTCTGACTACAACAATTTCGAGTACGGAAACGATTTTCCAATAAATATTTTCTGTAATGGAAAGCAATGAACTACAGAACGTTACATAATACAACTTTGCTTACAAAATTGAGATTTTCAACTGGTCTTCCCTTACTGCACCCCTCGATCCCGCCAACGCGTGGAATTTATTTAAAATAAATAAAATAATAATGAATTAAATGATAATTTTGGAATGTTTACCTTCATTAATTATGCAAAGTGCAGCAATAAAAAGTATTTAACTTTCCTTAATTTAATATAAAGTTTACGACTTAAATGATAAAAATGTCTAAATTACTTCAATCAAAAACACAACGGACATGACATTGAAACTTGCAAAATTCTGACCGTTCAGTGTGTAGTATTTGCATCACTTAAAAGTGAAGCACACGAGACGAAAGGGGGAGGCCAACTGCTATGAATGTTCATAATCATTAAGAATTTCGTACCCCCCAGCGGTATGGCATGTAAACCTGTACCAGACTGGACCCATATCACCAAGAATATTGAAATAAATGGTAATCATCTGGTAATTAATTCATATAACAGCTCGCGGTGAATTGTTGGTTTCTTGGCCCACGCTAAATAAAACCTCTTCTCAACTTCGATAATAATCATATACCTATACGTTAATGTCTGTCGTTAACATTTAACATTTGCTCCACAAAAGAGAGCACGATCAAAAATAGCGTACCCAAAAAAATCACGATTTCCTAGTATTACGCCCGTTTGGTACAACGAACGTGGAACCGGGGGTTCGTAGTTGGCGCCGGCGACCGCCCGTCGCACACCAGACTACACGCACACCCATCGCTGCCCGCAGTGTTTTATTGTTTTACCGTTACAGATATCAAACCATTCTGTCCGTGAAATACGACCTCGACCATACTTCTCATGCCAGTTTTATGAGCGGACACCGGTAAATCAGGATGACATCAACTATATCCTAAAGATAAATATCAACAGCAAATAAATTTCAACGGTAGAGAGAACTTGTGTGTACTATACTGTCCCCTCGTCCTTTACGAGTTATAAAACGTTAAAATGCGATATGAATCGTCAAATTAATTTCGAAATTTCTACGTTCGTACACGCCGAGATGCAGAATGATAAGAGAGATTCTATGTCAAATCGCTGTGTCACGTCATTATGCTTGTGAAAACAGCGAAATTCGAAATTTATATGAGGAGCTGCTGAAGGAAGATCAGATCAGATTTATGTATCACCAAAGTTGGACATGCAAGAATAATTTTTTATAGTTATACATCAAGAGCAACATGGGCATTAGCTAGAAGCTGGTAAATCAACAACCAAATTTTGGAGCTTAAAATGAATTTGATGACAAAATTGAAAAGGGAACTTCTGCTTACTTGCTACAATTTTAATACGTTACGTCAATATAAACATGTGCTCCTTCCAGGACTCTTGTCTCAGGAAATGTGTGCCGTTTAGATATAATATAATTTTTCTATTTCGGTGTCACAATGATGATTTTGTCGGCCGAAAACAGTTGTACAAAGACAGTGATTATAGTCGATTTTTTTGGTAACTCATCTCTTAAGTTGGCAGTTACTAGTTAGTACAAGTAGGTACTTCGTTGGGTACTTCCATGTTTGAACTTCAAAATGTCAGTCTTACTACGCTGCCAACCTAAAACTTAACGGCATAAAAACTGTTCCCAACATAAAACATGTTAGTTCTAATGTTCCCTATAGTTTCTGATAATGATTTTTTTAATTAAATTAAAGCACCGAAATAGAAAAAATAGTATGAAAAACGCGTGTTACAACGCTTTATTGTAATACTCCTATCTTGCGGACACTCAAGCGTAGCCACTCGTGCCACAAGATAGTCGTATTACAATAGGTCGCATTGTAACACTTGTCTTTCAATATACTATTTTAGTACATAAATTAATTAATCTTCAACTTTCAGAACAAATTACTTTAAAAAATGTCACACCATCCATTTTTCCAAGTCCTTAAAAAGGACCTCTCAAATTCCTTATTCTTTAATTTTTTTAGTAAATCCTTTTTAAATGGTTCGAGTCTTTGAGTTTAACTAAGGCTTTATTCAATTCCCTTTCAAATTACTTCAAAGCCTTATATCCACTATCCCAATGTTCTGGTGCAACCCTGTTTTCTAGTCTATAACTTTTGATTGAGAAGTCTGATCGAAAAAGTACGAATTGTTTTGGATTCTACGCACCAAAATTAATAAGAAAAGTGTTTTCCCGAGAAATTTTGGTGCAGTCGATTTTTGGTAAAAAAGGAAGGTTATACACTGCCTTTTTTTGAGGCCCCGAAAAAAAAATTGTCTCAGATCGATCCAGAAAAAAAATTTTCTTATAGAATGTGGCCTGTAGAATCCATAATTTCAAACAGTTCCAAGATTGG
This sequence comes from Photinus pyralis, assembly GCF_008802855.1. Classification (NCBI taxonomy): domain Eukaryota; kingdom Metazoa; phylum Arthropoda; class Insecta; order Coleoptera; family Lampyridae; genus Photinus; species Photinus pyralis. The sequence goes on from NW_022170511.1 coordinate 46,588,157, forward strand.
GCTACTAGTTCAAAAGTTACAGCCCATTGAATTTTTTTTCGAAATTGGTTTCTAGTCTATAACTTTTGATTGAGAAGTCTGATCGAAAAAGTACGAATTGATTTGGATTCTACGCACCCAAATTAATAAGACAATTCAACTCATGTATAAAAAATCGCATAAGCCGCAGTGCAATTGTCACTTTGACAGCGGCAAAAGTTACCTGCAACTTTTCCAGCGACAAATGCACTAGTGGTTTTTTCACTTATTCATTTTCGCACCAATTATCGCATTATCCTTTCCCATATGACTAGTTTGACGTCTGTCAATAATTGACTAGTTTGGTGAATTTCTTGTTCGTTAAATTGTCCTGCCGAATTACACTCGAGGTTTGCATTTAAACCGAGTAAATTTGGGTTGCTGCAATTCAAATCTGTTTCCTTTTAGCAATTGAACTCGAAAAACTGTCAACCTAAAAATGCTCCACCTTCGGTGTCGCATTTTTATTAGTTGACAGTTTTTCTCGTCTAATTGCTAGGCAACAAATTTTCATTACCTTAACAACCCAAATTTACTCGGTAAAATACAAACCTCTTGTGCAATTATAAGTGATTAATTTTAAAACGTCAAAATTTTATCGCTTCTGATTTTATTAGTTTCAAATATCAAAGAGACTTAGACAACCGCAAATTTGATGTTGCTTAGATACGAAACTCACTCCGAACAAGTCTATACTCAATGCGCTAATTTCGAAAGCACTTTATGCCCAATTTTGGTGAAAATTCTTTCGCAAATACTGAAACCACTGTAAATATTTATTAAGGAAATAATCATGCCGAATATCCCGCGTATTTAAAAATAGCCTGATTAAATTTTGTCGTTTTTCGTCAAATTGTTTTGCTAAGAAGAAATTATACTTCTCGTCAATTTCGCACCCAAAATCCTGCAATAAATTTTGTTTATTAATACATCTTTTCTGAAAATAAATAACAAAAAATATAATCGCCTATGAAACACTTGAAAGATAAGTTTGATCATCATTTAAAGAAAACGGTAAACAGTTAACTATAACTGATATTGAACAAAGTCCAAAAATATTTTCCATTGTGGGAAATGCATCTTTTTTTCAAACATTTTGTTGCATTCAGGAGTTGTCGAGGGAGTTGTAGTGGTTGAACTGCTTCAAACGCTCTTTCTACATTTTTTCGTAATTCTTCCTCAGTATGTTGTAGAAGGATATTTAGAAATTTTACTTTTCAAAAAGAAATCCAATGGGTTTAAGTCGGGCGAAGGCGATAGTCTTTTGATTGCATCCCCATCCAGTTATTAGGTACGAGACATTTAAATAATTTCGAACAATTAACGCATTATGAGCTGGGGCACCGTCTTTGCCTCGGTCTTTGCTAAAAAAATAACCGTTCTTTGTTCTTCTAAAGGAATATTATGAAGTAAAACTTCCAAATTGTGCTCTAATGTTTGGATATATCTGTCATATGTAAGTGTTTCTCTAAAAACACAATATTTTAAATTGTCGTTTTAATCCTGACATATTAAACGCACATTTTCCTTGAGCTAGGATACATACAGTTAGATATGTTTGCTTCATCACTCTAAATAACGCTATATTTTGGATGATATTTTCCTTCCTAAGAAACCAATGACAAAACTCGCGCCTTCTTGGTTCATCTTCAGGTTTCAAAGATTGGTTGTTATGATAGGTAATATATGATTTATATTAGTATCGTTTTAGAATATTTTTTCAAAATTATTACCATTTTGAACGGAGTTATTTTTTTATTAGTTTGCGCTGGTTTTGGCTTAAATGACATTCGCTTTTCATCGATTTTCATGTTGTTCGAAGGACCAAAACCTGTGCAGTGCGCTTGCTTCATATTATAATTAAATTTTTCTCTAGTTTCATACATTTTTTGGTATACAACTAATGGTGAAATACTGTATTAGACGCCCGAAAAATGTTAAAAACAAGTTGCGAATCGGTATATGCATGATTAAAGCACATTTTTGGTAATTCAGATTTCTCAGCAATGTTTAGTGCACATCTACACTATAGCAGAAAGGTTTTCACTCGGGTTTTCATAAAAATATGAATGTAATTTCTGAGATCTCAGCCGGGCAGCTAGCCATCCAGGTAGCCATAACGAATCAATAGCGTATTTTTTTTCAAAAATGCGCTAAAAATAAAGATAGTTCAGATTTTCAAAACTTTAATGTTGCCACATGGCAACGCTAGGCGCTTGCACTAAGCAAAATTACGAAAAGTTGAAAATTAGAGGCTCCAAAACGTTTATAACGAATTTTAAATAATCAGGAACCATTTCAGTAATTGTACGTTTGCCGTTTCAATATGGCAACGCATGGTGCTAAGGGTGAAGCGGTGTTAGTTTTGTAATTTTTCATTTTACTGGATTCGCTATTGATTGTCTAAAACAAATTAAGTATCCGGAAAAACTTCTCTCATTTACTTTTGGTTTGCTTCGCCAATGCCAATATTTAAAAAATAAAGGAAAGCTCGCCACCAAATACTTGTCACCGGAAGATTCCTCCGGAAATAACTACACCAGAAGATTTACATCGGCGTTGTCATTCTCGGAAGAATTGTCCACAGGAAAATTCCTCCTGTATAATACTCCTTCGCCAGGAATTTGCTTACAAAGCGAGTTCGGTTAAACTCGAACCCAAGGGATCGGAATTACGATATACTCGCCCTCGTGCTCAATTTCCTTCTATTCATGCGTTAACATTCGCCACGACTGATCTGCCAAAAAATTGCCTCAAGGAACCTCCCTCCAGGAAGAGTCAACCATAACATTTTAGCCCCATGGAAGATTCCTCGCCCCCCTTTCATAATAATAGTCCCTCAGGCAGTAGTAACTTACTCCAAGGAAGACTCGCGTTTGGCCATACCAATGACATTGAGAACATTCGGTCTTGAAATGATTTCTATATCCCACATACGTATCTTTTTAAAGAATCCACCCCAGCGCTCGTAAAATATATACACTGTGCTCGAGATAAGAGGGCCACCACCATATCTCTGTAATTTAGATACGAAAAATTTTCCATTTTCCAAGAAATTTGTCCCATAGCTATTCTCGCACGATTAGGGCGCTGTGTGCGGGGGCACCAGCCTTTTTTTCTGTGCGGTGAGTACATCATTGTACCTATTGGTAATAAAAAATGCTACTCAAAACAGTATGCACTTTTTTTACGGGCCATAAAAAAAATGAAGCTGATGATGACTTCTTTGAAACGAAACGTTGTATTGAAAATCTCTCTCAGAAAAAAATAAAATCAACATGGGAAAATTTCGGGTTCTCTTTGAAGCATACGCTTTAAGTCTTTAATTACTCATCTTTCTCTAATTTGACTATCGTCGTATCTTCTATGGTTTCGGAGATCCCCAAAGGTCTCTTGATGATCGTGTAATAAAGTCCCGAGCGATTTCGGTCTCGCGAAGGGAGGAGAGGGCGATAAAGGTACATTTTGCGATTTTTCGGCTATATCTCGAAAATGGTGGCTCGTAGGAAACAAAGTTATTATCAAAATCGAAAGCTCATAAACTTTTCTACAACTACAGGGTATAAAAACGGTTTACGCACCATAGAAATTTAAATGCTAATTTCTTTATATCGAAATATTTTCTCCTAATTTAAAGCAAAGTTGTACATCTTCCCCGAAGTTCAAAACTGTTTTATAAAGAAGCAAGTACAATTTTTTTTTGGAAATAATTACCAAACTGAATGTATAGTGCGGACGAATACATCCAAATTAGTATAGGAGTGTTTGGATACTCAGTAGATGAAATATTGCGATTGTTCAATCTGTACACATCATCCCTTAAATATCGCGAATAAAATTTGTACACATAGGCATTGTTTGATCGAAAATGCGTTTGAATTCACGCAAGGACAATTTTGCGTTTCTTGATAGCTTCAAAAGCTTCATGGGCAAAAATCTAGTACGATGAGTGTTAAAATAAAAACGTCAATTTTGGACAATTGTGGTTATAAAAGGCTGTTCGGTGTTTTTAAACATTAAATAATTACATAACACCGCTTAGTGACAAACATTCCACGAAACCGTAGTTGCGTCTGTGTTTTCCGATATCCCGCCAACAGTAGAATAGAACCCAACTTTACTTAAACGGGAAATACGTACTTATGATAAAAGTAGAGAAAAATAAGTTCGTCGAGCACTTACACGGAAATTTGTGCTAGGCAATAGGAAACACAAACCGTTCCGTTAGGAAGTGGACCAACCAAAATGACCAATGAATAAGTAGCCTATTACCAAAAACGCGCATCCATAAAAGTGTGGGTCGACGATCTGTAATTACGGCGCGACTGATTACTGTACAAGTGATGATTGCGAATGCAATTTTAAACATATGTTACCAATACTAAACGGGCTACCACAGTCACGGAAAATCCAGTTCTTCAAGGTTAAGAATACCAGGCTACACCTTACCTGGACTGCTCTTCTTCTGCGCGATTTGCGGAAGTTGTTGGGCTTCCGCCCGTACATTTTGATAGATAGTTACCGGCCCATGAAACTGTGTCACTGGACCGATAACCACGTCAGATGAATTCTCGATCTGCACAGTCGAACCTGGTGTTAATCCATTACTTCGCACGTCCAGTTGGTACCCACACTCTTCACTATCATCGTCGTCCTCATCATCCGAACTGTCACTTGAAGAACGAGGAACAACGGAAGTGTTTACCGCGTCTATAACAATTGGGTGTACCGATAACACATTGTCGTCACTCGTTTCTTTATTCACTTTGCATGCGTCGTTTGTAAGATTGGCCATTGACTCTACATCGTGTTAGACTGGTTATTTCAAACTGAGTAATGTTAATTGAAGGCCGCGAATTGATACTGCCAACTGGTGGGGATATTGTTGTTGTTTACGTACTTGTAGCAGTTCAGCAGAAGCAATTACGCAAGGTCCACTCATAGATTTCATTTGAGGTAGACATTGAAAATTGTTTATAAAATCAAAGGGCGGTTCCAACACCTATTTTTAACTTTTTATCTTTGAGCATATGTTACTTATTCGTTTATCTTAATACCACTTGCAGTACGTATGTTTGATGGCGGGAAGCTAGCGTCACATCCTTATCATTTTTTTATTTTTGTTCGTTAGTCAACATGAGCAATGATAAGAGTTCGTAACTGATTATGTACGTCCTCGTTTTCTTTAGCCAACTTTGTAATACCGCCTTGGGAGGGCGTGGGCAATGAGAAGTTTTGGTTCATGTCCCGGGTGAATTCGTATAAAGTTCTCGAAAACTGGAGAACACGGCATGGGATGGACTTGGTTCATCATCAAAGGCGAACCGTTTGGTTCTGAATCTGCATAATGCTCTGAAAATGAAAAGTATTTTGTAAGCATAAAATGCATGTTGAAGTAGGTTGTATCTGAAGCAGTTTGTTTGTATTTGCCGGACAAAGGTTGTAAACTTAATTTTATTTTAACGATTGACAAATTACAATTACAAAATTACAACTTCTTCATCGAGGCAAAAATATCTTTAGGGGTTGGTAAAGTATAATGATCACAATTTATTTCACAATTGACAGTTTTCTTAGAGTCCACTCAAATTCTTATTTCCTCTTTTTCCTTTTTAGGGACAATAACAATAGGACTGGCCTATTGACCTATATAGACCTTTTCGGGCACACCTGATTCCATTATTTTTAACAACTCTTTTTCAGATTTTGTTCTATAACAAAATTGGTACATCGTACGCGCGATGAAAAACTAGGATACCTCCTTCTTTAAGTTAAGAGAAATATTTGTGGCAAGCTGCCTTAAATTTATATTACTTATACTAATTATATTACTTAATTCAGTCAATTTCTGCCTAGTAAAGGACTAAAATAAATTATCTCACTCTACAATAATTACGAAAGCTAATGCACCTTGACCAGTATTCGACTTTAGCTACTATATATTAACTTTTTGGCCAGTAACTACTTTCAAACTAAAATTAACATTAATAATACCATTGTCTAACAAGATACAAATAATCACATACGATTTTCAATAGGGGAATTTTTTGCCACACGGCTCATATTCCGAAACCAGACTTTTAATCCGGCTCGTATTCAATAGCACTGATCCCAAAACGCATAGAAATAGATTGGCGAAAGTTTGACATCGCTGTCTCTTTTTGTTTCCGAGTTAGACGAGGAACAGATTTTTTTCTCTCGAAAAATTCCCTTAAAAGTCGATATATGGGTTACTGACCTAGATGTTCCAGTGTCAATATCAAAATTACTAGATTTCCCTCAAAATTTATGGCACCTTAAAAGCTTTTTCTTTATCACTCACCACGCTAATACAACTTCGTTCAAATTTACCTTCTTGTACCGCCGATGCGATTAGTTGACGTTGACTTTTGACTTCTTCCATACTCTGCTAGTGCGTCCTTTAATTCTGCACGTAAAACATTCCTAATCTCGAGCGTCCGGGACATCCGTCAGGATTGTGCCAACGAGCACAACGGTAGCAACTTTGACTTGACAGCTGACTGGACTGACTATGAAACTTTGATTCGACTGACTTAACTTTGCTCCTTGCGTCATACTATTTTGACTTCCTGACTTGTTTGACTTATATGGGTCCTTTTTATGAGACTGGTTTAATTTGTTGACTGACGAATTTGATTGCTGACCATCTGCACTTGCTGATCTCCTAATTTACAACCTATAACTATCTTAGGCATCTGTGAAATTTAAATGCTGCTGAGACAAAATCCTTTTTCTGGATATTATCATTAGAAAAACCACAAACTAAAGAAACAAATTGACCTGGTTTCTGTACATATTTGTGGAAAATGACTCTTTCGCCAATCTCCGACACTGCCGGACGGTGGTAGTCTTGGAGAGGCATTTATTTATTCCGCAAATTGTAACTGATTACGGGTCCTCGGTGAGATCAAATTTCTCAATATCTCAGCTCGTCGCCAAATTGCTATGTATTCGCTGTATAAAGGACAAAGTTATTTACATAAAAGTCAGGAAAACTACAGAACGATTATATCGTTTTTCTGTATGGATTCCTAGAGATAAAATCAAAAAATATAAATTACATTTACTAGAACATGATATTATTTATTTAGATCATTTTTTTTACAATACAATTGTTATTACAAGTAAAACACTGAATAGCGAATGTACTTCTGAACTTAAATTCTAGTTTAAATCCGTCTTTGATAGCAAAAAGTCGCAAAAAATATAAGCATATCTTGGGTACAACTTTATTAGCTGTCTTAGTAACCTGCTAGGAATCTTACCAGTGATCTTAAAAATTTCTTTAGGATTACCTACTTTTGAAATTTAAAAAATCCCCAGATTTTTTTTTCTCCGGACCCAAACTAGAAGTTCTTTCTGAATTTGTAAGAGAAACATACTTCAAAACTTCTTTAGAATCGTCCTTAAAATCTTTTTAGGAATCGTGTTAAAAACTCCATTTGGCGCAGCTTTTAAAATCCTCTGACAATGTTATTAGACATATCCTTAAGATTTTTATTAAAAATAATCTTAACCGTAGTAAAAACCTATTCTAAATCTTGAGGATCTAATAGTGTCTTAGAAATGTTTTTAGAAATGATTTTAGGGATATTCCAAAGGGTTTTGACGGAAAGCTACTTTGAAAATAGTAATACAAACCTTCGTGAGTAAACTAAGGTGGGACATTTAGAGACCATCCAAAACATCTCATTAAAATTTTCAAAACAACTATTGCAATACCTCTGAATAATTTTAGAAATGTCTTTAGATAATGTTCTAAAAATATTAATTATCACCTTATAAAGGTTTTTTAGAATTTGAACAATTTGTTTACTTTCTTTTTATAAATCTTTTAAAAACTTTGGCAGAGGTTTTTTTAAAAAACGATTTTAGAATTTTTTAGAGGACTTTTGGGCAGTTCGAATGGCGTAGTGGAGTGTCTGCTCTACTAAAGGCTAAAGGGTCTCTGGTTCTAACGCAGGTTCGGCCATTGATTTTCAAATGTCAGGTGCATTTGTGTGAAACAAACAACGTGTTAGGACTCTTGTTGAAAACATTCTTTGGCTTCAAATTGTTTAAAAGCAAAAACCGAGAATTTTAAAGGTCTTATAAGAACTTCTATGAATCTTGCTATTAATTTTACTATGCACCTTTTTGCAAATTTGCTTATGCAGAGAAAATTTTTAGAAACATTTTTTCGAAAAGCTTTTTGGAATATTTCTAAAAAATAATTCTTGAATTACCGTTTAGGGATCTCTGAATTTTTTTTAGAAACACAGCTAATTGTTTTCATACAAATATTTGAAATCTTGTTTAAGTGCTAATGTTGGGTCACAGTGAGAAATTGTTTAAAAACCTTTTTCAGAATATTCTTGGTTGTTTTTAAATAAATATCCGCAGCATTTTGGGAAATCTTTTTACCTATCTGAGAATTTTTTTAGGAATTTGACTGTTTTTCCAATCTTCTTTGTATAGCTTTAGAACATGTTTAGAATTCGTGTAAGAATTCCTTTGGAAGTCTTCGTAGAAATGTTAGAATAAATGAGCTTAAAAGTCTTCTTGAAAATCTGAATGAAAAGCATTTTTGAGGCACTTTGGACTTCATAAACCTTAGAACCTCTTTATCAATTTAAAATTGGGTGTTACGTGCATTATCAGAATTATATTATATTTCTTCCATCTCGTAACACACAAGTTAACCTACTTTCGATTCTTTTTGCACAGACTTTCAAACTTCCCCCTCAAGTTTACCAATTATTACACTGAGTTTCGCAACAATGCCACAAATTGCCAGAGCCAAAAAATATCCGATGAACTTGATTTACCAAAAAAATTACGCCTAACTCTTTCGCTCTTTCAGGTGTTTACAAAGTGGGCTTTAAGGGTTTTCTTTCGGTGTACGTACGTGGGTTAAACTATATTCGTTACAAACGAACATAAAATTTTTTAAAAACTCATGTTTTTAATAAGGCCTGATACAAGAAAGTTCACAATTTTCCCTAAACGAAATTCTTAATAAAAACTTTCTTTTCCTACAATTTTTAAAGACTTGCAACCCATACTTTTTCATTTAGTCCACTACTACTTTCAGCGGTAACCAGGCATTTACCACTTTTAACATTTCACCTTGTAAAGGTAAAGGTAAATTTTCCGCTAAAATGTAAACAAGTCTATCGATATTCTATCTATATTATATTACGTTGTAGAATTATAGGTAAAAATCCTCCCTGCGCTTGACACCTTTTTAGGATAGGTACTTACTAATAGATACGAGGCTTGTAAAAAGTTAAGAATCTCAGGAAAAAAGGTAACTTATATATATATGAATGTATTCAAAAAGGAATAGTGGAGAGGGTGGGTGAAGAAATCCTGAAGCTGTACCGTAGTATATTAAATTAAACTCTACGTTAATGATTACCTAGATTGTGTTGAAACTAAGGGAGAAGCCATCACAAAGTATATTGAAGTATTCTCTATCCTACAAAAAGGGGGGTTTTATCTTTGTGGTTGGAATTCAATTTGTGAGGAGGTAATCGAGAAAATACTCGGAGAACAGAGGTCAAAAAATAATATAAAATAAGAAAATGAGTGGCCTAAGGAAAACGTTCGAAAAATAAATCGAGAAGAGCTAAAGATGAAAGCAGCACAGAATTTAGTGATAGCTAGGAATGTGTACCTAGGTATATCATGGACCCAAATAATTACTGGACTAAATTGGTGAGAGTAAGGGCGTGGGCAAAATGATTTATTAGACGTACTAAAGGACAACACATTTTGGCAGGGAAATTGAAACAAGAAAAGAGGAACGATCTAATGCGTCGGAGCTTGGTTAGAACGCAGTAGTTTGGATGATGGGAGAAAGAATGAAATTATATTTGACTTTAGGCAAAAGAATTACACGAATGATAATTGAATATTTCCATCAGAAGGCAAATCTTATGGGTGGGGAGTAATTAATAATGTCAGATAATTTTGAGTTATTTGTTGTGGTGGTGATGAAAATTTGGGATCTAAGCTGTTGTTTGCTACTTTACACATCAGAAATGAAATTAATTGGGGCGCTACGCCCCCTTCAATTTAGAATCCTATTGTTCGCTTGTGTAAAATGAACTGCTAATCTTTCATAGTTCTACAAGCAAATTCCAGCAATTTTTTCTCATAAGATTGTAAGGGCTAGATTATTATATAATGGGTAATTTTCATATCTATCTGAATAGTTTGAATACGTCCACAATCTACAATCTACTGAAAATATTCAGGTTACGTTTGTGCAAAGTTAGGTAGGTACTTGATAATATAGGAAGTTTAAGGTTTCCCAATCTTCGCATTACTGAGGTATAGTGCTGCAATTGGAAATTTTAAGTTCTAGGCATTTACAAGTAGGTACAGGTTTCCTTGAGGAATGATACCAAAATCCCTCGCCTTTTGTGTTAAGTGTCTGCTAAAATCGCTTAAATAGTTTTACCTACAAAGTAGAAGTATGTACTTGACTCTACTGGCAACTAGCAGTATGCAAATCTTGGGTGCTTTGAACTTAACAATTTGCCATAAGAAAGAAAACTTAAAGCGTTGAGTGAAGGATTCTTCACTCAATGCTGATTTCTACGTTACGCTGCCATCTTGTGATACTCGTTTATGTATGTTTTAGCAAATGTCGTACAGTGACCTAACATAAATTTCAGAATGTACCCTTTGTTACAGTAGAGAAATGCTTTCTACTCATTATTTAAAATTTCTTATTGCTCAACAAGAAGAGAAATACAGAAATTAATAAGAATTCAACCATTTTGCTTTGCTGTGACGATGGCGCCATCTAATACAACTACATTCCGAGCCATCATAGCAGAACACTACAACTCGTGTTTGAATAATAAAGTGTTTTAACGTATTTTGGCTTACGCCCGAAGATAACGCAGTTTGTATCGTTCTTGCACGTGTGTAAGTAAATTTCTTTTGAACCCCACGATCAATATACAACAGAGTGAGTGTAAAATACCAGCAAACAGGTGGATATAGTCGATTGTAGCGGATCCTGCAGGTAGATTATGTTTTAACGTGTGTTTGTATTGTAACTTAAAAATTATTTCGGTCAATTGAGAGATTCGTAAATTTAATTAAACCTCTAGGGTCACTAATGAAATAATTGGCTTACTGATTACACGACGTCACTTTCGTATTCTAGATCAATCGTAATTGTCTATTTAAAATGTCACAAATGTCAAAGGAAGAATTGGTTTTTGCAAATACCTATTGCACTGCAGATAATGACTGCAGTGGATCCAAAATTCCTCGCGAGTTCTTTTTTTCTCGCCTCCTCTCAACTGTTCAAAATTTTCCTTGGTAATAGAATGCACAAACAAACTTTTCTCATTTTACATGACAGTTTAATTTTTGGGTTAAAATTTTAAGTCACAATAACCTCTCATTACTCTATTTAGGACCATCTGGTATGGAAAGGCCATGAGCATTCTGACGTTACAGTTTGGGCAATGCGGAAATCAGATCGGAAAAGCCCTATACGAAGAATTGTACAGCGACATCAAAACTGATGTGTCCAAAACCGGCGTCGGTAAAAAGGCGAACGTTGAGTATGTGACAGAGTCGGTGAAGAAGTGGTTCACTGTCAACAAAAGTGGAGCTTTGGAAGTTAGATCAATACTAATAGATACCGAAAGTAAAGTAGTGGCTAACGTTACCGCCAATGGTCATTACAAATTTCGCAACGTCGTGGCGAAATCGCATGGGGGAGCGGCGAATAATTGGGCATACGGGTATACCACGAAAAGCGAGCTGTTAACGAAAGACATTCAAGACGGAGTGAGAAAGGAGATTGAAAGGGATGGAACTGTCTTGGGTATCATGGGAATTTTGGGATCGGCTGGTGGTACCGGTTCGGGCGTAGGGAGCAGGACGCTCGAAATACTCCGGGATGAATACCCCAAGAAACTCATCACTGGCGTGGTTGTGCTGCCGTACAAACGCGGTGAAGTTGTCACTCAAAGCTATAACAGCCTACTAACTCTGGCAAAATTATGCAACGTAACTGACGGAATTTACTTATACGAAAACGACACCATGCACAAGATGTGCTCGAAGCTTTTATCGGTAGCTAACGTCACATTCCTGAACATTAACAGCCTGATTGCTCAACAGTTAGCTGCGACGTTTCAGCCCTTACAAAACACAAGTGTTTGGGACATACATAAAAGTTTAACCCCCCATCCTATATTCAAGCTAATCCAAGTGAAAAGTGCCCCGCACGTTTCCAAGGAGTATTTGAAATTCGAGGCTCCGACAACGTGGTCCGTACTTATCAATCAAATCAGAAATTCAATTAAACCGGATTTGCAAGACTATTTGGGAAAATTTAACAGAAGGATGCAGTGTACGGGTAACGCACTGATCGGCCGAGGGAGTACGCCTTTTACCGCTGATGACTTATCACAGATCGCCGACTCCGCTTTGTACGTCGGATGGGTACCTTCACAGTACTGTTTATCAAATTTTTATCACATCAGAAGCTTTAAGGATAATAAAAAATTTGTAACTTTTTTAACAAATAACAATTATGCGTGTTTGTCTCTAAAGGGAGTGCTGGATGATGCATGGACGTTGTTTGGCAGTAGAGCGTACCTGCACCATTACCAACGTTTTAATATTGATGAGCAGTTCTTTTTGGATTCGTTTGATGCGTTTGAGACTTTATACGAATCATACAAAGGTTTATAGTGACAGGTGCAGTATTTTTAAGGGTGCATGTAAATAAATGGATTTTAGAAATTTCGAGTTTTGAGTTCTCAATAGTTCTGTTATTTAAACGCAAATTAATATATAATGTAATATTGGTTACCCCCTAATTGGTAATCTAAATGCCTACGAATAAATATTGTTCCTAATATTACTATCTGCAGAACCTTCCCCTCGTTTTAACTTGTCTTGTATACCTACATGGTATCCAACGACAAGCTGCGAATAGGAATCTGATACTTTGTACCTACAAAAGGAAAAAAAAATTTGTTTGGGGCTGTAATTATTTAAACTATCCAAAACTGTAAGCCCGATTTAAAGGACAAACATATACGTCTTAGTATGGAGGCCAGCGATGTTTACGTTTTTCGAATATTAGCTTCAAATATGGGAAACACTATCTATAAACAGAAAGGATTGAGACGATCTGAATCAGTTATTTTAAGTAAGTGATTTTAGTCAACGTGCACAGTACTAAATTCCTTCCAAACACGATCTAAAACTTACTGGTTTGTATATTAATAAAAGATATCCTTTTTTTGGCAATATATGCTCCAGATTTCTAATGAGACTTCGAACGTTTATGAAATACAATGTTTCAAATAGGATAAAATGCATTTTTAGGAAGATTCTAAGCCGATTAGGAATATTTTTAAGAATAAAAGCACAGAGGTACCTACTACTCAAGTGGATAATATGAAAGAGAGGTTTGTTAAAGGTCAAGTTTATAGAAGATTAATGAAACTACTATTAGTTATTTACTATTGCTACGAATATTTTTTAACCATAAGAAACAAAAAAGTTTTAGAAATATTCCGCGCCACCAAAGATATGATAAGGTTTTTTAAAAAGATTTTTAGCAACATTTCGGCATCAAGCAAAAGAAAGTTTTACGATTTTTACGATTTATTGACAAAAAAGTCTAGTTTTGTTCACTATTGATTGAAATTATGACCACGAATGCAATTCGGCATGATTTTGATTTTGCACAAGTACTACGTACGTATACCTATATGGTTCTATTAAACAATTAAGAATGTTTATAATTTTTGTAATTAATTGTGCAATTACTGTAGGTCATTGTACAGGGTGTAAATCGAAAAGTGGAACATAGGCGTTTAACATGGGAAATTACTTTTTCTTTGCGCAAACGTTTCCTAATCTTACGCAAAAATACTTCGAATAAAAGTTATAGAGATATAAATTCTGCATCTAAATCATGCGAAACGATAATTCTACCTCTTCTTGTACGCGAAAAAATTAATTATAAAGATTCTGTTTTCACGAGCTTTTAGTCTAAGTAGCCATGGACTATGATAAAAGAAAAACATAACCGGATGTCGTTTGGATTTACAAAAAATACTTCATTTTTGTCGAGGGAAAAGTGATCAGCTGGGGTAGTCAAATATGCATGATACGTACTGTATTACACCCGTCAGTCGAGTACTGTTCCCTTACTAAAAATGAAGAAGTGAATTTTTGAAAAAAATTATTTTCCTTATGGCTGGCAGGCCGGCTGTCCGCGTGAGATCTCAACAACTACAATAGCTAGAGAATTCAAATGTTCACTAAAAGCTTTCTGCTATAGTGTAGATGTGCAGGCACTAGTCTATTTTGAGTTAGATAACTTGTGAGTTCGATAAGTGAAGAAAATAATCTCGATATGGGTTTCGGAGGTGCTATAATTTTACCGTTAGATAGCGCTACCAGTATAAAAACTTATTATTTACTTTGTGATTTGTTTTACAAAATAAAGACGTATACTCAATTGAAACTAAATCAAATTAATTATTTAACGCAGCCAAAATTACTCCTGAGATCGATAATTTTAAACTTCGCTAATAAAATACTGACCTGCATGACCAAAAATGCGCTTTAGTCATGCATATGCTGATTTACAACTTGTTTTCATATAACTGAAACTAAAATAGTTTCCTATAACTTGATCAAATTTCAGCTATTAGTTTACACCTCGGTTTACACATATCATGATTTGCGTCAAATGGAGCTTCAATTACCTCACCCCACATACAACCGCTTGCATTTCTTCCTTTATTGACGAGCTCCTAGGCGAGTTCATGATTTTAAACTTTCTGTCCTTCCCTCCGCCCGCTTGTGTACATGATAATTTGCGAAAGCTTTCGAATTTTCTAATTTCGTTTTCAGTATTATCATCACCCAAGGAAATACTGAAATCCGGCTTATCGAGAGTAATAAAAATATCGCCAATTTTACCATGAATGTATGTACACAATGGAAATGCTAGGGGAAATGCTTACAAATTATACAAAGAAATACAAAGTATACACAAGTACGTAATTTTTCACACTAGGAATTTTTTTGTTTCTTTACTATATACATTTTATCAAAAATTACATATTGTCCCAGAGACCCCGAATTACCGAACGTGCCAGATTGAGGAACGGTCCGGTTAGCAAGGTTGCACTGTACACTAGTTGCTCACTTCTCCATCACATTTTTTAATATTAATATTTTATCCACTCAATGTGGAAATGTAGTTTATCCTCTATAGCGTTGAGTGAGGAATATAAAGAGGCGCAACTTGATTAATTTACATGAGGCTTATTCAAGCACCGACATATGGATACGCCACTTGTTAAAAAGGCACCGAGATGTGTCAGTACCTCCGCAACTTCGCAAAAAGTAGTCGATTTTCAGAGGTCTTGGTATTTGAGCGACGTTTAAGCATCAGAGTCGCACGTCTACCATACTCACACCCCACCCACTGTGGAGGGGCGAGGGGGTGCAGGAAGCTTTGGTCAATGAAATGGGGAATACGTATCGCAATTTTACATTTTACTTTACTATTTCTCACTCAACGTTTATAGGTAATTACGATCACATTCATTTTCGGACTTCAGTAACCGCTCTCCCACTCGGACGACCATCTGCTTGGCAGAATCTCCAGTAGGTATTATGTATGTGACTTTTCAACACAAACATAGCAGTGTAAATTTGGGGAGGGTTAATTGAGCGATCCGTACTCTAATTGAAGAATCGTTGCTTTTAAACATGCACTTAAAATTAAAGTAGTACTAGAGTTCCTAGGTACTTTAGAGCTCTGATTTAATCCTTTCCTATTTATTAACCAAAAAACTTAAAGTTGTAAGTCCAAAGTGGGTTTCTCCAGGAAGAATATCAAGGGCTGCGGCGAAAGGTCTCATTTTACAACAGTAATTTTGAAAACTTTGCAGAATTTCTGTAGAATACACTTTGATTTAGTTACGATATTCTATAATTTGTATTACTTCAGTTTAGTTAATATGGTATAGATTCATTAATGTGTATAATGTGGGAATAGTTATTTACATATGAGTATGGTAAATCAAGGTTTACGTTAACGAGTGAGATGTTTACTGCCGAAGCGTAGCTGAGGCAGGAATTTCGAAACGAGTAACGTTAACTGATTTTTTGCGCGATCGGTCATTTCTGACTATTTACCATGGGTGTTTCCATGACAGTAGGTAGAATTTACCAGTTGCTATGATTACGACGACGTCAAAATTACTTACCGATCTAAAAACAGAACAGCAAAAATACTTACCGACGCCTTTTTAAAAATCAACAGTCTTACATTACATTTAATCTTTAATTATTGTTAGGTACATTAAACGTACAATTTGTGCTGTTGTTTCCTATAGCAAGACGCTCATAAAGTCATAAAGGAAGTTCAAAGCTAGTAAACTACATCAGACACATGCACATTTTTATGAAATTATTAACTTCAATTTTGACAAATAAACTGGTTACCTAGTGATATACACCATACCACTTCGATCATTTCGATTTATTCTGCTCGTTAATTTCTTAGTGCATATTTATATTGGTTGCATAAATTTAATTTCGATCGCGCAAAAAATGTTATAAGCACGTCGAACGTTAAGGGTTACCGTTCTCAGACAATAATTGGAGTCGTCGCTTCGCTCCTCCTCCAAACAATTGTCTTCGAACGGTAAAAATCCCTTACCGTTCTCCATACTTAATATACTATAACATACAAATAATGTAAAACATTTTATTTCATACTGCTCTTGTTTCTATTAAAATGCCATACAATTTTTGATTAGAACGTGTACGCGTTCAATTGAAAGCAAAAGTCGATCACTTGATTTGTTTGATCTGACAGTAGTTTGACACATTAATACATAGGTTTAGATGGATGTCAATTGAAGTTGTTAGGCAACATTTCCAGTCTGGTAAAAATTTTCAGTCTGGTAAAATACGATTTACCAGACTCAAATCAGTCTGGGAAAGCGGCGATTACTAGATAGTATGAAATAATAGTTATTTACATATGAGTATGGTAAATCAAGGTTTACGTTAACGAGTGAGATGTTTACTGCCGAAGCGTAGCTGAGGCAGGAATTTCGAAACGAGTAACGTAAACTGATTTGACATACAAATAATGTAAAACATTTTATTTCATACTTACTGCTCTATTTCTATTAAAATACCATTTTGAGTAGAATGTTGTAGGTACACATTAAAATAAAAGCAAAAGTCACTTCATTTGTTTGATCTGACAGTAGTTTGACAAATATCAATGCATACGTTTAGATGGATGTCAGTTGCGGTTGCTAGGCAAAATTTCCAGTCTGGTAAAAATTTTCAGTCTGGTAAAATACGATTTACCAGACTCAAATCAGTCTGGGAAAGCGGCGATTACTAGATAGTATGAAATAAATAAAATTTACTTTACTTTACTTTACGCCAATTTGGGTTTTGGTGTCATTGCCAAAGGAGCGGTCAAGGTTAAGTTAAGTTAAAAAAATAATAATTCGCGCAAGTTCATAATTGCCTTACATAGTGGACTGGAGGAAGATCCAGTCTCGTTGTTAAACTCGAGGTCGAAATTGAGGTTGTTGCTAGGGTTGTTGCAGGTTTGGTTAACTGACGTTTTCCGGTATTTTAGCACAAGATATCATTTCAATGACGCATAATCTGTACTTAACCTTTGCACACCAAGAATGTAATTATCTAATTAATGTACAACAAAACTTTTTTGTTATTGTGGCACAACTTTTAAATCGACGAATAAACCGCAATTCATTCGTGAAGACGAAGATATATTAGTTTGTAAAAAGATCACCGTAATTACCGATGTTTAAGTAAAAGTATACCTACCTCTCTTTAACTTTCTAACGTTGAGTTCAAAATTTTGATTTACATTTCCTTCATTCCTAGATATCCGCTGTTAAAAAAATTGTGGTTTGTTACGTGCATTTCTTCTTCAAATCTTTTAAAGGAGGAATTACTACAATACAACAACATTTAACGGTATAATAGCGGAAGTCGCAAAATGTCTACACTGTTGTGACTAACGAAGAATTGAAATAAATAGTTTACAGTACACTACTGTTTTATCGGTAGTGTCAAACTACAAGAAAAGGTGCAGGTCTCGGTTCAAATTGGCATTTCGCACTAGTAGGTTTAACTTCCGTAAGGTGCATTCATGTTAGTATCCAAATAGTAATCTCCATTTGCGCTAATAATTAAACAATAATTTAGTAGTATCACATCAAACATAATCTAATACCTTGTATCGATGTGTAGTCCACCAAGGTAAGATAAATGCTGGTGGGCGCACATTCCATTTCGATACATCTTATAGCTGCTGCATTGAAGAGCTGCAAATCCATTCCGAGTAACAGACTCTGAATAGTACACAAACGCTCGACCATGAGCACAACTACCCAACGGATCAGCTCCACATCCGGGTTGAGGAAGTGTCCCATCATTTGGGAAGTAGTCAGCGTGGCCAATTGAACTTAAAAATCCAGCCATCCCACCGGCTGTGTGTATAACCTGCACGAATTCGGCATCCCCTTTATCTAGACGGTTTTTGGTATTCGTCAGAGTGAACAGTGGGCCTGCCGGATCAAGCCCTACTATATTCCTCAACGTACCATTGACGGCAGCACCTGTGCATCCCGCAATATGAGCCCCAAGACTGTAACCCACGAGTACAGCTGAACGTTTATCTAATTGAAATTCTCGAAGCAGTGCACTAATAAAGCTTGCCAGATGAGAACCTACGACTTCAACACTCCGAAATGCTTTGACATACGATCCGTTTGCTCTAATAGACCAATCTAGAACAAAAACGTTCATGTCGCTCGCTTTCAGAAGAGCCTCCGTGAGCAGTGTGTTTACTTTGGATAGGTAGGAATTTCGCCAGCCATGGATTATGAAGAAATTGTCGTTTATAGGTTGGTAGAGCTGGGAAATCTTCAAATCTTTAATTTGAGTCATGTTTACTTTATAACCAGACCCTAAGTTTCGTCTCGTATACAGGTATAGGGCCAAGTCACTTAGGAGAATATCTGCTCTCGCTTCCAACGTAGCATCAGCCAAATCTTCAACTAAATCCCTTTCCCCGTTGAAATAATACAAATTCCGAGTTCTGTATGGATCATTCTCGATTGGTATGAAACGGCGCCCCTCTGGCATAATAGATATTGGTTATTTTTTAATAAAGTAATGGTCCCTGTAATACATGTGATATTCTTTCGTACACACAACTGTTGTTTTTGATATTTAGTATGACTTGACAATTTACGGTATCATAGAAAACCAAAAGTATAACAGGAATACCAGCAACTACCATATACGACCATTTTTCTATATACAGCATTACAAATTTTGTTATTTCTTCGTTTGTCTTTTAAAAACAACCAACAGCAGCGCGATTTTTACCACTAAGTGGTTTTAAAAAAATACAATTGAATACAAAAGGTGTCAAATTAGGAAAACGCGAATCGCCCCCATAGAAAAGGCTTTGTTTTCTGTGTTAACTTCAGTCAGTCACTGGTGTTCACTTGTTCAGTGGTATTCTGTTAGAAATGGCGCACTTCCGCTATTTGGCACATGTATTATCTAAACTATCTGTATATGGTATGACTTACCGGTACCACAGAATACGGGCGCGAAGAAGGCAATGGTGAGAAGAGCGCTAAGCATTGTCATTACCATAATTAAAAGTTTGTAGAGGGTACAAGAATATATAAATTTTAAGTTTTTATCTCTAAGATTACGCAGTACAACCTTGCACTATGAAAAGCAAATGGTTTTTGCCAAACATTGTCGCCCTGCTTCGATTAGGAAGTAGGTTAAATATATATCACCCTATACCTATTTAATTAGGTAATGATGGTATACCTCGTGGTATACCTACTATTATTCTTCTCATAGGGGACTAAATAGGAACATACTCAAATGTTTAATTGATTTCATTAGCCAGTGGCAGATCTATAAATTTGCGTACGGCGTTTAATATTATAAAGAAACACTCACCCACTTTGCTATAATTCCATTTGACCATTCGAGTCATAAAATGCTCCTCCTCGCATAGGGTATGAATGATATTTTCTTTTACTATAATCTTGTGCTCATTTATAATTTTGTGCGAGACACGGTATCGATATTTCAAAATTTTTTGGTATATGCCTCCAGCTATTGACTGTAGTGTCATTGATATTTTAAACATTTTATTTTATTCACGTTTTGTGCTCATTTGTCCTGCTAATTTAAAGTGCTCATCCCGTCAATGGGCAATTCACATTTGTCGCATGACTCGCTTGAGCTAGGTGGATATTGCCATCGCCGTTTTTTGCACAAAATTTCATCAAATGTCGACATTTTAAGCAACTTTTAAAGAACAAAATTTTTCCGTCTGTGTGTACGTACGTACGTTACTTATGTGTACAGTGTGGTCCAATTTCGATGGGATTAAATGAGTACCTATCTGTATTATTAGCGCAGATAAACCAAAACGGTTTATGTACTCGTGACCTTTTTTTAATGCTTATTCCATTAACGTTACCAGAAATAAGCTACCGTCTTTTGGTTTTTCACGATAGAGAAAAACTGAAAAATGGCGAATTCTTTCAATTTGCTGTAACTCCGTTATTTTTAAAGCTAGAAGAAAATGGCTTTAGCATTATTCAGACTGTTTTTAACGTAGACATCAATGCCGTCAGTCGTTTGTGTTTAGTCATTTTAGTAACTGCGTTGTAACTCGAAATCGATTTTTTAAATTGAACAGTTTACAATGGATTTATTGATTTATTGTTTTAAGAGCTTTCCCAAAATGTATAATATATCAGTTATTTTCAGTGATAAGTTTTCTACAATAAATTTTGAACATTGTTGAGCGATTATGTGTAACTTTCGTAATGAGAGGTCGATAAAGTTGGCACCCCTACTTTGCCCAAATCAAGTAAAAATATGACTATAATTTAGGACAAATCCAAGGCTAATTTGTACCCACAAAATTAGAATTTGTGCCCGAGTTTGTGCCCGAGTTTGTGCCCGCTTAGTTCTGCCGGAAAACCGGTTTTTAAAGTGGGGATGCTAACTTGAAATCAGGTTAGCACTCCCACTTTTCCCGATTGAAATTGTTTTAGTGGCCGCAAAAACGAATGAAAGACTAATTTATAACCAAATTAGATTTTCATTGTTTAAACAATTTATACATTTTTTTAAAACAATTTTACTATAAAATGGAAATTCTCAGAATTAATAAAAAGAAATGGAACGTATAAAGTAAAGACTAATTGGTATCCTTAACATTAGAATTTGTACCCGCTTGGTTCCGCCGGAAAACTGATTATAAGGTAATAAACCTGGCCGCCTGGCATAAATTCAAAATATCCGCTATATAATGCCAGAAGATTTTAGAAAAATTACTTCCGTCGACACTCCATTTTAGAGATATTCACATTGCAGATATTGGCAGTGAATGTTCTAACATCACGAGCAGATGTGTCTCGGTCAGACGTTCCCCTTGCCCTTTATGAGTATCCCCTTCTGATACTTTGCGAGATATTCGCTCTTAACTTTGACATCACTAATGAAACGTACCAATCGCCCTTTGTGAGTACCTCCTCCGACACTGCACTCGAGATATTAGTACCAATCACGTTATGGGTTCGAGGTGGAGAAAAGTGGTTGTTAGAAACTAATTCCTTTCATTGAGACATTTCATTAGAACACCAATGAAAGATAAAATAAATTTCTAACTAAAAATTACGTAAAAATAGAATGGACCGTTCAATAGACGTATGATATAAGTTTACACGCTAGTTCTAACTTATGTAAAGACAGACCGCTAAAAATCATCTCCTAAAATCTGTCAAAATCTCTCATATACAGTTATAATTTTAGTTTTTATGTGCTCGATTTTCCGTCGTGTGTCTGTTCGATCGAGACTCGGCTCCTCGGCCACCTCGAGACTTCGGGTTTTTGCTATCCATGTGAGTTTGTCATCAACTTTATAACCTCCAGATCTTCACGCATCCATCATTTTTATAATAACTTTTTGGCCCAATAGTATACGTTGCTGAAAAACCATAGCGACCTTTCTTATATTCTTAAGATCATGTTTACCAATTTTCAAGGCGATCGGGCGTTTCTAAACAGTTATTGTTATTGTGCACAACTGCACATGGACAGAGATACAAACGGACAGATAGGCAGACCGCAATACAAAATTATAAACTATTTCGAGGATCGTTACTAATTCAACACACTACATTCTTTCGACCTGGATATTCTCTCCCAATATACGCCCTGGCTCAGACGACTTCCTAGCAATATAATTTGTTTACAAAAAAATGTTAGTTCTTAATTTATACGTTGCATTTCTTTTTGCTAATTCCGAGAATTGTCCTTTCTTAGAAAAAAAATAATTATATAAATCGTTTAAACAATGAAAATCTAAGTTGGGTACAAATTAGTGTTGAATTCATAGTTTTTAATGCGACTAGTAGTCTAGGCGATAGAGACTGTAAAATTGGCAAACTGGACATTTTGAGGTGGAAAAGAAAAAAATGGTGGAATATGTTCAGTTAGGTGTCAAAAACAACATATTAAAAATCTCATCCTCCAGACCCTGTGCTAAAGGCTCCAGCCACCCCACCATCCCCCAAAAACCGTGTTTTCGCTCTTTTTGGCTGATATCTCGCGATCTATGAGGTCTATATGAAATATTTTTAGCAATATTTCTCGGGAAATTTTATGCAAGGTAGATACTCAGAAGTTAGCCTAGGTGTACCTCTTAGCCTAGGAAATTCATAAAAGGAGGCAAAAATCATCAATTTTCGTGTTTTTTTGCGGTTTTTTGCAAATATATCGCGACCTTCAGGGCTAGATGATATATGTTTAGCTGAAAATGCTCTTCGTGCAATTTCATACGAGATAGGTAACTGAAGAGTTGGCGTAAAGTCACCTTTAACCTTCAACTTTCATGTGTGAGGAAATATTCATTGTAAAACAAAGTATTTCTATGTACCATTTATTAACGTAAAAACAGTATTTTCATATTAAAATATTCACACATTCATTTATACCTCAACGTAATCATTACCCTTATACTTATCCAAATCAATTCGTACTTTTTCGATCAGACTTCTTAATCAAAAGTTATAGACTAGAAACCAATTTGAAAAAAAATTCAAAGGGCTGTAACTTTTGAACTAGTAGCCCAATCTTGGAACTGTTTGAAATTATTGATTCTACAGGCCACATTCTATAAGAAAATTTTTTTTCCGGGTCGATCTGAGACAATTTTTTTTTCGGGGCTCAAAAAAGGCAGTGTATAACCTTCCTTTTTTACCAAAAATCGACTACACCAAAATTTCTCGGGAAAACACTTTTTCATATTAATTTTGGTGCGTAGAATCCAAATCAATTCGTACTTTTTCGATCAGACTTCTCAATCAAAAGTTATAGACTAGAAACCAATTTTTAAAAAAAATTCAAAGGGCTGTAACTTTTTTAACTAGTAGCCCAATCTTGGAGCTGTTTGAAATTATGGATTCTACAGGCCACATTCTATAAGAAAATTTTTTTTCCGGGTCGATCTGAGACAATTTTTTTTTCGGGGCTCAAAAAAAGGCAGTGTATAACCTTCCTTTTTTACCAAAAATCGACTACACCAAAATTTCTCGGGAAAACACTTTTTCTTATTAATTTTGGGTGCGTAGAATCCAAAACAATTCGTACTTTTTCGATCAGACTTCTCAATCAAAAGTTATAGACTAGAAACCAATTTCGAAAGAAAATTCAAAGGGCTGTAACTTTGAACTAGTAGCCCAATCTTTGAACTGTTTGAAATTATGGATTCTACAGGCCACATTCTATAAGAACATTTTTTTTCCGGGTCGATCTGAGACAATTTTTATTTCGGGGCTCAAAAGAAGGCAGTGTTTAACCTTCCTTTTTTACCAAAAATCGACTGCACCAAAATTTCTCGGGAAAACACTTTTTCTTATTAAATTTGGTGCGTAGAATCCAAAACAATTCGTACTTTTTCGATCTGACTTTTCAATCAAAAGTTATGGACTAGAAACCAATTTCAAAAGAAAATTCAAAGGGCTGTAACTTTTGAACTAGTTCGATTTTTGGTAAAAAAAGGAAGGTTTAAACACTGGCTTCTTTTGAGCCTCGAAAAAAAATTGTCTCAGATCGACCCGGAAAAAAAATTTTCTTATAGAATGCGACCAGATATGCTGAACAGAATACACGAGGGACACCTTGGAATCATAAAATGTCGTGCACGAGCCAAGGAAACAATCTGGTGGCCCGGTATTGCTAAACACATCGATGATAAGGTAACTGGTTGCGAGAAGTGTATCGAACACAGAATAACACCAACAGAGCCGCTTATGGCCTCAGAAGTGCCCGAATACCCCTGGCAAATCATAGCTTTGGATTTGTTCGAGGCTAACAAGAAACATTATCTGGTTGTAGTAGATTACTTCTCCAGATACATAGAGGTAGCAAGTCTACTGCCTCAGAAGTCATTGCAAAGCTTAGTACTTTCTTAGCAAGGTGGGGAATACCAGAAAAGATTCGTTCAGACAACGGACCTTGTTTTAACAACCAACTTTTTAAGAATTTCTCCCAAAGGTTCGGATTTAAGCATGTTACAAGTAGCCCCTTGTATCCCCAATCCAACGGTCAAGCAGAATCGGCCGTTAAAATTGCGAAGAAAATTATTTTAAAATCAAATGACCCAAATTTAGGATTGTTAAGCTACAGGACTACCAAACTTCAGTGTGGATTTTCCCCTTCAGAGCTAATAATGGGCAGAACACCCCGTACTACCTTACCAACAAATAAAATGAATCTAATTCCTAAATGGGACTATTTACCGGATTATATTAGGCGTAGAAAAATTGAGATTCAGGTATACACTGATAATTTTAACAAACACCACAGAACCAAAGTAGTTCAAAATTTAAATGTTAACGATAGAGTTTGGATTACAAACTTAAAGAAATACGGTGTGGTGGTCAATGAAGGACCTGAACCAAGATCATACGTTGTAATAACTGATAACAAGCACTATCGACGAAATAGATCTCACCTAATAAAGGCAAATGATACAGCAAATGATACATTAAACCGCTACCCTTACGAATTGTTTGAATGGCCGGAAGAATTGGAAGACCGGACGTCAACGCAGGAAGATCTAAAACGGGGAGGAAGAGCGGAAGAGAGAAGTCTGACGGAAGAGACTGAACAGCGTCCACTGGTAGGAAATGATTATGTCCAGTCAAACGAAGACAATGGTGTAACTCGAGGTGTTATTCCAGCAGAGCAACAGTTTTACACAACCAGATCGGGTCGCGTGGTAAGGCCACCGAGGTCTCGTTGTGAGTGTGGAAACCTTGCTTGTAGTCATTAGTGCCATAAACCCGTAGTTATAAAGACAAGACTATAGTATTAAGTTGACAATTCTAAATCAGTTGTTTAAGTGAAACCGAACTTGCCTGATAAACTATTCTAAAGACTTTGAACTTTAAGACATAAAAAGGGGGGATGTAATATAAGGTAAACGTGACAACGTTGCACGGGTCTCGTACACCGGAACCGGAAAGACAGTCACGACGACAGAAGTCACGTGGATGTACGCGACAAGAGGTAGGTGCAAATTAATCAGTATATAACATGTAGAATCGATAATTTCAAACAGTTCCAAGATTGGGCTACTAAAAAAGTTACAGCCCTTTGAATTTGCTTTCCAAATTGGTTTCTAGTCTATAACTTTTGATTGAGATGTCTGATCGAAAAAGTACCAATTGTTTTCCCGAGAAATTTTGGTGTAGTCGATTTTTGGTAAAAAAAGGAAGGTTAAGTATTCAAATACTATGCGAAGTATTCGAATACTTCTCAAAGTATTCAAATACCTTGCGAAGTATTCGAATAGGTACTAAATATTTGTGAAAGTTTTTGAGTTACAAATACAAATACTGCTTCCATAAAAGTATTTAAGTACAAAGTATTTGAATACTTTAAAGGATTTGAATACTAAAAAGTATTTACAAAATCAAATACTGCCCAGCTCTGCTCATAATTACGAATTTATTGCGCGAGTTACAAATTACTCCTCATAATGTCCGAAATCGGCGTGTCGTAATAGTTGCGCCATCCCTGTGAAGTTTACAGAACTACTTTTCAAAAGAATGGAATGAAATATCAAAAGATGGCCAATACGTAAAAAAAAAGTGTCTAAATATCGGGGAAATTCGGAAAAATACTTTGAATTTGATTTGATTCTCAGTTTTCGATACTCCTGTTTGCGAAAAGTGGTTTACCGAGACGAAAATGATCGATAATTACGCGAATCGTACCATAACGATTTCAGCCAATCCGGTTTATGTGGATAATCGTTTCCGTAAAAAGGTGAACAGCTGCCTATTAAGGCAGGTCATGACTGTTATTGTACCGTTGTTTGAGGTTAGGTAGTTACGTTGAACTCTTCACTTTTCTTCACAATTAGTTAGCTGTTGCATGCAGAAACGAAGAGATGCAAGAGGCTTACTTAAATATCTACGGTGTACCTACAAGAGTACAAACTTGGGGTCGATGGGTGGAAGAATCTTATAACAAGAGTGAACCCGAAGACCTAGTGCTGTTCATTCCAGGAAATCCGGGCGTAACACAATTCTACACGTCGTTCCTGAAGAGGCTGCACGAGGAACTGGGCTACACCGTCTGGATTTTAAGTCACGCCGGTCACGAACTGCCGAAATCAAAACTCAGAGAAGCGCCACGCCTAACGGACAACGAGAAGATATACGGACTTGAGGGGCAGGTCAATCACAAGCTGGCTTTCATTGACACGTACGTGCCGAAAAATGCGCGAGTTTACTTTGTAGGTCACTCTATCGGTGCCTATGTAATTTTAGACATTTTAAAGAAATCGTGGGTGAAATCGAATACAAAGGGCGCGTATCTGCTGTTTCCCGCAATCGAGTATTTGGCCCAGACCGAGAACGGCTGGTATATGGTGAACGTTGTTAAGTACTTCATTCGCATATTACTATTCCTCGCATGGATTTTCACCATACTTCCGTTCATACTACAGTTCTCACTCATCAAAGGGTACGTACTGTTTTACTCCATACTAAACGTGCACATGAGGACAATTATCAACTTCATACGGCCAGACGTGATAGATAAGGTTTTTTATTTGGCAATGGACGAGATGCACAACGTAAAGGAACGCGAGACCGGCGTGCTTTTAGAGAACAAGACGAAAATCAAGCTGTATTACGGCGCAAACGACGGGTGGTCGCCGCAGAGATATTGTAAGCAGCTGAAAAGGGACATTCCGGATATCGATGCTGAGATTTGCACTCGCAACTTCGAGCACGCGTTTGTTTTGAGGCATCCCGAGGAAGTTGCAGTGATGGTAGCGAAATGGATAAAGCATTAGACGGTGAATTGTAATGGTGATGGCACGGGACATCTATCCTATGGTTTTCGGAGTAAATCGGTGCAACTGGGCTGGATATGACGAGATTATGAAGATAACATAAATGCTAATATATGTTTGTCAAACCTTCCCTATAAATAAATACCAACTGTTTTGTACTCTCTTATAATAAAAGCTTTATTTTTGTATGTGGCTTTATTTCAGTATTCCACCTTCCAAATAAGTGTCTTTGCAAAGCTTTTCGATATAAGGAGGCAAGACCTCCAAAAGAAGCAATTTGTCCATTGCATGTTGGGAAATTTGGGCGAAAACGAAGATTAAATTGTGAGCTTTAAAATAGCTAGATCAAATACTAATAAAGTACCCCAGCAAGAGTATGTTATTATTTCTGTTGAATCTCGGTAAAGGTGTATTTGCAACTTTAGTAATATTACTCGTGTGAATCCGGCGTAAGTTTTATCAGACGGATCAGTATCCACAGACACTGCGTAAGCGAACGGGTCTTTCTCTTTCAAGGAAGTTTACTTCCATCCTTTTTCAATAGGAAAAATTAGAAAAGGTATGTGCTAAAAAATATTACTTTCCTCTACGATCATCCCCTAAATTACATTAAATATAAAAGAATGTTTGCTATTTTCCATTAAAGTATAATCATAATTAAACGTCTACAACAAAATTTTGTAAATGAAAGAGAATTTAATTAAAAAATTTTGTATTTGCAGGTGGTGTAGGTTAAGTTCTACATACCAGCTATCAAGAAAATGGTAAGTTTCCTCATATTTTCCGCGATTTCTTTAATAATTGTCTACTTACAGCCGCGAGAAATTACAGAAATTAAAGACTTCCTTTTGAAAGCGAGGCGAAAGGATGCCAAATGTGAGTAGCCCTTCGCTTGGGAGTTGTTCCATAACGTTTTGTGTTACAGCTGTTAAGATAAAGAAGAACCCTGAAAATGTCAAGTTCAAAGTGCGCTGCTCACGATTCTTGTATACACTTGTAATTACGGACAAAGAGAAGGCGGAGAAACTGAAACAGTCACTTCCACCAGGTGGGTCGTTGTTATCATTACGTAGCCCACTATTTTTCGATGGTATAAAATGTTTTATGTCGTGAAAGACTGTGGGGAGACTAATGCTAATACTTACCTCGGTACAATTTCAAAAGTAGTTGTACCGCCAATTACGTTAGCAACATTTCAATTTTTTAATTTTAAAATTGTAACACCGTTCTTTTTTTTGCAGGTTTGCAAGTGAAGGAAGTTAAATAAAATGTACGTTCTTATTTTTATTGATTCATAATAAAGTGACTTAAGGATTATTGTTATGCGTTCTTATATCGAATAATTCTTCAGAGTCTGAGCCTTCGTCGGTACGTAGTGTTCTGTACTTTCTTGGGGGAAACCTTCGGATTTTACGCATGAATAATATAAAAGCAGCTTTGATTAGCAGAAAAAATGCAAAGCTGGTGAGTCCAATAATGACTGCCCAGCAAATTGTGTCAAAGGCAAGCCATTCGGTGGGATCCCACTTGTATTCTGTACTTAAAGTTTGGGGCATTCTGTACGTTTGACGCCTGCAATATTTACTTAAGGGTTGGAGTTAAAATTCAATAGTGTACCTACTCTGTCACGTTAATGACAGTGTCAAACGGGTTTTTTAGTTCTTCCATTAGCTCCTCTCCCAGCTCGTGAAATACGGTCTTACCTAACCAGTCTGCTAAATCAGCCCGTCCCAGTTGACGCAAACGGTGCTGGACAACTTCGTGCGTCTCCCCCTTTCCTTCGCCCTTCTGCGAATTCCAGTGTAGTAAAAGTCGAATGCACGGTATGTCTTTGGACACGTTTTCTTCGGCAACATCGAGCGCTTTAGGTTCCTTGTAGGAGCTGAAGTGTAAGGAGGCGACTAGTCGTCTGCACTCTTCCGGATGTAAGTGATCTGCTAAATACTGAAATTCTGCAATGTTTAAGTCTATTGTTGCCCAGGATAAATAATTATAAGTGAATATTAAGAGTAGTTTTTGAATATGCCACATATACCCGCTTTAAAATTAAAATTAAAGTGCGTTTGAACTACAATATACAGCAGTGGACCTAATTTTCATCATCCAAGGTACTTAAGCTACTCTTGCTCTGAGCAGGTACTGATCATAAACCAGTTTGGTAGTGAACGTTCCGACAAAAGACACTCTATCCCAATAGAATAAAATGTAACTTTCCTAGTTATAAAATGAGCAATAGTTTTTGAACTTTTGCTGCTGTAAAAGAAATGCAGAAATTATTAGGCGTGAAGCAGAATGTGAAGGGACAGCTTGAAGGAGTGGGTACGAAGAACTCATGAGCAAGGATTGTGAAGTAGGCGTAAAGACGCACAATAAAGATGGGGAGAGATGAGGGAGATATAATATGCATGTAAAAAAGATGGTGAGAAGGTGAAATGCAAAAGATGCTTTTCCTTGGGATTTTTAGAACAAATTTTTGGTTTAATTAAAAAAAAAGAAACTCAAATTTTCTTCGTGTGATAATTAAAAAAATATAAAGCCCTTGACTCCCCTTGCTTGCGTGCTTCGTTCACCTCTCCGGCGATGGAAGAAGGAATGGATGTGTATTTAATTCTAACAAAAAAACTGAGGAGTTTATTTTCAATTTGTTACAAATGTTGTAAATATTAAAACTTGCCATAAAAAATGTTTTTAAGACTGGAACATTGATTTATAAGCACCCGGTAGTGAAGAACGTAAGTAGTTCAAAGTACATTATATATTAGTTCCAATGGACTCCATTCTGGAAGAAGTCCATTGTTTATTAGAATACTAACCTCAAATTTCAAAAAAAATGTTTAAATGCATTTATTTTGTTACTTAAATGTAATTAAGACTAGTGTAAGAATATTATGTACGAATCAAGCGAAACCGATAATGAAATATTTAAATGTAGCTGAGAAAAATGACGCGGCGAAGAATATTGCCGCTCTTTTATCAAGGGGTGCCTCCACCAGGGTGAGTAGACCCGTTTGCCGAATACGCTTCCAACTCCCTTCTTTCAGAGGGAAGGTTTGTCGAACTACAATAAAATTTACGAATTTGACACCACAATCTTCGGACAACCGGCCCGGATGGTTATGACTTCGGTCTCCGGTCATTTGCTCAACTACGAATTTGTGACGACCTACCGAGCGTGGCAATCGTGTCATCCCGTAGCGTTATTCGATGCGCCCGTCGTGAAACAATGCCCTGCGAATTACGATAATATTAAAGTGCTTTGGTACTTTGTCGAAGTGTATTTTACAGTGAATCGTTGCAGAGGACCCTCGAGCGCGAGATACGCCAATGTCAGGGGTTAATTATATGGACTGATTGTGATCGAGAGGGGGAGAACATCGGGTTTGAGGTCATTAAGGTTTGTACCGACATTAAACCGAATATACCGGTCTACAGAGCTAAGTTTTCCGAAATTACCGCCGCCTCGGTGTTTCGTGCCTTAAACACTTTGGGACAACCGAATAAAAATATTAGCGACGCCGTTGATGTTCGCCAGGAGCTTGATTTGAGAACAGGTAGAATTCGCAGTGAAACATTATCATTTGAGAGTTAGTCTTTAGGTGCTGCGTTTACGAGGTTACAAACGCTGAGGTTTCAGAAGGTATTTCCCGATAAGCTGTCAGATAAACTCATTAGTTACGGCTCGTGTCAATTTCCTACCTTGGGATTTGTGGTCGAACGGTACAATGCGATTGAGGAATTTGTACCGGAAGATTTTTGGAGGATTAAAAGTACTGTGGCCGAAGGGTAGATCACATATGAGTAGTGTACACTAATATACTATTTACTTGAGGGGGTTATCCACTGACATTTCACTCACAGAATATGACATTTTGCCACATTACTCACTATGTGAACAATACAGGAAGTATTAGGAACACATATTTACAGAAATATGTACTAGTACATGCTTTATTGCTAAGAGCCCATTTATTTGGTATGGCAATGGCTGGGGGCTATTCCATTCCCACCCCCCGGTGCTACATATATTCTCTCAAAACATTCAGCCCTAAGGACTCCCTGATAGTTTTTCATAACGGACCATCGAATCTTCCTTTCCTAAGGAGCATCCTTCCCCCACAGGCTTCTAGTGATACTTTCGAAGGCCCTTTTCTAAAAAGTATGATTCAAAAGTTCGAAAAGCACTAAATATTTCGGGGGAGAAAGTGGAACCGGGCGGTCTTAGGGATATGGAATACCCCCCAGGAAAAAGGGAATATTTGATGTTCCTTTTCCTACAATTAGCATAAGATTTTCGTGCTCTAGAGGAAGTGGTTGGGGGTTATTCTATACCCCCAGACCCCTGTAAAATGTTCAGCCCTAGGCCTCCCTGATAGTTTTTTATAATGGTGCGTCGAACCTTCCTTTCCCATGGAGCATCTCTTCCCATCAAGCTCCTAGGTAAAATGTAGGGGGGTCTGGATGCGCTATTACAGTCATTTTCTTCGCTGTCCGGCCGTCCGAGTAAATAGTACAGTATAAATCAAATATGCGCATGCGCAAACTGTGATTGTGATCAACTGTTTAACCATAAATAATGGTTTCTTGTGTGTCCATTAAGGATCAAGCGATAGCGATGTATCGGTCCCCAATGGTCGATATATTTATACAAACATCTCATCATTTAGAGTGTTGTGGGTGGGTGCACCATCCTGTTGAAACCAATAGTTTCCAACCTTTTCTTTTTGCGGGTCGTACATGGGTGTTTTGTAATGAACAAGCTACTCAATACAGTATGTACTTTTTTTACGGGCCATATAAAAAAATAAAGTTGATGGTGATTTCTCTGAAACGAAACCATGTATCGAAAATTTCTCAAAATTGGCTTGTAGAGCTCAAAATGAGTCAATAAGAAAGGGTTTTTTATTTTTCTGTATCTGTTTAAATAACACCAAAAAAAAATGAAAACTAAATCGGCAAATTTCGGTTTTTCTGGCATATCTTCCAAAGTAATCGGACCATGACCTTCATTGGCTTCTGAGATCCCCATGATAGACACCCATATCTTGAACACAGTGTATATGCAAAACTAGTGAAATGACCAAAGAAACTGTGGTTCTGTCTTTTTTTGAATCCATAATTTGATTCAGTTCCAAGTTCAAAAGTTACAGCCCTTTGAATTTTTTTCGAAATTGGTTTCTAGTCTATAACTTTTGATTGAGAAGTCTAATCGAAAAAGTACGAATTGTTTTGGATTCTACGCACCAAAATTAATAAGAAAAAGTGTTTTCCCGAGAAATTTTCGTGCAGTCGATTTTTGGCAAAAAAGGAAGCCTTTTTTTGAGGCCCGAAAAAAAAATTGTCTCAGATCGACCCGGAAAAAAAAATTTCTAATAGAATGTGGCCTGTAGAATCCATAATTTCAAACAGTTCCAAGATTGGGCTACTAGTTCAAAAGTTACAGCCCTTTGAATTTTCTTTCGAAATTGGTTTCTAGTCTATAACTTTTGATTGAGAAGTCTGATCGAAAAAGTACGAATTGTTTTGGATTCTACGCACCAAAATTAATAAGAAAAAGTGTTTTCCCGAAAAATTTTGGTGCAGTCGATTTTTGGTAAAAAAGGAAGGTAATACACTGCCTTTTTTTGAGTCCCGAAAAAAAAATTTTCTCAGATCGACCCGGAAAAAAATTTTCTAATAGAACCCATAACACCCATATCTTGGACACAGTGTATATGCAAAACTAGTGAAATGACCAAAGAAACTGTGGTTCTGTCTTTTTTTGTATCATCTACCGCTGACTTTAAGCTACCAAGGTGGTCTATCCTTCAATTATCACTATCCCACTATTGGAGTACACTAATTTCATTGATTGTAGTGAACCACACGATGAAAGACTTGACGGTAGATTTTAACTGGAAGCGCGACCGTCTGTTTGACAAAAACGCCTGCGAGGCAATTCTGGATATATGCCAGGAAAATCCTCAGGCAACCGTCGAAGAGGTGGAGAGCAAGTCGAAAAGCAAGTGGCGACCTTTGCCGCTGGACACGGTCGAATTGGAAAAGACGGCATCTCGCAAGCTGAGAATAAACGCAAAGGACACGATGAAAATCGCCGAGAAATTATACACGCAAGGTCTTATAAGTTATCCACGTACGGAAACGAATATTTTCCCGAGAGAACTGAATTTGGTGCCGTTGGTGGAACAACAGACCGTCGATAATCGATGGGGGCCTTTCGCGCAGCGTGTTCTCAACGAAGGTGGGCCAAATCCGAGACAAGGGCGTAAATCTGATCAGGTACGGTGTGGTGAACGTGTTAATTGCAGCATGAATTGAGCTACCCCTCTCCATGTTCTGAACTTCATTTTATTTCGTGCTCCGCGTCCCATTTGAAATAAGAGAGCGACTTATCTTACTCATTCAAACCTATTAAAATGTTAATTAAACATCTGCTATAAAATAATGTCATTAAAGATCATTTTTAAAAATAAGGGAGGCCAACTTTACAGCCTCTTCACACTATAGCAATAAATATTACGTTTAACAAGCTTTTCCTGTAGGCTCACCCTCCCATTCACCCTACAAAGTACGCCAACAACTTGAACGGCAACGAGCAGCGAATTTACGAGTACATCGTAAGACACTTTCTGGCCTGCGTCAGTAAAGACGCGATGGGACACGAAACCGTCGTACACGTCGATATCGCCGACGAAAAATTTCTCGCCAAGGGTTTGTTTATACTCGAAAGAAACTACCTGGACGTCTACACCTACGATCGATGGAACGCGAAGGAGATACACGAGTACCGGGTCGGCGAAACCTTCATGCCGTCCAACCTTTCACTGGTAAGTGGGGCTCGTGTAAATTGCGCTGGTGTAAAAGCGACTTTTATAGGCCGAAAGTACCACATCGCCGCCTAAGTTGCTTACCGAAGCCGATTTAATTGCGCTTATGGAAAAGTACGGTATCGGAACCGACGCGACTCACGCTGAGCATATCGAAACAATTAAAACGCGCGAGTACGTCGGATTACACGAGAATATTTATTTCGTTCCGGGCACGCTCGGAATGGGATTGGTTGAAGGGTGAGGATATATTTTTTGTTGTTACTGTTTTGTTATTGTCTTGCCTCAAATAAGCTTCACGGTTTGAGTATTTTGCGAGTGCTTTTTAATATACAGGGTGTCACAAGCTGATTCATATCGCACATGGGAAATTACAACTAATATTTTCTCAAATTCTGTTGCTCCTAAATATATAATATTAATAATAATAATGTTTATTTCCACCAAAAAAAAAACAGAAAAGGGGAAAAAAATACATACAAAAATAGAATCAATTAATGCGAATTTTGCCATTTACCTAATTGCTCATTTCACCTTGTCACTATTAAAGGTACAACCGGATTGGTCTAGAGGTATCTTTAGCCAAACCCAATTTGCGTGCAGATTTTGAGAAAGATTTAAAACTAATCTGCGACGGTCACAAAAATCCCGAAACGGTGCGTCGCGAGCAAATCGAAAAATACAGGGCGGTGTTTGGGATTGTAACCGAAAGAATTTTGGAAATCGACGACAGCCTAGGAAATCGGCTGGAGGACAGACCGCGCCCGTTGGAGAACGAGGCGATCCCGCAAGACGATTTCAGACCTGTCATGAAATGCCCCAAGTGTAACGGCGATTTAGTTATTCGCAATCGCAAGACGGGCACAGGGAAGTATTTGAGTTGTACCTCGTATCCTCAGTGTAAAAATGCAATTTGGCTTCCGGTTTCGATCGATACGATCGAGGTGCTCGAGGAAAGTTGTAATATTGTAAGAGCGTTTTTTGTAATGTGCACTCTGAGGAATATTATCGTTACAGTGTGGACCTACGGTTAAGAAGTTAAGGGTGAAGTTTAAGCACAATCCGTTTTTGGGCGAGCCGAACCCAAACACTATTTGTATTGGGGGGTGCGATAATATTGTTTTGGATACATTGAACATTAGCGCATCGTCAGTAAGAGGGGGTAAGTTTTGCAACGGGCATAATTCTTCGTATAATTGTTTCGTTTAACTAAAAGTTTGACCTAAATGCTACTTTTAATGTTCAAAGCTCCCAATTATTAGTAGGATCTTCTTTAGCTTGTGCGCACGTCTCGGTGTGTTATGACGTCATCTCTAAGTATGTTTACATAGCATCATGCGAATATCATATCAAATATATTACGCACACAACCAAGCGATGTCAGGGAAACCTTCTTTGGGACAAAAACCCTGGCATAGCCCACACACATACATAAACTAAATTAACAAAAAATTAACTTACTTGTTCGCCTATCTTCCTGTTTCTTTCCTGGTAAAAATCGAGCTTTTTTACCAAAGACGCGACGATTTTTTTAAATTTTGTTCATACGTTGGCATTACAATATTCCCCAAAAACAGAATTGATGACGTGCGCGCAATCTAGGCAAAATCCTACCTATAAAATAAGCCTAATTGACAGTTAAAAGAGGAAATTGGGACTAATATCCAGTTAAATGTAACAAACAGGACTACGCCTTCATAATGAGTATCTACCCTTAATTTTGCAGCAAATAGGACGAATGCGCCCAGTACGAATCGGGCACCAACTAACAACCGAAACGTTGCGCCCAATCAGAGTACATTAAATAATTGGGTAACCGGATCAAACAGAACCAATTCCTCCTCTCAACCATCAACCAGCACTCGTCAAGCAACTTCCAATGATACGCGTGATGATGCTAATGCATCGCTTTCATACTCAAACGCGCCCACTTTTCCCATGCCCGCTCAAACTGCGCGCCCAACCCAAACTGTTCGCCCATCTAATCCGGGCACTTCAAATTCTCGACCGCGAAGTTTCTTGGACGCCCCCACACCTCGAGGGCAACAAGGAGACGTCGCGAACGGACCAAACGCGAACGTGTGCAGTTGCAATCAGGAAGCCACGCTGCTCACTGTACGAAAGGAAGGTCCAAACAAAGGTAGTTGCCCTCACTTTAAATGTTCGAAAGTAAAGTAAAATTTTAGGACGACAATTTTACGCGTGTCCGAATAGGTCGTGCAATTATTTCGCTTGGGCGTCCGAAAGTGAGCCGAACGCGATGCGGCAGAACGCAGCCCCCCACGCGAACGCGGTGCGACAAAACGGAGCACCTACCATAGGAGGGCTAAAGTGCGATTGTAATTTAGATGCTGCCGAACGGATAGTGAGCAAAGATGGGCCGAATAAGGGCCGGAGATTTTTTTGCTGTCCGAAACCGATGGGGGAAGGTTGCAGATTTTTCAAATGGGCGGATGATGTACGTTTTTTAGTCACTTAGCTTGTTGCGTTTAACAATTTTGTAGGTTAATGGTACAAACGGCAACGATAATGGGCACGATCCGTACAATGGCCCTGGAGGAGCTCCGAACACCAGCTGGAACAGTGGCGGTGGTGGTGGTGGTGGAGGTAATTGGAGGAAAAAGAACACCAACTGGAAAAGTAAAAAGAAAACAAAAAGCACTGGTACACT
Organism: Photinus pyralis; assembly: GCF_008802855.1. Classification (NCBI taxonomy): domain Eukaryota; kingdom Metazoa; phylum Arthropoda; class Insecta; order Coleoptera; family Lampyridae; genus Photinus; species Photinus pyralis. Next base: position 46,625,166 of record NW_022170511.1, read on the forward strand.
TAAGCCTTATAATAAAAACGCTACACAACGGAAACCAAAGACATGTGGGATATGTCGACAAGAAGGTCACATTCGTACTAACTGCCCTAATCAACGTAATTAATTTTTGTACAATTTGTAAATATATCTATGATGTTAATCTTATTTCTTCAATCTGCTAAGTTCGCGTTGTTGCAGGTTATTCTCTGCAGTAGCTTGTGTGAGCTGCAATGTATTAATGTATATTTTAAATCCCTAGACAACTCACTTACCATATTAAGAAGAATTTGTATCTTTAACTTAAGTAAATTATTTTCCTCTTCAGTTGCTTGACATTTTTGATTCATTTTATATGTGTCTTTGGCCGCTTCGGACCCTACAAACTCTCGTAAAGCTAAGCCAGAATTAAAGGTATTTACCCGATTCCCAACGGCCGTTGCAAAAGTTTATCTTGTGCTCGCCCAATTGTAACTTGACGGTCCGATCATCTTCAATCAGATCCTCTAAGTTTTCGTTATTTAACGATAGGGCGCTTTTACGCAGCTTTGATTTTTTGGGCGAGAATTTGTTGTTAAAAAATGGCATGACGCTCGCAATTATTGATTAAACTTTCAATACAAACAAACTTCAAATTCGAAGCGGTGGCGCCAATTTTAAATTTCGTGCGCAGTGTTACCCATTTTTGTTTCTACAAAATGGCGTTATACTCTAGGTATCTGCTTAGATCATATGATCTAAGGGTATCTATTCCAATAAATCAGGCGGCGCTTATAAAGGCTCTGTGGCTCTGTCGGCTGACAGTACAGACTCAGACAGTCAGATCACCTGCATAACATTGGGCTTGTAGGAGAGACCACGTGGACCATGTGGTCTGTGACTGTGACGCCTTGATCAGAACCAGACATCAGCTCCATGCTGCAATCAGTTACGTACCTGGAACCAGGGAGGGTCCTATCCTTTATTGAGAGGAACGGGCTCTGAACTTAGTTGTGAAGGAAAGGGGGTAGACACAATGGGCCCTTGGCGTGCTGCCTGGTCGGGCTCCCTTTATGAATAGGTATATTAGAATCAGGAACTTTAGAATATCGGGCGATCAAAAATGGGTGACTGTCGAGTCGCCTTTGGAAGTTCAAGTTAGGTACGATTTCCCGAGAGTATATAGTTCCCATATAAACAAAAAATTCCAAAGGCGACTTATTTTTTATCGCTATGTATACTGAAGCATTAAATTTAAATGAATGTATCCAAAATTCTAAAACATGTCATTGAATTGAATGCGTCCAAATGTCATGAAAGAACTAGTAGAGGTTATGTTTGTTTTGTTCTCAAAACATAATAAATATTGAAAAATGATAAACGTAGAGGAATATAAGCTAGAAATTGAAAACAAACTGGAAAAAGAGCAAAGCCATTTGGACCTTCTAAAGGAACGAATCACTAAAAGCACACAAATCACAACGGGCATCGATGGAATTTTAAACACGTTCGAACAACGTCTCTCCAGGCTGGAAGACACCATCCTTCCCGTCTACAATGAGACTGAAAACTTACAGAAATGCCAATACAGTAAGCGCCCTTCTACACGTTTGTTTCTCCACTTATTCCTTACAGATATCGAGCGTACATTACAAGCATTGGACAACGTGATAAATTACTACGAAGTCTCCTCGCTGGTGGAGGACGTGATCGAGAAAGGCCCCTCGGTCGACTGCGACAACCTGGAAAAGTTGCACACTTACCTGCAGTCGTTAAATCAGCTTGCGGTCGCGCAGAAATATTTCGAAAAGCACATTCCGCAAAGTGTGGAACTCGATAACGTGGTAAGTTTGGTGTTTTAGCCCCGATCGTTTGTTCTGTGAAGCTTCTTGTAGACGACGCTGTTTAATAAGGGAAGTGACAAGTTACATTACGAATTTAAGACGATTTTGGATAAGTGGAACAAGCCGATGTTGCCGGTGACTTTGTTAAATTTAATCAATAATGATGAAGGTAATTGGAGCCTGAGGGTAAATAATTTAGGTCATTTTTGTGTAATAGTTTTAATGAATCCAGAGGAAAGAGAGCACTTTACACCTACCCCGTCCAGATCCCACCTTTGCATAATATGAAAAATGTATACAAAGTACAACCTTTTATATGAGATTCTAATATGACAGGGTTGCCATACATTTTATTTTTTATGGCTATGTAGGTATATGGAGCAGAGGAGAACATTATGTACAACTCTAAGAAACAAACCGTTCTAAGTGTTTTAATTGTATTCTGAATTTACCCTTAAAATGATAAAATAAGTAAGCATTTGTTATAAAATTAATATGCTGTTCCGATTTTCTAAAATATGCAAGCATTTATGCAATGTTTGCCAATATGCGTTTATATGCACTACCATATCTGTATATCGAGTTCGATCACACAAAAAAACGAGGTATTTAAACTCGCGCGCTTTTCAACCGTCGCGAAGCAAGCACTCTTGTCTCCAGTATTATACAAAACACCACTTCCACCATAAAACTCCTTCCTCATGAATTTTCAAATAAAGCGCCAATGACAACTAAACTTTAAAATACCACATGAAACGCGCACATCATCTCATAACAGAGACACGTGCTTTAATTAATTTTTGCCCGATAAAGCGACAAGATGTGTCTTACTTTTAACACCTACATGACGTTGTTTGCACAACATTATGTTTTGGTTTAGACATCTCTGGTCCGAGGGATTATCGAATATAGCACGTCCAAAATGTATGTGGGTAACAATTCAAAATGGCGCCCATTTACCAAAAGAAATTGACACTACATGATTTGACGTCAGTAAAATGGGCAAAGGTACCAGTGTGGTATTGTTGCAATTTACAGATACTTCAAACGAGGATGTTCCCCTATCTCCGGTCCAAATTCCGGAATCAACAAAGGTCGTTCTAATAAAAATCGCAAACTGGCTCTTGGACCATGATCGTGACGAGTACCTCACGGTCTACGGTAAGATTAGGGGCGGGGTTCTGCAACGGTCACTGACGTTGTTGAGAAACCACCAACGATCGGTGAGCGGTGGTAGCGTGCAGGGGATTGCCGGATCGCCAATGCTGGTACGCACGTCTTTTGCAGGTCTGCAAAACGTTGAACCTTTTTATTTAGAAACCGAAATTTCAAAATAGACACGAGGCGTCCAGACGGCCGTCAACTAGGCGTCTGCATCAAGTCTTCGAGAAAAAAGCCGGTCGCATGCTTCTACGCGCGTCGCAGACGATCGAACAGTCCACCGGCTTAGCGCTGGGGACGCGTCGTTCCTCCGCTCACTTGGACGTACCCTACAGTGGCGAGGAACTGGACAGCGAACAAGAAATGGAGAATTACTTAGTTTGCGTGGTGGCGCTTCACAAACTAATGCAGGTGGAGCAGTCGCTGATGAAAGGCATAATAACACCCACACATCAGCCGCGAGTTTTCGAATTAATTGTCCGCGACGCTATGGATACAATCGTTCAAGACGGCGAGGTTTGCATTGGCGCCACTTTAGTCGATCATATAACCGTAGTCTTTTAGAACATCGCAGCCCGAGCGAAACGCTGTATAAACCGTCACGACTTCTGCGCCGTTTTGGTTTTGTTTCCCATTCTGAAACAGTTGCTGATTTTGAAACCGGACTTCGAGCGGACAATTGAGGAGTGCGATCCGAATGTGAAATCCAAATTTGACTCGATCCTTTACACGCTGCACACCACAGTAGGTTATCACCTCGGCATGCGCGGTGTAAACAATTGATTTCTCAGGGTGCAAAGGCTTTAGAGGATTTCATCGAGAGTTTACGCTCAGATTCTGTTACTCAACTGCCAAAGGATGGCACTGTGCACGAGTTGACCAGTAATGTTTTGATGTTCTTAGAGCAGCTACTCGAGTACACCTCCACCTTGGGACGTGTATTAATGGATGATCTTAATTACAGCTCGCAGTTAGACAAACTTAAAGCTAGCGATAAGAATAAGGCCATTTTGGGATTATACATTAGTAAGTTTCTTCCCCTAAATTTTATCATTATCGTATGCTCTTAGAAAAAGTGCTCGTTCAACTTAATCACTCGTTACTAAGCAAGAGTGAGCAATACGGTGAAATTGCACTTAAGGCGTTGTTCCGTTTGAACAACAACAATTACGTATTGAAATCTCTACAACGCAGCAGCTTACTGGAGCTCTACCGAATTTCGGAACCGAAATGCGAGCAATACTACTATAACTCCATTCAAGAACAGAAAAAATCTTACTCGGCCAGGTAAGGTTGACTCGCCCCCCACGTTATACAAGGAATCCTTCTAGTTGGAGTAAATTGCTGAGCTACATCTGGAGTACGGATGACATGCCCGTAAACCTATTGCACACTGATCGAATGCGAGACAAAGACAGAGCGTTAATCAAGGAACGTTTCGCTGTAAGTTTCCCCCTTCCTTGCGTTGACCACAGACTTAATAAAGTGCATCTAGGGTTTCAACAAGGAATTGGAAGAGATTGCTCGAGTGCAGAGGAGTTACTCCATACCGGACGTTGAGCTTCGTGAAAGTTTAAAGAGAGACAATAAGGAGTATATAGTTCCCAAGTATAACGCCTTTTACGAATTGTAAATATGCCGTTTCTGCGCAATAAAATATGTTATTTTTATCTTTCAGGTACGGAAGCATGCATTTTTCAAAGAACCCGGATAAGTACGTGAAATATAAACCTGATGAAGTTTCCGCGATGATTGATCGATTTTTTGATGTCGCCGCGTGAATTTGTCAAATTATAAGTAAATGCTTTATTATATATATACTCTATTAATATTTATATACATATATAAAACATGAATAATTTTTCATATTTTCCTTTTAATAATACACTAATAACTAGGTATATAATAATTAAACACTAAACGTTACTTGATTTTAATCCATGCGATTAGTTAAGCAGATTAGACCTGAGTTCTGACAAGAAACAGACGATAATAATAATAATCATTTATTGTCCCAACAGAATATCTTCGAGAATGTACTTGTGTACTAAATAAGAAAAACAAAAGGACTGTAAATATTCAGAAAGAGAACTTAGAATTAAGCTAAATAGAGATTCCCAAAGAATAAATTAAATTCATATAAAAAAGCTCCATCCCGCAAGGGTCATGATACACATAATAATAATAGTTTTATTTAGTTAACCCTCAGAAAAAACAACAAAATTTACATCTGAAGGATTTGTAGGGGCAAAATAAACTGTCCAGTCATTAATATAAGTGTGAGCAAATGTGAGGTAGTTGAAACTGTGTATAGAGGGGATATGACCTTAGATGTTAAACCCTATACCTAAAAAAAAAAATAATAATAATAACTGAGATTTCAGTTTATTATTCTTTTACATCATATTTCATTGCAGTTGCCTCAATTCTCTCCGCTCCTTTATGTTTTAAAAGGTGTTTTTTAAGATGGAATTTATAATTTGTCTCATAATCACAATCAGCACATTTTAAATCCTTAGAAACTTTATGTGTTAAGTCCTTTGAAACTTTATGTTTTAAAAGATGTCGTTTCAAATTGCTTTTATCGTTCGTTTCATATTCACAATCAGCACAATTGAAATGCTTCGAAACTTTATGTCTTAAAAGATGTCGATTGAAGTTGTGTTTAACATTTGTCTCATAATCACAATCGGCGCATTTAAAATTCTTAGAATCCGTATCTGTTAAAAGGCGTTGATTACTGTATTTATTATTTGTCCCATAATTACAATTAGCACATTTAAAATCATTATGTTTCAAAAGATGTCGTTTCAAATTGCTTTTATCCTTCGTTACATAATCACAATCAGCACATTTAAAATACTTAGACATTTGATGTTTTAAAAGATGTTCTTTGAAGTGGTGTTTATTAGCTGTCTCACAATCACAAGCAGCACATTTTAAAATCTTAGAAACTTGATGTGTTAAAAGATGTCGTCTGAAGACGTGTTTATTATTCGTACCATAATCGCAATCAGCACAATTAAAATCCTTAGAAAGTTTATGTGTTGAAATGTGCTGATTAAAGTTATATTTATTGTTTGTCTCATAATCACAATGAGCACATTTAAAATCCTTATAAACTTTATGTTTTAAAATATGTCGTTGAAAGTTGTGCTTACTATTTGTCCCATAATCACAGTTGCCACATTTAAAATCCTTAAAAACTATATGTGTTAAAAGATGTTGTTTAAAGTTGCCTTTATAATTTGTCTCATAATCACAATCAGCACATTTAAAATCCTTAGAATCTTTTATATGTTTTACAAGATGTCGTTTCAAATTGATTTTACCGTTTGTTTCATAATCACAATAGGCACATTTAAAATCTTTAGACACCGTTTCACACCGAGTAAAAAGGTCAGAGTGTTGCTGTACTTCTTCATTACAAAGAGATTTAGAACACTGTGTACTGATGGTAATTTCGTCCTTTGTTGTGACCAAAACTTCGTTGCTCACTGAAATGTGGTCCTGAAGAAAGGAATGGATTTCTTCTTCTTGTTTCGGTTCGATTTTAATGAGTAGGGTGTCATTATCTACATCCATGCCTAACAACAATATTATGTGTTAAAAATCTGTTTTGGATTATCAAAAAACCATTCTGGAATTAAACAATACATAGCAACATTTATTTACACTTGTGTTTATATCGTTTGACAGGAATTTGCAGTGTTGCCAACCCACCATGGAACGTGTCTGCCAGTTTGCTATTTTTCTGCTACAGGACCGGATTTTCTGCTATAGCGCGTTCGCACCTCCAGATGCAGTATGGTGCTTATGGACATACAGTACATGCTTGCCAAACGTGACAATGACAGCGCAAGGAGATTATGTATTGTTTTAATACTTCAATTTAATCATATGTCAATTTGACATCAATGCGGTCAGAAACAAGGATAGTATTATCGAAGAATGACGCAAACTAGTAAGAGAGGCAATTAGTCCATAAGACCCCATACTGCATCTGGAGGTGCGAACGCGCTATACCCGCAGTTACGAAGTAAGTAAATTTAGAAAATGGCCTCAAAGATTTTATGATTATATAGTAACAACATCTCGTTTTCATTATTTGCTTTGATCGATGATTATTATTACTTAATTTTAACGAATTTGTGCTCTGTTAAAATGTTAAATGTAGGTGCACTTCGCTCTCCGTTAGCTATTGAATTTCAAAAAGTCAACAATGTTAACTTGATGCCCTTCCTCAGACTGTTTTAAAACTAATGGTGAATTTTAACAAGGCCCCCTAAGAAAATTGTGCATATAACGGTCACAATTTTAGAAAACCTTAAATAAAACGAAAACCATAACAGATAGCTATAGGGCATGTAATAATTTATCGATGTAGAAACTTTTTCCACATTTGAAAGTGCAAAGAAAGCAGGTTTCATTTGAAAAAAACCACTGTTTATGGTTCGAAGTTATTAAACTTGACCATTAATTTTAAAACACCCTGTGGAAGGGAGATCAAAATTTAAATAATTCGCATGTAGCATCACGTCAGTATTGTTGATTTTGGAAGACTTTTGAAAAGTCAACGGAGCCATATAGGTACAGGGCACTAACGAGAAACGTCAATAATTTTGAAAAATCTTTAATTACTTGAAAACCTTTGATGAAGGTATAGGGAAATTTGTATCAAACAACGTAGATTTTCATGTAGATTTCGAAAATTCAATAAAATATAGGGTGTTCTATTTAAAATAAGAACGTTCCTATCCACGTCCGGTACAACCAAAAGTGACACGATCATGATAATATTTTCTTTCGATCATGAAAAACTATGTTGGTATGCAAATCTTTATATTTAAATTATTAATGGAAATCTAAATACTTTTAGGAACGGTTTGCGTCAAACAGCTTGTGTATATACAGTGATATTCAAGTAGAAGTAGACATAGGGATTTCGGACGAAAATTAGAAAACGGAAGTCAAAGCGATAATATTCAAATTAGTTAATATGACAGGCAGATCTTCATTTGTTGTAGGTAGTTATTTTGGTTGCATAAAGTTAGGCGTCCTTCAAAAGACCTTGTATCATTTGAAAGTACGCATAGGAAATTCCTATAGGAAATCCTTATGTCTACTTCTACATGAATATCACTGTATAATATAATTAATAAATACAATAATAAATCTAAAGAATTGGAAACCTTTATTATTTGATTGTAATGATGAAATACAGTACATCTACAAGGTTTAATCAACTTACCAACTTGTTGTTCTTATTTACTTACAATAATGGGATTGTATAAATATCTTAGGTATTAAAACTACACCTAAATCAATTGCAATCATTTCTAAAAAAAGAGATCCGCGACGATCGCAATTACGCCATTAGATATTTTAAAGAAAAGAGTAAACGAAAGTACAATAATTAATATATACATACATTTTGTCAAGATCGTGTTATTTTACCGCATTTAAAATCTAATAATATTATAATTGAAGAGTATATAAGTACTTTGGCTAGACTAAATATAATATATTATAGAGAAACGAAGAGTCAAGCGAAATGCTAAACTAGAATTGCTCAAATCTTCGTTAGTAATAAGCCAAAAGTTCGTCGATTAAATAGTTTAAATGCGATTTTAAAATTTCTCTTAGAGTCTCTAGGTCTAAGATATTATTTAGTGCTAAGAGTGGGGCCCTTGCATGCAATTCGGGCCTTGAGAAGTGTTGAAATTACCAACTAATCTACTTTGTACTATTTAAAATACAACTATATTAGCATCTAGTAGTATCTAAAGTAAGCGTCGTACTCTCTAAGTGTTAAAATGCTTGATTAACGTGTATATGACAGGAATATGCGGTTTCCTGTGGCGATTACATAGAGCGCGCTTTGAACTCTTTTTCTTTGTAGAGGTTTCACTCTTTCGTTTTTCGTTGGTGGGAAGACTGGGTATACGCAAGTTTGCAACCTTGCCAGATCTCCTTAAATATCTAAATTACGCGATTAGTTAGTCAATTGCTTTTTTTTTGTTAACATTTAGGCTGACAGTCATCTATCTCTCTTAAGGTTTATTTTTGGTTTTTAACGTTTCTATTTTAAGCATAGTTACGATTCCGTAACATTGCACGGCTGACTGGATCATTTTAGGGCGGTCGGTGCCGCTAAATTTAATAATATTTAAATAATTATTTAAATATCGTTCGATTTTAAAACTGCCAGGACCTTATAAATAATTGGGCATTACAAATGTTAAATAACGCAAATTTGGTTGAAAATGGTACCCGGCTTGAAGGTGGTCGTTGCGCTGAAATTCGAAGCGGTTGATGTTGGTTTGGAAGTTGCTCAATTTTTTTCGTTCGAAATTCAGCGGAGCCGTCGCATTTTCGATCAAATTTGAGGACCTTCCGCTCTTATATTAAAGAAAATATCGTAAAGTAAGGCTGAACGAATATTAATGGCGTAATTGCGCAATCGCGGATTAATTACAATATTTTTTTTACTAAACTAACCTTACGTACCTTTAATAATTATCGAACAAATAAATATTTGCTTAAAAAATAATTTAATCTACGTCACGCACTGTGAGCGTCAATGTCTATTTACCGGTTAACCACCCCCTCCGGTTTTACAATACAAGACACTTTTACTAAGTGTATTACAACCATAATTGCAATTTTTTTACTTATTAGGTAACAAAAATAATAAACACCGATACAAATGGTCAAAAATCTGCCACAATTCTATTTACATTTCATCACTAGGAAAACGGAGAAAAAGAAAATTGATTGTGATTTGACTACCGCCCTTTTCACCTACCACATTATTGTATGTATAGGCATATATAAAAGCTACAATAACAAATATATCTCAACAAAGACGTATGTACAGATACGTCCATCAAAATCTCATCAACGAGTTTACAAGACAAACGCTTACAAATAATGAAAGTAATTGTTACATATGGAATTCTTAAAATTAAAATATACAATCCAAATGAGAGGCCAAAATAAAATAAACGCCGTAAGGAATGAATGTACTCGTGCCTCGTTACACTTCTACATAATTGTACATTTCCCCTTTTCGGCCCATGGGTTGTTTTTCTTGTCCGGGGCGTGGATTAGTGGGTCGTTCTTTTCGTTCTCCTCAACGTATTCTCGCATGCTGTAACAGAAAGACGTTTATTAATGATTTGTGAATTTAAATGGGAAGCTTCTTTCTACAATGGTAATATTGATCCTGAAGAATAAATTCGGTAAACGCGCGAGGATTTCATCGAGATTATTGCGAAGAAAACTGTCGTATTAGGTTACTGTACCGTGAATGAAATAAGGGGATTTTTACTCCGTGTCTAGAATACGTAATTCTACAATTGGGAAAAAACATTAGGAAAAGTTAGAAGGTGTCGTTTAGTAAACAAATTTCTCTTTTTTATGTTTCTCAGCCGTTCTTAAGGCTCATTAATACTACGTTTAAAAATTTCAATATGCTTGCGGTATAAACCCCAAAGGTAATCGTTCGAGAAAATTTCATCCTGTCGTATTTAGTAAACAAATTTCTCTTTTTTATGTTTCTCAGCCGTTCTTAAGGCTCATTAATACTACGTTTAAAAATTTCAATATGCTTGCGGTATAAACCCCAAAGGTAATCGTTCGAGAAAATTTCATCCTGGGGGCGACGCTTTTCTTAGCTAATTTGTTGTATTTGAACACCCGATTCCCAAAATAGAGCACACGCATACACTCATCTCGAGGTTGGCGGTAACTTCCGCCTCGCCTTGACGCATAATACCCCAACGCATAGTATAATACCCCAACGCATTCTTATGGAAGATAAATCTGCATCTCTGCTTGAGTCTAAAGATGTTTATCTCCTCCTTTTAAGGGAGGAGAAAGCTTTGAAGTATTTTGGTGAAACCTGGAATGGTAAAAAGTTCTATTTGGAATGTAAGCCAACTATCCAAAATAAATGAACCCAAGCCGACAGAAATAAAGGCTGGTATTTGTTCCACGGTTTAATCAATTGACGGATTAAAGGAGCTGATGGTCATCGACGGACAATTTAATTGAAACTGTGTATGTGACGGTCAATTAAAAACTGTTTAATCCCCTATTTAACGGAGATTATCGGTTTTACGTACCACGTCAGCGCAATGTAGGTAAATGTTTTGGCACAAAAATCAGAAAAGCATTTAATACTCGAGGTATATTGTATTATGTTACACTGGAGATCAGAAAACATAAATTACATTATTGGCCTCTTGCCAACTGGGAACAACGTAATTTTGATATTTACTGCAAGCGAGTGGTAGGTCAACACGTGAGCCGTATCTCGAAAGTTAAAAGGAAAATAATACTGAAAAGCACTTTTCAATTGCATTCGTAGGTTCGATCGTTTACACAGATGTCGTTGTCGCATTGTAATGAAAATTGAATTTGAGCTTGAGAATCAATTAAGACTAAAATACGTTTCATCGATTTATTCCGCAGTTGTCTTATTGTATGTAACTGAAAATGTTTCCAAAGAAAATTCAAAGGGCTGTAACTTTTGAACTAGTAGCCCAATCTTGGAACTGTTTGAAATTATGAATTCTACAGGCCACATTATATAAGAAAAATTTTTTTCCGGATCGATCTGAGACAATTTTTTTTTGCGGGCCTCAAAAAAAGGCCTTCCTTTTTTACCAAAAATCGACTACACCAAAATTTCTCGGGAAAACACTTTTTCTTATTAATTTTGGTGCTTAGAATCCAAAGCAATTCGTACTTTTTCGATCAGACTTCTCAATCAAAACTTATAGACTAGAAACCAATTTTTAAAGAAAATTCAAAGGGCTGTAACTTTTGAACTAGTAGCCCAATCTTGGAACTGTTTGAAATTATGGATTCTACAGGCCACATTCTATAAGAAAATTTGTTTTCCGGGTCGATCTGAGACAATTTTTTTGCGAGCTCAAAAAAAGGCAGTGTATAACGTTCCTTTTTTACCAAAAATCGACTAAACCAAAATTTCTCGGGGAAACACTTTTTCTTATTAATTTTGGTGCGTACAATCCAAAGCAATTCGTACATTTTCGATCAGACTTCTCAATCAAAAGTTATAGACTAGAAACCAATTTCGAAAGAAAATTCAAAGGGCTGTAACTTTTGAACTAGTAGCCCAATCTTGAACTGTTTGAAATTATGGATTCTACAGGCCACATTCTATAAGAAAATTTTTTTTCCGGGTCGATCTGAGACAATTTTTTTTGCGGGCCTCAAAAAAGGCAGTGTATAACCTTCCTTTTTTACCAAAAATCGACTACACCAAAATTTCTCGGGAAAACACTTTTTCTTATTAATTTTGGTGCGTAGAATCCAAATCATTTCGTACTTTTTCGATCAGACTTCTCAATCAAAAGTTATAGACTAGAAACCAATTTCGAAAGAAAATTCAAAGGGCTGTAACTTTTGAAATAGTAGTCCAATCTTGGAACTGTTTGAAATTATGGATTCTACAGGCCACATTCTATAAGAAAATTTTTTTCCGGGTCGATCTGAGAAAACTTTTTTTGCTGGCCTCAAAAGAAGACAGTGTATAACCTTCCTTTTTTACCAAAAATCGACTACACCAAAATTTCTCGGGAAAACACTTTTTCTTATTAATTTTGGTGCTTAGAATCCAAAGCAATTCGTACTTTTTCGATCAGACTTCTCAATCAAAACTTATAGACTAGAAACCAATTTTGAAAGAAAATTCAAAGGGCTGTAACTTTTGAAATAGTAGCCCAATCTTGGAACTGTTTTAAAATATGGATTCTACAGGCCACATTCTATAAGAAAATTTTGTTTTCCGGGTCGATCTGAGACAACTTTTTTGCGAGCTCAAAAAAAGGCAGTGTATAACGTTCCTTTTTTACCAAAAATCGACTAAACCAAAATTTCTCGGGGAAACACTTTTTCTTATTAATTTTGGTGCGTACAATCCAAAGCAATTCGTACATTTTCGATCAGACTTCTCAATCAAAAGTTATAGACTAGAAACCAATTTCGAAAGAAAATTCAAAGGGCTGTAACTTTTGAACTAGTAGCCCCATCTTGGAACTGTTTGAAATTATGGATTCTACAGGCCACATTCTATAAGAAAATTTTTTTCCGGGTCGATCTGAGACAATTTTTTTTTGGGGCTCAAAAAAAGGCAGTGTATAACCTTCCTTTTTTACCAAAAATCGACTGCACCAAAATTTCTCGGGAAAACACTTTTTCTTATTAATTTTGGTGAGTAGAATCCAAAACAATTCGTACTTTTTCGATCAGACTTCTCAATCAAAAGTTATAGACTAGAAACCAATTTTGAAAGAAAATTCAAAGGGCTGTAACTTTTGAAATAGTAGTCCAATCTTGGAACTGTTTGAAATTATGGATTCTACAGGCCACATTCTATAAGAAAATTTTTTTCCGGGTCGATCTGAGACTTTTTTTGCTGGCCTCAAAAAAAGGCAGTGTATAACCTTCCTTTTTTACCAAAAATCGACTACACCAAAATTTCTCGGGAAAACACTTTTTCTTATTAATTTTGGTGCTTAGAATCCAAAGCAATTCGTACTTTTTCGATCAGACTTCTCAATCAAAAGTTATAGACTAGAAACCAATTTTAAAGAAAATTCAAAGGGCTGTAACTTTTGAACTAGTAGCCCAATCTTGGAACTGTTTGAAATTATGGATTCTACAGGCCACATTCTATAAGAAAATTTGTTTTCCGGGTCGATCTGAGACAATTTTTTTTGTGGGACCCAAAAAAAGGCCAAAAATCGACTGAAGGATTTCACTATGAGATTGCGAGGTGCCTTTTATTTGCGACTTTCATGTGTCTTTCATTAGCAAATGCAAATTATGAACTCAAACGACTGTATGTCAGAACACTATTACTTTAAAGGGGAAAAAATCTCGTATACAAATTGAAATTTAATAACGATTTTTGTTATCGACTTGTGCGATGGGTTGAGTTTTTTTGTTTGTTTAATAGGGGGGCAATGTATATGTTTAATTTGTTCTTTTATTGCCATAATCTTTTATGAACTAGTTACCGTGTACAGATTTTGACTTATAAAACTACCGTTCGAATTTTCTTTTTCTTACTTGCATTAAATTCCATTTTTGTAATTATACTGTTTATCTTGTGTAAAGAGGAACCGAAGCCACTGTTGGTGCGCAAGCTTCCGGCGAAAGTTCGTCGTCTGTTAAGCACATGCATTGGAAAAAAACACTCATAAAAGTGTAGGATTCTTCTTGGAAATGTCTCCTTTCGAAATTAATCTACTTAGTTAAGCTTAGGTTCTTACCTAAAGCTGTAAATAGGAAAACCTTTAAAGGAAGGTGTAAATTGACACTATTTTTTGTGTGATTTTTTCTTCAGTATATCCAAAACTTTACGGTATTAGGAAAAACAGGTCAATTTTCAGAAAAATAGAAAAGGAGAAAAATTTTCAGTGACCGTAAAGTTTATGTTAAGGGGTAGCTAGTCGAAATTTTATTTCAAAGAAGAGATAGTCAACCCCTTTAATATGCAAACCGTTGCAAACTGACGCTCAACCGTGGGGCTTAAAAGAAAGGTATCGTTGCCTTACATAACTTTTGGCGTCGTTGCGAGACTGACATTTTTTTCATTATCAAAAGGTCTTAGAATCTCTGCGGAGCCTTCGTAGAATCTTCTACTTTAGGATCACTTTGAAATATTCGTGGAATTTTCTTAGCCTCCTCATCTTAGCATCTTCTGAGTAAAATATTGAACGAAGGGCAAATAGTTCTTGTAAAATTATTCCTTTGAACATTTATGTAAAATATCGATGAAAACCTCAGTAAATCAGTACAATTTGCAAATAAAGTTGTTAGTAAGATGAATATAAAATCACCGAAGCGAAATTAACAAATATGTAATCAGCACCAACGAGCGGATGTTTTCCTAAACACCCTCGGGCGAATTAACGCCAGCACTTTCCTTTTTTCGCGCGAAATTTCCATACCAGACGCCTACGAGGATTTACTTAAACTTATGCGGGCGAAGGGTTTACGCAGTTTCACGACCACATAAACCCGGAAAACAAGAAGCGTATATAAATAAATACTTAAAAGGAAATCGAAAAGCTCCATTAATCGCTTAACTCCTGCCATAAAAACACATCTACGCAGTGGAAAGTTCGAGTGCAGCTGCCTTTTACGGCAGTTTGAGGAGTGCGTACGACGGGAAAGAAAAAGAGAATTTAATTATATATACGCGAAGTTTTCGCATACCGAATGCCAAATCTTGGAAATGATGGCGTTAGTTAAAATAATTGAAACACGAGACGCCTTATGAACTGCCAGGCGCCTTTTCGCATAAGCGCCATTAATGAAATTAGATTATCGTGCCAGAACGTCTAAAGTTATTATTGTGTAGTCTTCATTGGGAGTTATTTTGGAATGATATTAAAGTTGCTGGAAGCTTTTAAATTTGAAGGTGACTTGATTTTCTATCCGCGCTTTTCTTTGTTATCCTTCATACTTTATTGGTTGCGAGATAGATAAATCATGTTTATGAAACTTCACGGTGAAGTTTCTAAGATGATTTTCGAACTTTCTGGGAAGTTAATGTATGACAGGCCATTGTAGCGATTGCGTTAGGGTTCGTTATCTCAAATGCCTTCGCGTCAATCGTGGAATAGAGCCGGGAAAGGTTTTAATTCACAATTACGCAAAGTAAAAACACTGAATGGCAGTATTGCTCATGTTGCAGGATCGCATCAATTAAAACGTGAAACATGCAACTGGTACCCGATGAATAATACATTAACATAGCAGTAGGGGTGGCGTCTATAGTTGAGTTGAATTAACAAATGGATTGCTTGTTATTACGAAACATAAACTCAAATTCAAAGTGTAGGTTGTTGCGCCAATACCAAAAATAATTCTCAATTTTCCTTCGGCGATCAATTCGCTTTCACTTTTCGTAATGTAGGTAGTTGTGCGGAGTACAAAAGCTCTTCCAATACGGAAATGTCAGTGACCACAATCGACTTTATATCCACTTGTCGGGGTCACAATATCTTTTTCGCAAACAAAAAGAATACAAAAGGGGGGGAAGGTTTCACTTCAGCACCTTGTTTAGACCCCTTAGGAGGTAACTATACTGAAAGTCCCCAGGATTCCGACTGGAGCCTTTCCGAGGGGAGAGGCACAAAGGTCAACATTTTCGGTTTTTCGCTGATATCTTAAAAACGGTGCGTCGGCGTCGGTCGTAGGAAAAAATTGCCTATTAGCAAAATGAAAACTCATAAAATTGTGTACAATATCCATTATATACACTTTCTTGAAATTCTCAACCGTTTTCGAGACTTCGGAAATTCGGAAATTTTTGAAAAATAGGTTTTTACTTCACGTTTTTCATCAAACATTTATTTATATCCTGTGAATCGACGATCTGAGAAAAAATCCGCCTCCAACAAAGTTGTAGAGTATTAAGTTTTCCTTTCCGAAAGTATAGCTCCTTCCCAAATTATGGTTAACCGGTCAAATGTTACAGCAATTTTAAAATTTTCTGAAATTTGTCACCATTTTTTGGAATCTCGCTGATTTCTCACATAGAATCTTGTTATTTTCCATTTTGACTTCTATTTATAATATAAGGACAATAAATGGGCATCCAAGTCGGTAATTTATACAAAAATCGGGGATCATTACCTGATGCGAGAGCAAGCGAGGTACGATGCAAATGAAATACATTTGGTTTTTGATTTTCAAAAAGCGAAGAGGATAACTTAATGTTTTTAAAACTTACTTTTTCTATCATCTTTCCATACGAAAATTGTACTCCTAGCAAAGAGTATGCGCTAAAATGCGCCGTAAAAAGATATATTTGGGCCCTTCTTGTTTTTTGGTTATTCTTAAATATGTTTGGAGGGGCCAAGTGAACGGACCACTCGATACATTAGGTTATGCCCTCAATTGCGCCACTTGAGTTAAAGCTAGCGCCATTGCGGTTAAGCCATAAAAATTTTTTAAAGGATTGGTGGGGGGGGGGGGCTAACTTAGCATTTTTTACAATTTTAGAAAACACTATAGTATACAGTGTCCAAGATAAGGATACCTATGATGGGAATCTCGGAAACCATAAAAAATATGCCGATGGTCAAATTGAGGAAAAGTTGTTGAAAGAGTTATTATCACACTTTAAAGTAGGTACACCAGAAAATGCCGATTACTTTCGAAGATATACCAGAAAAACCGAAATTTGCGCCGATTTCGTTTTAATTTTTTGATACTATTGAACAGGTATAAAAAATAAGAGACACTTTCTCGCCACCAATGGCTCTAGAAGACACCACTGCGAGATTTTCAATACAACGTCTCGTTTCTGAAAAATCATCATCAACTTTACAAACAAATTTCCTGCAAAATGAA
The DNA here is from genome assembly GCF_008802855.1 of Photinus pyralis. Classification (NCBI taxonomy): domain Eukaryota; kingdom Metazoa; phylum Arthropoda; class Insecta; order Coleoptera; family Lampyridae; genus Photinus; species Photinus pyralis. Next base: position 46,642,529 of record NW_022170511.1, read on the forward strand.
AAATGTGTCCAATAGGTATTTTCGCACAATTAGGGAGTTGTGCGCGGGTGCGGAAGTAATCAGAATCTTATTTTTAAAGCATGATAAATAGCTCTTAAATTGCCCAATTTTTCCCTAATTTGACCATCGTCGTATCTTGTATGGTTTCGGAGGTCCTCGTGTTTGTTTTCTTGGACACAGTGTGTATGGTAATGCGGTGGACACAGTGTGTATGGTAATGCGGTGAAGTCATGTTCTAATTATGCGCTTAGTTGTGCAACTTTAACTTAGTTTTGCATAATTTTCCTGGCCATTACCTAAAGGAGCTCATAATGACGATTGACGAATCATCAATGTAATTCGTAACGTAAGAACGAGCTTAAGAATGGTTTTGGAGTTGAGGTGGGGGTTAATGTATTCTAGTTTATCTATACTAATTGTATTATACAAAATATATATTCAAGAAAACAACAATAAATATTCTTTTAAATAAGAAACTTAGCATTGCACAGTCTGTGCATATGGCACGCCTGATGTTTAAAATATGCGATATGTTTGCCTTTACTAGAAGAATCTGGTTAAAATTCAAAAAAATATCTATAAATATAAGTGGACATTACGCAGTTTGCGCATGCGCCCACCTGATTTTTACAATAAACAATATGCTATGCCTTTACTAGAAGCATCTGTGCTTAAAATTTCAAAGAAATATCTCTATAAATAAGAAAATTGACATTGCACCGTTTGCGTATGCGCATATCTGATTTTCACAAATATGCAATATGCTCGTCTTTACTAGAAACATCTGTGGTTAAAATTTCAAACAAAAAACCCCATAGATAAGGAAGTTGACATTGCGTAGTTTGCGAATGCGCACATGTTATTTTTCCCATATGCCATATGCTTGTTTTACTACAAAGTATCTGTGGTGAAAATTTTAATGACATATTTCCATTGCGCATGGGCATATTAATCGTCAAGATTTTTCTTGGTTGAGGTGCCAAAGCTATTAGCTACCGAATGCAAAAGGAAAGAACTAAATATTTTGAAAACTGTAGTAGTTAAGTCCTCGGACGGACGGACGAACGGAGAAACTAGCCATATCTCGGTTTTTGTGACATGCCGTCGGAAATAATTGGAATTTTCTGGTTTTCTTGAAAGCACAATAACTCTTTAATTGAGCATTTTTCTCTAATTTGACCATCGTCATATCTTGTATGGTTTCGGAGATGTATATCTTGGACACAGTGTATACTGTAAAGGGGCGCATTTGAGCGCATGGTGAAAGGTACAAGGTAGTGCAAAACAAATGTTAAAAACGTAACTTTTGAAAACGTGAAATTAGCCCCTGCAACACTTTTTGAAAATTTGTTATGACTTAACAGTGACTGCGCTAGCTTTAATTCAATTGTTGTAATTAAGCGTATAACCGCATGTACCAGATGGCATAGATACCGACAAAATACATAGTGAAGGCGGGGGGGGGGGGGGTGATGTATACTTAACCCCTCACAAATGCATTTTCGCATTTTTAAAAATAAGATACAAAAGTTACCTTCGGTGTGCGCATGTGAGCGCATTACTTTATACAGTCAGTCCTATGACAATGTAATCTCTAAATGTGGGGGGGGGGGGGTGAATTAAAATTAACAGACGATCAAATCAAATAACACTTAACATCCATCGTCTTAATAATAACTTTCCGCATTCCCATTAGTTTTACTTTTACTTGAGTTGCGTACATGTGAAATTTCATTCAAATATCTTAACAAATACAATTGGATTGCGCATGCGCAAAATTTTTTTTTATCTGCATAGGTGCTTGAGGTTTAAGGAATATTTACTGACACAGAAAACCGTTCTTTTATAATTCTTGTTCTTTCTAACAAGAATTATAAAAGATACCCTTCGGGCAGTTTTTAGGCTGTAACTTTTTGGACTGTTAGTCCACGTAACTAAAAAACAATAGCGACCTTTCTTATATCCTTAAGAACATGTGTACCAATTTTCAAAGTGACCGGACATTTCTAAACAAAGTTATCGTGCACACGGACAGACACAGCAGTACACAATTATAAACGATCTCGAGGATCGTTAATAATTACGGGCGATCAAAAATTAGTTGCTGTCGAGTCACCCTTCGAATTTTTGTTTACATGGGAAATCGTACTTCTTAAACTTCCAAAGGCTACTCGACAGCAACTCATTTTTTATCGCCCTTTACATGAACTACATTGCGGCATGTTGCATTAACTCCAAACCAAGTAAGTTAATACCTATGAGTTATTGGCGATTATTAGTTAAAAAAAATAAACTTGTGGACTTCCATTTATACTTCAAACCTATGCGAGAAATTCTATTAGACTGGTGACCAACTGGAAAAACGCCATAGCATTTTTATGACCTGACAAAGCACACCAGAAATTTTGTCGCGATCGTAATATTTCCATGCAATAGGAAAATGATTATATCCACGTTGAACAGGTAACACATTTACAGAATCTAGGGGCATTATTCCGTAATGACTCACTGAAAACTTTGTGTAAAATGAACACGGTTTCCACTATCAATTTTACTACATGACAAAGCTCAATTTAGTGACCACATTATAGCATGTAATTAAAATGTAACGAGGCGATTGTTTATGGATCGTTATCACCGCAGGGACACGACTCCCGTGACGTGTATAGGGAAAAATTCCATTTTGTTTGAAAATTTGAACGCGCTCACCCCGAGTAGATACAATCTATACTAAAGCGTTTCCCAAATAAAAGAAAATCTTGGGATTTAAACAAATAAGTGAAAATCGTCCCTGAACCTTCCCGATTCGATGTCGGGATATAAAGAGGGACGTAAAATGAATGGCATCCATTAAAACGCATTTAATCGATTTTCGAAAACTAGAATTTTCGGTGTCTTACAGGTCGTAAACCAGGGTGAGATCCATCGAATTTTGTATACTCCATTAAGTAAATTAAATTATATATTTCGAAAGAGGTTATAAAGCAGGATAGCCGATACGTTGCAGTAATAAAGTTTTATTTACAGTGTAAAACTTTCGAAGAAGGCGAGGAAATTTGGAGCGGATTAAGCCGAAAAGGAAGCGTTTTGAGGCTCTCACGTAATTGCTGTCACATGCCTGTCTGGGTCGCTCTAGAAAGGGTCAAATTGCGTCTTAGAGGTGGCAATTGCATTGTGCGACAACGGGGATTGACTAAAGTCTCGGTCTCGTAAAATTGGAGTTTACTTCGCGACTAACAAGATTGTGGGAAGATGAGGGAATTTTTACGATCGACCTAGATTGCCTGTTTATGGAAAGGAAATTGTAGAAAAAGGTTGGAAATACTCATAGCGAAGGTTGACAGATTTAACAATTTTCTCGAACTCAAAAGTATTAACACAAAACTTTATTGCTCATACAGCGCGGTGCAGAGAAATCTTTACGTTCTTTCTTATAAATGAAAACTTCAAAATGTGTTCGGGAACGTGCGGGCTAGCTTTTTGAGAACAGCTTTTATTGCTAGGTAAGGAACCTAGTGCGACATATTAGCATAATCCGTTATGGAGGGGGTTCGAAATATCTGAATATCGCTGTTTATTACACCAAAAATTTTAACCGTTCTAAAGCTCATTATATGATCTCCCTTGTAGGGAATACGGTTTTCGAGAAAAATATGAAAATCGCCAGTATATTGCTGAGATAACAATTGTATTGTGACGATTTGTACTACTGGGGAAAAAATCTTTTTTGGACCTATCAGGGAATTTTATGCTCTACCGTAAAGACTCCAAAAAATAATATGCGTTCGAGATGAAAATAGTTTTGTTAAATTTTTAATGGAAGATCAACATCGTGGTCAACAGGATAGTTCACTCTAATACCACCGGTACGTCCATGATACAAAAATTTAACTTGTGACGAAAGCGCTCGAGGGGTAGTTAAAAGACTTTCATTGTAAAGTTGCAAAATGGGTGCAATTCAGTGCGATTCACTATTGGAATAATCCACCAAAAGGTAAATTCTTTTCAATTAATATTAATTAATTGAATTAGAGGTATAATATTTGCAGGCACCTATAATCCTATATAAATCTGGGCGTGCTCTAATATAAATAAATGCAACAGATGGGAGTGTTGGAGTAGAGCCTCCAACATGGTTCAGTGAACTACTGTCCATTTCAACCCATAATACCAGTCTAAGTTCTCGTAGTTAATAGATCCTGAGTACTGTCATTAGCTCGTTAGTCCGAAATTAAAAGAGACACAGTCAGTGAAAAAGATGTGAGCAGATGCTCCACGCTTATCGGGAAATATAATATGTCATACAAGCCAAAATGGCATACAAATCTAATATTATATTTTTATTATGAAAATCGGGCCCCAAAGATGGAGAGCGGTTGAATTTGTTGCGGTTCGGTATGCGCCATTTAGGTAGGTGTAAGTAGTGTAAAAATGCTTAGTAGACTTGCATCTATAGATATGTTTGTAGCATCTGACAACCCGCGGTATGGGGAAGCATTAATATTTTGAGATTTCAGCTCCGTTAATTAGGTTATTGCCGATTTCAGTTTTCCTATGTTAATTTAAAACGAGCATTACAGCTAGTTTACTTCATCGTCGCAGACCTTTTGCGATTTACCCGAAGTTCCAGGTTAGAGTATACATTACTGGGATACCGAATTTGGAAAACTCAGCCCGGCTATTTAAATGAGTACAATTAACCGTAGTTCATTAATCGTGTTGCAGAAAAACTTCGTCTGATTAGATTTTGTCTCGTGTCAAATGAAGCGCGCTAAAATGGCAAAAATTTCCAGATTAGTCTTTAATTTTTAGAACGTCAGGGAGGAGTTCATATGCGATGACTTCGATTTAGATATTCGCCAGCGCCAGCCGCCATATCTCTAGAATTTTCCGTTTCTTCGTCTGAGTACCCGTGGGTTCCGAATTTCCGTTCCAAAACCACCCGTCTTGATCATGAGCAAGGGTTGAAACCTCCTGGTCGAGATTTCCGTACCGTTCCGCCAACCATCACAATCAGGTTGCTGCCCACTGCCCTCGCTTTCACACCGAATTTAAGTCAAATAAGTTGTGATTCCGAGGAAATTCAGCGTATTGTTTAAAATTGCAGCGCATTGTTTCCTTTTGCTTGCGCGCTTTGTTTACGAAAAGTTCTCTAAAATCTCCATCATGTTGAACGGTGAAATACATCGAGCCTAACCTTCAGGTTACATACGGTCGAAACTAGGGAATGCAATACCGGGATTGCGGGATCCCGAAATACCGGGATCCCGCAACATTTTTGCGGGATTAATCCCGCGCATAAATGGAGCGGGATCCCGCGGGATTTGCGGGACTGAGGAACTTGTCGACCAAGGGAACGACTCTGTTTGCTTTGTTAATGAAACGCATAACGGAGAAATTAGTTTTAAAATAATTGTTAAACTTTTTTCGTTAAAAATGTTACTATGATTTTTGAGGCACTTGAGAAGTTCACCTTTTTGTGCTTTACAGGTGAGGTTTTTTTGAATTCTAAGTTAGGCTGAAGGTACTTTTTTGTTGAATATTGTGATAATTAGCGATTTATTTTAATACATAAGTTAACTGCACAAAATTGCTTATTTGCCAATTTATTTAAAATTTTGCGGAATCCCGCAAATACCGGGATCCCGCGGGATTAACATCTAAGGATCCCGCAAATACCGTGATTGAGATTTTGCTGCGGGATTGCATTCCCTAGTCGAAACCCAATCCAACGCGTTAAAGAATCCCAAGGGTGTAGGGTACAGAATTTTATCTTTATTTCCGTTTTGGGTAAATTATTAGTGAACGAAACTGAATCACGTAAGAATCCGTGCACATTAATGAATGGTTTATTTCATAATTTAGATTTGCTTATTTAGAATTACGTGTCATATTGTTTACTAAGATAAATTTAATTATCTGGCCAGTAGGTACATTTTTTAGTTTAGCTAGGAATCAGCCCCCTTTAGAGAAATTGTAAGAATTTGTTTGGTTTGAGTATTTAATCATAAAAAAAAGCTATGCCGTTTGAGATAATCTCGTCATTTTTATGACATTTATAATTCCTTACAAAGGGAAATGAAAAGGTTTATTTCCGTGTTATTATCAGCGTTATATTGCTTAGTATGTGTCGAGTATTAGTTTAATTTTCGAATGAAGTACGTGATACAGTTCCAAATCTTTGCTTTATATGTTACTTCCTCGCTCGTGCGCGCCGCAGCTCCTGTGTCTTAGCAATACGAGAAGGGGGGACCTCAAATTAACTTTAATATGAACACTACAGACATTTCCACATGTACTTTTCGTGCATTCAGGTGGTTATCTACGAGGAAAGCTTAACTGAAACATGAAAAAAACGGAGTTTACTGTGTATCTAAAGTAGCACCACTAGTAGAGGATGTTATGTATTAGTTAATGACTAATCTTAATTTCTTGTAATAACGTTCATAGGTGATCAGTTTTTTCGTGGAACATTCTTAAGTTGGCGTAAAAATCGCCCACCCACCTTTTGAAAACCGTCCGGTCTGATTTTGTTTGAAACCCGAAAACTTAACGTCACCGCAATATACCTACAATTTCCGTTCAAGTTCCAACCCCGAAACTCGAACTTTGCTTTTAATAAACTTCACTTTCAGTCTTAACGCAATGTTAACCTTTATATCCTGTGCATTAGTGCCACGCGAATCATTCGAACTTACTACTTATTAAAACTTGCGCTTCTCTTTGAATTTGCGATTCTCTTCTGGAACTTCAGTGTGCGCACTGTGGAATTTCGAATTTATTTTAACGTTAACTTAGATCTGAGAGCTCAAATTGAATTCCCATTTTCGGTTATAGCGATTACCAACGCACAAAACCGGCGAAGCGGAAATCACTTTTCAGTCCGTCGGGATAATGAAATCCAAGAATCTAAATTTGTTCAATAATTAAATTTCGCAACCGTTTCCGGCAGTAGTTTGTTTCAATATTTGCAGTGCTCTTTCGAAAAATCGGTTTGGAGATTTTCGACGTTTCGCGGTACTCGCCCCGGAGCGGAATGGAGAAATGATGGAAAAATAAGCTTGTTAACACTGTTTTCGCACGAGACGACGTTTCGCTTAATCACATTTTTTGCTTTTCTTTTCAATTCGACCGGCGACGCCAGGGTGGAATACTTTATTTCTTTTCCACTGATACACTTTTTCGGATGGGAGAAAAACGTGTAACTTAATTCTAGCTTCAGTTTTCACGAGGAGCGCTTTTATTCATTTTCTAGGATTATGAAATGTCGTCACGTTTTTGTAACTGCATGAACAACGCCAATTTGCTTTAGTAAAATACCAACGGAAGCGCTTATGCCTTTAGTGTTGTTTAATAAAGTCCAACCAGAGCACGATCAATACAAATACAAGACAATATTTTCGAGTTAGAACTGAAATAGCGCCAGTATTAAGGTGATTAACGACACTGTTCCAAAGGTTTTTGCCATGTTCCAGCACTCCCTTGAGAAAGACGTAAAAAGGTTCACTCTCGGGGGAGCTATTTCAAGAGTCACATCCATTTTAGCGCTAGTTATATAAATGGAATAAGGTAACTGCAAAAAAGGCAATCAGAAAAATGGGACAGCGATTAATCTTAATTCATATAAGCAACTTTTGATTTTTTTTTCTTCGCGCATCTAAAAACATAACCTGTAATGTATCACACACGTTAGATCCATTGCCATTCCAAGTAAAGCAGTGCTGGTCGTGTTCACAGAGTACGTTTTTAAACCCTCCACGAGGTGGACTCCAAAGATGGAAATCTCCATCAAACCACCGTCACGCTGCGAACGGCGTAACTGATTGAGGATTCTATAGTCGGTCCGTGCACAGTGCAGCTGGAGGGTCATTTTCAGTTACAAATGCAAAGAGTTGTCGCCAGCGATAGAATTTTACCTCCTGCTACGGCAAGCCGCCGCCTAAGAAGACTCGATACAAGTCGTCACGCCATTCCCCGAGTCGAACATCTCCCCCTCTCGCCCCCTGCTGTCCTTCAAAAGAAGAAGAGTCAACACATGAACTTCTAAAAGTGGTAAGACGGGGCCTCCTATTAGAAACCGCATGAGAAAACGTGAAGACGGATCTGGTCTATCGAGCAAGACCGAAGCGATATACCTTGGCGTCGTGTTGGACCAACGTCTGACGTGGGGAGCCCACGTCAGATATTGCATCCAAAAGGGCGGCACGGCAATATCGGTGCTGTACCCGCTTCTGAACAGGAAAAACGAAGGCTGTACACGTCGATCGTCTGACCAATGATAACATACTGCTCTTCAGTGTGGGGCTACGCCCCAGAATCACACATTGCAAGAATACAGATGGTCCCAACCAAGACACTGAGGATGGCTGTAAACGCCTCGTGGCAGCCTGCGAGACTACCAGACCGAGCTGGTAAGGGAACTGGACACCTACGACGTGGACCAACCCGCATTACCCGTTAATAATTTATTCAAACCTACAAAGGGCAAAAGGGGTACGCCGTGGTAGTCCGATGCCAACAAGTTTATCGTTCATCGTCCACATACGGTCTCAGAGGGGATTCTATAGGCGGTCCGTGCAGCGCAGAGCCAGGAAGGATCAATTTTATTCGGATCGAAAGCCGTGACCAGAACGAACCTAGAAGTTCAGTTGCAAAAACATTTGTGGTATTTATGAACAACCGCGTTGCAATATTGCCGTTTTACTTGTTTTTTATTCTACAGGATGTTTATAAAAATACAATTAATTTTCTCCGGTGATTCATTATACAGTGTGTTTATTTAATTTAAGAATAAAGTTCACAGTGTGTTTTTGCGAATAAATGTCGTTTAACCATTTGCTTTATAGTAAACGTAATTTAATAATGTGATATTCTATTGCAGCAAACCATAAAGAAAATAAGAACCGTTCCATAATGGTTATTGACTTATTATTTATTCCTTTACTCTCTTCCTTAAGAGGCCAGAAGAGGATTACTGACTGACCGGAACACATTTATTTATTATCATCGCATGCTGAGCATTTTTAAATATTTAATTTAACAGGAATAGCTGTGCGACTAATCACCTAAAAGGATGCTCCTGCTGGTAAACAGTGTTCTCGTTTGTCAATGCCAATTTACTGTCAGTATTTCATTAACATCGGGTCGAGTAAATAAGTAATTCATATTTGGAACATGAAAAGCAATACCAAGGATATTTCATGACCCGGGGATATACAATGCAATATTAAAATGCCAGTTAAAATTGTATGGAAACGAATGTATACCTTATTTTTTATGTATATTTGAAAGCTTTTATTAATTCCTCTTTCGGTAGGATTGTCCTCGTCGCTGAAAACCGTCAAGATAAGAGCTCCGAGGAAAAATGCAATCTCGGTTGGATCAAAAGAAATATGAATTGCTTGTCATTTATAAAAAAAAGGACGCTATCGATTCGACAAGGTCCGGTGCCAGTCTCCACTTTAGCCTCGATTAGGGAGTCCCGCAGATATTCTATCTTAATATCAGCAGCCGTCAGTCACGCATATTACAAGGGTCGAAAAATCACGATGATATTCCTGACATGGCGTTTCCGTGACGAAGAGACCCCCCACGCATTTGTTGGGGTAAACTAAAAAGTGAGTCGAACGCTCACTAACAGGTTATAAATTTGTTCACGTAATTCATTTTATTTAGACGTATTTTCCGCGTCGGTTTCCTCTCTATATTATATTTTGCGCAAGGCGACAGATGGTATTAACTGTTTAAAACTTAGTCGAGAGATGTAACTTTGGGCCTGAAGCTAAAACTGTAACTGAATTTCAAAGGGTTTTCACGTACGTATTAAACGTAAAATTATATATATCGCCGCCTCTAATTTTGTTTGAAGCAATTGAATAATGTCTCAATCTAAGACTCTATAGATGGGACGATTTATCATCCTTCGAATGGCAGGCTAAATTGGCCGCTTTTGGAGCAGGTGTAGCGAGTGACACTTCGCCTTTAAAGGCGAAACCTGTATCATTCTTGTTAGATCAATATTACACGACACAATATTCTAATTTTACCCGACTTTAAAATCCCCCCGACTTCGGGGCGACTTGGTGACTATTTTTCAGCACTCAATTCAGTTGAATTAATCGCACGAAATTGTGTCCGGAAGCTCTTGAAGCGCAAGGGTTCTAACTCATTTTTCTGCCGTTCTTCGCGCGTTTATTTTCAATTTATCTGTCGGGGCCCCCATCTATTTCGCAAGGTCCCATCGCGCAATAACTTATTTTCCTTCATTCATAACGTTTTCGGAAATTTTGGTCCAAATTCAGTTTTCTGGCAATGATTCAAATTGATTTATGTAGAAATGCAAATAATGGAGTTGCGTATCGATTTTAGGGGAAGATCTGTTTATCCTTTTGATGAACAACAATTTTAAGTCAAAGGCCATGAAACCCGCATCTCACAGTTTTGTGTGTCAATAAAACAAACCTGAAACTATGAGTATAATTCTTTCCGAACCAAAATTTTAATGCTAAGCTCATTAAACGATTCAAAATGTAGAAGAATCCGAAACCTCTGAGGAATATGAAGCACCAACATCATAGAAAATTACGTGTGGGATGGCTTGAGTGACGTTGAGGGGTCGGCCGGCCCTAGTCAGAGAGGTAGTACAAAGGGCCCGAATTTGAGGCCTAAGTACGCGTGGACCCTGTTCACCCTCCTATCACAATTCAGAATCCAGAGAGTGGCAAAGGAATGGAATAGAAGGCTCAGTGGACAAAATGGTTAATTCTGGACCTAAGCATATGGTTGAAATATCCGCACAGGCATATAGACTCGCATATAGACTACTCATTACACAAGCATATCGTAGCAGAATAGTAAAGACGAAAGCGACAATTGTGTACACTGTTGTATAATAGATACACTCGAACATACAATTTTCGTGTGAAAAAGATGGGAAGCGATAAGAAGCGAAACCAATAGAAAATTGAAGCGAGAAATTAAACCTGATAACGTTAGTGTGTCACAGGATAACTGAAAAATCATCTATCATATGATCAAGATGATGATGAGTACGAAGAAGAAAGGTAAACAGATAGAAATCATAAAGTACTCGCGATATTCACAAAGCAGATACCTTAGGAGGCGTGTGCGGACAATTCGCACCCGGACAATTCACACTCGGATAATTCGCACCGGAATAATTCGCACCCGGGTAATTCGCACCCGGACATTTCGCTCCCAGGATATTTCGCACTCTGGACATTTCGCTCCCGAATAATTCGCACCCGGACCATTTGCACTCGAAAAATTCGCTCCCGAATAATTCACACCCGGATAATTCTGTAAATCTTTAGTTTATTAAAATTAAATATTTTTAAGAGGCTACTAGACCATTGCCTTTACAGAATGTATGTAGTAGTGCACATCTTGGTAAACCTCTACTTCATGGAAAAATGTTTCAAATAATTGTTATTTGGTCTTTCATTTTCAACACATCGCGATTCTTAAGTATTTCCATTTCTTAAATATAATCACGCTGGTTTTTTTGAAGTTTTATGAAGAGTCTGATATAGTTAAATCCTGTAATTTAAGAACACATAATTTTTGTCTACTGCGCTTTCGTTTTGAGAAAATAAGAATAGGTAACTGAAACGTCTTTTGTGGAGTAATTAAATACCAAATAGTTATACCTAGTTATAGTATATCTACAATATTATGTGTAATATTCGCTACTTTTGAGACGCTCTTAATATTTAAACAGAATCAACATATAATACCGTACACAAACAAAGTGATAAGTCTAAAGTTAAAAATATTTACATTATAAGATCAAGATGAAAATAGAAAAAGGAAGTAATTTTACCGCTCCCTTGCATAAAGATTTCTTAATGAAGACACATAAAAAATTGTTCTTTATTTCTTTAGTTGAAAAGGGTGACAAAGGAAATGAATTAAATTTATTTTAGACAAAACGAGTATGTATAAATGACAATAGAACAATGCATTTCATAGATGGCACTAAATTTGGATAAGTAATTAAGATAATATTATAATTAAAGGTAAATAATTAAGATAATATTATAATTAAAGGTAAATTTACCCCGATAACACAAATTGCACTTCATAAAGAAACAATAAGAGAAATATCGTAATGACATCCTTTCTATTATTTCTGGAAGATGAATAGGGTTTATTACAAGGTAAAAGTAATTAGGTCCGAAAAATCAGGTTTAAGTACGTATGACCACAACTAATTAGAACTTTAACGCCTGTATAGTATCTTCATTCTTGAACGTTTAACAGAGTGGTATTTTAAAATTTATCTGAGCACGGGTTTTGATTTTGCGTATACTTTTTTTTAATTTTAAAAAATTTTATTTCTGGTGGTAGTGTTGTGGTGGTGTTCAGAAAAGGTAAGTTTCCAGTTTTCTTAGAACCAGTTTTACGTTTCTTTGACCACATATGGCTATATGTTGATTATTGGTGACTGAGTAAAATTACACTAACTGCTTATTTTTTTGCGTTATCTTTGCTACAACTATGATAGTGAATGAACTTAAAAGTTTCTTTTTGATTTTCTTACTGTTATTTATTTTATAGTTTGAAGAGATACATGGAAAAATTCTGTCATTTTTTTAAGAGATTGTTAATAATCAAAACAGTAAGGGTCTTGAAAATCTTGAAACGTTTTAGGAACAGGTCGATATTGATGATTTTTTCTTTTAAATGTTTGTAATTATTAAGTACCTATATTCTTCCTTTTTAATTTTTGTATGGCATACCTAGTACTAAAGCAAAACCCTTAGCATTGGTAATTGCGCAACAAGGAAGATAGGACATCATTGGAAAGACTTTCCTTCTCTGAATTTGGTGAGACTATAATTTTTTAGATTTGATATTTTCGAAATATTTTAAAAGCAAGTTGAGGGCGAGCTGTTGTTTATGTCATTGGAAGGATGTCGGGCCGAGCACTATGTAATATAGAAGCAAACGCGATCGTGCGTCAAAATTATGCAGTTGCAAGTGTTATAAAAAAGAGAAAACTTGTACCTGCAACGTCGAATGCGCTGGAAATGAAACAACTAAACCATCCGAATTCAGAGATGGGCGACCTTACCAACAATGCATCATTTAAGATTTTAAGGGTTGCACTGTCAGCGATGCGAGACAAAGACATTAGTGAGCAAGTATTATTTTAGACACTGTTTTCTTCCATGATCAATTTGACGTGCCAAAGCGTTTTTTGAAAATTATTTTAATTTACAGAAATAGCTATGTATCGTTTCTAATGCACCACCGTATATTATTTAGCTTCGGAGAAATAACACCAAAATCTCCCCACAAAAATTGTAATAATAATAAATGGGTAATTTTTGGTGTTATTTCTCCGAAGCTTCTTAAGCACCCCATTGAGAGTCATGGATCTTGACAATTTCAGTATACTATTTAAATAATAGCTATATAATTTATAGCAAGATCAATTTTTTTCACGATATTTATCAACATTTTTTGCTTTTTTCGTTACTTTACAGTTCTTATCTCTTTAATTTTACGGAAACTCTCAAGAATCTATTTGTTTTACGTTCAAATATGATTATAATTTACTTGAGATTCTTTTAAGACAATACATACGTATTTCGATATGTGTCCTTTAAATGGACGGCATCGAAGGTTAGAGAACTAGGAAACTTAACTTGCAGCTATTAACAAATAATAATTGTTAAAATTTTATTTAGACTTTTATATTCCTATTGCAATATTATTTGTACGTGCTAAAAGGTTTCCAAATGAAAAAAACCTTCATTGTGAATTGGTACAATAAAACTGGGTAAATAGGTTTAAGAAATGTCAGGTGACAGTTTTGCTGATAGACCGATACCAGCGTTTAGCAGCATCCGTCTACTTGTGAACAAGAGTGCATGGACAACTTACATCACGGATGAGTGTCTTTTTACCTTTTTTTTGTTTTTTTTTTAAAATAAATTTTCATTCATGGTACCTTTAGCAAGTGTTCTCATGTTTAATACGGAGATTACAATAAAATAAGTACTAAATTCCAAATTTTGAGTGATATGGATGCTATTAAAGCGACCTAATATCTCTACTGCTTTGATATGGTCCATCGGCTCTTAGTTTAACATGCAATGCCGGGATCTGGGTCAACGATGACAAGGCAAGATTAGCTAAACCGAGCACTGATTTTGGAAGTGCATATGGTTTCCAATTTCAAAGCCCTTAATTGGGTATTTTATTAGTTAGGATATCGTCTTTTGACCTTTTGACTTTTTTATACGTAAGTTTCATCGTTGCTTATACCGTCGTCTAATGTTAGTTTTTAGGTTCGGCCCTCCTTTGCAAAAAATTTAGTTTAACAACCTCTTCAACCTTTCAATTTTACTCTGGAACCAACCACGGATATGGTCGTTGGGCTTTCTAGTTTTACTGCCTTTTTGGGTTTTGAATTGTTTTCCATCTATTGTATTGTATTATAGCTATAGTCTCTCCTCAATTATCTCTACCATCTTGTAGATCACCTGAAGATGACCGTTGGTCGAAACATGTAGTGTATCACTTCGTTTTATTAAATTATATGGGAACGGTTTAGAGAACTTTATTCAATATTAATAAATTATCCCATTTAGAGTTTGAACACAAAATGGACGTCACGATTCCAAATTATACCTTAATATTGAAAGTATCCAAATTTTAAATGTAGGTATACGTCTATTACATGCACAAAGTAATAAAACGTGATATTGGTGAGTAATATTGGAGATTTCAAGCTCTGAGTTAATTTAATACTTCACAGCCGATGAGCCGACTGACTTCCTATGTTAAAAGTCAACCATACACAAAATACCCTCTCAGGGGACCGAATTTCTGTTGCGAATTATTCCGGTGCGAATTATCCGGGTGCGAATTGTCCGGGGGCGAAACGTCCGGGTGCGAATTTTCCTTGGTGCGATTTGTCCTCGTGCGAAATGTCCGGGAGCGAAATGTCCGGGTGCTAATTATTCGGGTGCGAATTGTCCTACAACCCTTAGGAGGTGGTACCGTGAAAGAGAAAAGGTGGTTTTAGTTGATATACTGCAACACAGCAGGGAGTTTCACACCACCGGGAATGGAACAACTTATACCCGTGTGCCTATAAACTATAAAGGGTTTCCACTTCCCAAAAAAAGTATGATCATTTTTGTCTCTAAAGAACTTTTATAGTTTTGGAATCCATTGAAATTTTAAAGTGAACAAGCAAAATCCTTGAGGATTCGTAACGATATTTAACCTTATGTAGGCATCAATTTTCTTGCATGTACTTTTTTATGTCATCAAGGAACTAATGAAAATTGGATTTAAGGAAATAATTACGTTTTCATTTTCAAAGTCCAATAGAAATGTCCAAATTCATGGGTCCATCCCGTTCATGTGTAAGATAATTTTTTGTGAGTAAAACTTCACGCTTTTTATTCGATTTTAATTCAAATTAAGGTTAGTTCAAGCAAAAAAGATCATATTTGAAGTAAATTTCAGAAAACAGGAGTTTTTCAGTAAGTAACGGGCGCGGTATTTTACAGAAATTTATAAGAAATTTCAATGTCACAGTGAAAAGCTCTGTTTTAATTCAAAGAAGAGATGTTCAACCCCCTTATATGCAGTTGCATAGTGGAAATCAATTTGGCAATAAGAATAACATGTCCAGAAATGGTATCTCAATGCATCAGTTCTAGGATGCTATATTATATAGCATCCTTGGCAGCAGTTGGTTTCTTCTATTTTGTTTATTGGGCCTACTACTATTGTGTATAATTAAATTCGCGTTACACAAACAACGAGCGTGTTAACTGGTTAAATAGTCCGGAAGACTAACGCGATATTTTTTAAGAATCGTGCACTTTTGTATAGAAGCATGAATTTTGGTATACGACTTACCTCTATACCCCAATAGTCATTTTAAACATTAGAGCCACTCTGACTCTTTGCCGGGGGGGGGGGGGCCGTAGGGTGCTCATTTCAAAATGGCGGGTTTAACAGTCGTAGTACCTCTGCCAGCTCGCAACCACTAGGGCTAGAACAAAATTAAAACACGGATTTTGTGGAGCACAATCTTAGCTAAAATGTTATAGTGATATTTACCCTAAATGTATTAAGTGTGGCTTTTTTTGGGATCAAAAATATCATAAGGACTTTATAGTTTTTCCCACAAAAAGTCGACAATTTAGGCTTTCTTCACTCAAAATACTGTTTTTATTCATCTTTTTAGATGGACCTATAGTTAAGCTTGTTAAGGTGGCAAATTTATAAGCTATTTGACCATATGGACCAACAATTAGAACTAAATAATATGTAATCTACAGCGAATGTCGTACTCCCTCAATTCCAAGAAAAATCATACGCCATCGCTTTATTTATTTTATTATTAATTTAACAATTGTTTTTCACGCCCCATGATTATGAAGACCGATTTAAGGGGGCTGGCTACAAACACCTTGCCGAATATCTTTTAAAATTCCATCAATTTGGAGCTCTACCATCTACACTGAAAATTTACCGTGTAGATGATGGTGAAAGGGTTGAAGGGACTCTCCTTAGTAACAGAGCGAAATATCATAAGAACTGTAGTCTGAAATACAACAGCACAAAGTTTAAACGGGAGGAAGGAAAACAGAAAACAAGGAAGAGGATTGACGTGACGTAAACTCAAAAGAGTGTCAGCTGAACCCAGTGCGACTACGGCAGAGGCAAAGAGAAGGCATTAAACCCAAGCGAGTTTGCGTGATGGCGAACAGACATTGTATAATTAACTAATTATAAAAATAATTATTCTTAAGGTACAATTTTCTTTTTAAAGTACATATAAGATTTTACTATACGAATAATGGTACAAAACAAATAATATAAAATTACAATTTCTCAATTTAATTTAATTAATTTAATTTATGTATGTTAATAAGTTCAACTGTACATCTAAAAAGATTAATAAAAACAGTATTTTGAGTGAAGAAAGCCTAAATTCTCGACTGTTTGTGGGAAAAACAATAAAGGTTAATTTTGACCCCAAAAAAGCCACACCAATACATTTAGGGTAAATATCAATATAACATTTTTTTTAGCTAAGGTTGTGCTCAACTAAATCCCTGTTTTAATTTTGTTCTAGCCCTAGTGGTTGCGAATTGACAGAGGTATTACCACTGCTAAAGCCGCCATTTTGAAATGGGCACCCTATACTTCCTCTGGCAGAGAGTGGATCTAATGTTTAAAATGACTATTGGGGTATAGATAAGTCGTATACCAAAATTCATGTTTGTATACAAAAGTGCACGATTATTTGGTATTCCTCCGGACTAAAATGACAACCACTTAGCATTTTTACTTATAATTCCGATACAGAAAGCCATTTATAGTGTAAATGTAACAAAATCGATATTTGCAACAGATGAGTCCTTCAGTTTCACCAGCAAATGTCTACGTGTTACCACAGTACAGTAGCATAGGCAGCACCGTGGTTAATAAACACCTCTATATAGACATCGACCATTTCGGTAATGGAAATGCAAACAGCGAACGGCGTGTAACGCAAAACCTGAAAACCGCAAACGTCTAGTAAAACCGACACTAAGTAACGATTACCGAATTACATCACCGCACAAAGAGCTTAATTTTTATGCTGTTTGGGAAGCTTTCCCCATCACTTCGTCTATGGAAATTGGAAAGATCAAATTGATCCTCGGTAAACAACGAAGTCGGCTTTACGGTTTTTTATCAATCGACCAAAAACCTTATTTTCCGCGTTTTATCTAAAATAATATAATAATATATTCTATATACAACACCAACAATAATTAGAGATGGCTGTCTAATTAATAATCATCTCGTATTACATGTCAAATGGCATGTAAATAATTGACATTCGGGTGTAAATTAGATCATAATTGACGTTACTGTATTCCATACCGATTCGGATCTAATTACGAACTACCCCCACACTATTTTCGAAAAATTAACAATGATATGGACACACACGAATTTTAAATGGAAAAGTTCTAATTGTTCAGACGAAGGAAAACGATTGTACAAAAAACCTAACACTGAACTAAGAAAAGAACCGAATAAGACATCAAGAACAGTCTCGTGACACACTCAGCAAAGATCTTATTGAAAATAATGAGTAATGGAGGAAAACAGGAGAGGAACAGTTTGGTTTCAGAAGAGGACATGAGAGACGCCATGGGGGCGGGAAAAAGCAAAGACCTTCTGTGTAGGTTTTAAAGTTCTAAAGGCATTCGATTGGGTAAACTGGAAGACACCGTTGGAAATACTAAAGAGGAAAAGTGTCAACTGGAGAGAAAGACGAGTAATACGAAACTTATAAGAAACCACAAGCAAAAATCAGGGTTGGCTGTAAAGAGACGGATTGGTTTGGTATCGAAAGAGGAGTTAGTTTAGGTATCACCAAAGCTGTTTAATTTACATGTAGAAGATATGGCGGAAATATGAGGGATATTGGTACTTATACGATTTGCGGATGACATGATTGTATCTGCTTAGACTGATAAGAACTTAAAAAGATAAATGAAATGAAAACAGAGCATGGCCTAAGAATTACTAAGAACAAAACACAAGTTATAAAAGCGGGAGTGCAGAAGGATATAATAGTAACAGTAGACGGAGTGAAGATAGAGCATGTGGAAAGGTACACGTATTTAGGGACAAAAATAATACAATAATAATAAGTTGGAAATGCGAAAGGGAAATGAAGAGTAAGAAGCGATGGCAAAATAAGCATTTAATAGCAAGGGGAGGATTGTATACAGTAAGATGGAGAAAGAAATTGGTAAAACTTAAGGAAAAGTTTCGATTTTAAAAAATGAAAACTGATCCTGCACCTGATTATGAAACCACGTACTAACGCAGACGCTTGTAAAAAATTTAGGCAAAAACAAAATGTCGCGGCGCGTTTTTTTTTAAATTATAATTGCGATGTTTATAGTTTACTCGTAAAAGTTGGAAGAGAATCGTGTTGGTTGCTAAATGCTACTAGTACGAAAAATCTCATTAAATATAAGGATTATTACGAGAATTAAAAGGATATAATAAACAGTTAACGGTACTTAAGAATTGTTTGTGTAGGGAGATAAATAACCCGGCTTATTTGTTGACAGTGAAACTGATTAGCGGCTTGAACTTTATTATTTTCGTAATCCGAACATTGTTATAATCATGGCAGTATGAAATGCAAAAGTAATGAAAAATTCAAGACGTCAAAGATTTACATAGTGAAAAATTCTCTGGTTTTCGGTATATCGAATTTGTATCTACATCATCGCCGTCGGAAAGTCATATTATAGAGGTGTGCAGTAATGGGTAATATTTTCGTTGAACTGCAGCTCAGCTGTTTTTGAAGATAAAGACTTGCAGTTTTCACGACCTTGTGTCACCTTCTTGTGAAACTTTGAATGCCACAAACAGAATCAATTTAGCTATGTACGTTTGCTTCTGAGGTACAGGGTGAACACGAAAAGATTTTTCACTAAATGCTTTCTGCTGTAGTGTACAGGCTCTAGTCTATTTTGAGTTAGATTGCTTGTGAGATCCATAGTTTAAGAAAATAATTTCGATATGGTTTTTAGAGGTGCTATAATTTTACCGTTAGATAGCGCTACTAGTATAACAACTTAATTATTAGCGCATTGTTGAAAAAAAAATAAAAAATGCTAATGAAATACTCATCTGCATTACCAAAAATGCGAAACCTGTATTCAAAATCAGGGTCTTTTGTTTTCATGTCTAGTCTCTCGTATATTTGACTTTGGTTTAGTACGTCAATTCTAAATTTGCTTGCAAATGACAGCCGTTTTTATTACAACCCCCTTCCGATCCACCCATCTCCGCCGAACTCCCGGCATTCGGATACACCTTACCCAATGCCGTCCTCACGGACGACTTCAATGCTCGGCACATACAGTTCGGCGATTCCACCTCCAATGCCAGTGGTTCTATCCTATCCGGCTTACTAACCGATCTGCCGGTCTGACGACAGCCTTTTTTTGAGCCCCGAAGAAAAAATTGGCTCAGATCGACCCGGAAAAAAAATTTTCTTATAGAATGTGGCCTGTAGAATCCATAATTTCAAACAGTTCCAAGATTGGGCTACTAGTTTAAAAGTTACAGCCCTTTGAATTTTTTTTCGAAATTGGTTTCTAGTCTATAACTTTTGATTGAGAAGTCTGATCAAAAAAGTACGAATTGTTTTGGATTCTACGCACCAAAATTAATAAGAAAAAGTGTTTTCCCGAGAAATTTTGGTGCAGTCGATTTTTGGTAAAAAAGGAAGGTTTATACACTGCCTTTTTTGAGCTCCGAAAAAAAAATTGTCTCAGATCGACCCCCGCAAAAAGTGTTTCCCCGAGAAATTTTGGTGCAGTGGATTTTTGGGAAAAAAAAGGAAGGTTATACGCTGCCTTTTTTTGAGGCTCAAAAAAATTCTCAGATCGACCCGGAAAACAAATTTTCTTATAGAATGTGGCCAGTAGAATCCATAATTTCAAACAGTTCCAAGATTGGGCTACTAGTTCAAAAGTTACAGCCCTTTGAATTTTCTTTCGAAATTGGTTTCTAGTCTATAAGTTTTGATTGAGAAGTCTGATCGAAAAAGTACGAATTGTTTTGGATTCTACGCACCAAAATTAATAAGAAAAAGTGTTTTCCCGAGAAATTTTGGAGTAGTCGATTTTTGGTAAAAAAAGGAAGGTTAAGTATTCAAATACTATGCGAAGTATTCGAATACTCCTCAAAGTATTCAAATACCTTGCGAAGTATTCGAATACTAAATATTTGTGAAAGTATTTGAGTTACTAATACAAATACTGCTTCCATAAAAGTATTTAATTACAAAGTATTTGAATACTTTAAAGGATTTGAATCCTAAAAAGTATTTACAAAATCGAATACTGTCCAGCTCTGGATGGCCCTACGTCGTCCGCCTAATCCGCGAAAAAAGGCTCTAATTCCTTCAGACCGGTGACACAACCCTTAAGACAGAGTACAACTGATGCAACGGCCTAGTTCGACATGAAACTAACCGGTTTGCCGAGGCAGAATGGCTGCGAGTTAGATCACAACTCAACTACCGTGGCGGTAAACAATTCTGAAACAGTTTCAATATCCTTTTCAATTCACCGGATGCACTCCCGCCTAATGGACTACCAACTTCGTATAATCATCTCCATGATCACCTCCGGCCAGGATGACTTTTTTAAGGAATTAAAGACTTTTTAGGAGTACGATTTACATACACCGGTTCAATAGATGATTATTGTAATTTTTAGATAAATCAGAAGATAAATTCGCAAACTCGTTTATCCGAATACAACTATCATGATGAATTTATCATTACTCAGTATGCTATTGATGCCTTTTTCTTGAGAAATTATCAGGGAAATTATTGATTTTTTAGAAGCGAGAATTACATATTACGGTCCAATAGATCATTTTTGGAATTTTCAGATGCATAGAGGAAAAATACGTAAACTCGTTTATTCGAATGTTGAATTTATCATTACTCAGTATGCTATTGATGCCTTTTTTTAAGGAATTAATGATTTTTTAGGTGTACGATTTAGTAGTACGATACCGGTTCAATAGATGATGTTTGTAAGATGCATAGAAGGAAAATTCTCAAACTCGTTTTCCGAATATAAATAACATAATAAATTTATCATTACTCAGTATGCTGTTGGTGCCTTTTTCTTGGGAGATTAATGACTTTTTTAGGAATAAGATTTACCTACTACGGTCCAATAGAACTAAAGGAAGAAGACTACGATGCTTTAATTTCAGTTCTATCTCTGTACGTAAATTTATAACAAAGACGAAAGTTTTCATGTTCATTATCCTGCACCTGATTTACTATGAAATTGCAAAAGTTAATTTTTTATGGATGAAGCTATACTTTGGTACATTTTTTAAAGTAATGTGAATTTTAATTAATGAAATCCTGAATTTCCATTATTCAGAACACATATATAACCCAAATTGGTTCTAAAAAGCATTATTGTGATGATATGCTTGTTTGCGAATACGAATTAGAATGCAACTGTAGTATTTCGGGCCTACAGATAAATGGATTTGCTGTCAATTCTAAAGCTCGATAACACTGCAACGGAATAGGCGAATTCGATTAGAGAATTACTCCAGAAGAATGCACATTTACAACTGGATAAATCCGTTTACACTAGCTAGAGGCAATGAAAGCAAACCAAGCGCACGTTGGCCTCTCAAACCTTTCCGCAACAGCGAGATTTTCACGAAAAACCCTTGCTGCCTAACGAATTAATCCAAAACGTAATCAATCACCTCTCAAATCCATCTTTTGCAAAGTTGAACCTGCAAGCGACTGCAACTATTAAACATGGAAGTGGTTCTAAAAGTCAAGATTGACATTCGCTTCATCAAATACCCGTTTCTATATCTAATTTAAAAGCAAAAAAATCACGGACCCTATTGCAAACACTCGCTAAAATCAATAGCCGCCGCTTTCATAAAGCGAAAGCGCAAAAAATACGGGGATTTTCATTTGATTATGAGTTTTCCGTTAAAAACATTCACCGTTCCTCTTATATTAACGTAATGTAAAACGGTTTCTCTACAGCTATCGCTGTTTTTGAAAGCCCCCTCGGCTCGCATTAATTTAATAAAATTTCGATGTTCTAAAAAAGCAGAGGAGTAATTGAAAATGGGAAAACTTTATTTCTCGCGAGACCAAAGCCATGTCTGGTCATCAAACTTTCAATTGCAAAGGGTACATGTGTTTTTGCCTTTATGCGTATCGGAGGGACATCGCAGGTGATGTAGTATTCTCGAAGTGTACGAGGGTTGTTCTAGAAATGTCCTCTTTGTACACCAAGAGAACAACTGAGTAAAAGGCAGCAGCAGCAGATATGGTGAACTATTCGTTAATAAATGAGGTACAATACCTACTGTACTGGAGTGATTATTGTATTTACGAGAATGTGAAGTGCATGCCCTTCCTTTTCAGTGTGAATAGAGCGGAATTTCGGTGGGTATGCTGACCTATATCATGGAACAGTTGATTACCTTACGTCGGTAGACAATTAAAATGTCCGTAAATTTCAGGTAAATTAAAGGAAGAATTATTTAAGAGCGAAATTAGACGAACATTTCCGCAGTTGTCAGCTATATTGGATCGCGAATGAGATTACCCTTCACAAACAATCCCCCTTAAACATCCCAATAAATCCCCTAAGACAATCCATAAAATCAAGCGATCCGAATTTAAATTATATTTCGCGATCGCGAAATTTCCGAATCGCGCGAAATTGCGAACTATATACGCAATAAATTCACCCGTTGTGTGCTTTAGCATCCGTTTATGTCTAAATTAAATTCACTTGATAAGCTCAAATAGGAAAGCACTTTAATATTGATCTACAATCAATTTAGGTCACATTTGCACAAAGAGACGATTAGCGAAGTGGAAGTGATGGGATGAGGTAAAAATAATGATGTAATTAATTTGTTTCCCAATTAAGGCAGGCAAACTTTGTGAGACTTTTACTGTTTACTTTCGGCCTAACAATATTAATTACATTTAACTTGGGTAGTATTGCGAATCCACGTAAATGCCGGCTACGTTTTTACATTTCCAATACCTTTGTTGTCCTCCAACTGTGTATAGGCGGAGGAATTTATTTATTGCACGAGCTGCTTTATTGTTAACTTTGGAATAACTTTCGCCATTTCATCTGAGGTACAATCGAAACCTTTCTAATCGGTGACTTTGTTAATGGAAACCTTTTGTGACAACAACATTACTTTTTACTCAACTTAGAATTTCTTCGAGAAAAAAACACCACTATTTAACTGAGAACATCCCTGGAAGGTCGTCGGTTATTACTGCTATTCTATTCTGCTGATAGTAGTTGGGCACAACCAGAAGAGGCTTCAGAGATATTGGGGCATTGCAGCGTTGGTACTGAATAGGGGCGGCCGTTTTAGAGAGAAGGAACGAATGGCTAAGATTAGTGGGGCCGATGCGTATACGGGTTACGACACATTGGCCCATATGAATATAAATAAAGTAAATGGTTATAAGTATAAGACAGTATGAAAATGAAAAGCAATTTCAATATGTATAATGATTACCCTATACTTGCAAGTAAATCTTATATGTTTATAAGCGAGTTATGGTGGCGTGGCGCATTGAGTTGATTAGCTACTGATTTTCATTTAAGGTGTGATTCATTACGCGCACGGTGTCCCATAATTTGTAAAATTCATTTGTCGTTAAAAGATCGAATTGCACGAGTTCAAGGGTGTTTGTTTCGACGTGTACAGTTAATAACCCCAACACGGCAACGTCTAAATATTATTGAGGAAGATGAATTTAGTTTCTGATGATTCGAATTTGGTTAAGTGCGAGGTTGATGTTATAACAGTTTTTATCCATCGCTTAATCGCACCAATTTCAGAGAGTTAGAAGAAATGAAATGCCCAATTTACCGTTTACCCATCCCATCCCAGTATGAAGATTTTTGCAACCCCACTCATGGTCATCGATAAATGACCCAGTTATAATTTTTGTGTGTGGATATTTAGGGTAGGTTGATGTACAGTCTGATTCAAATTCGAGGGCCACCATGGGGATCTCGGGAACTGTCAGAGATAGGCAGGTAGTTTGAATTTGGCAAAATTGCGTATTTTGACGCTTAACAGAATGCGTTAAAATTGAAAAAATTCCGACTACTTTCGGAGATATCCAGAAAAAAACGAAATTTTGCAAAGACGTTTCGTCTCCGGTCAATCATCATCAACGTTGGTTTTTCTTATGGAAGTGATTGTCATTTGTCATTTGAGAGAGAATTTTTTTCTGATGAGTTCTGACTATATGGTACAAAATAATATTTTCATAGATGACTTCAACAAGTACCTGGTACTTAGCCTACAACAACCTCCCATCAAAATGCAAAATTCTTGGACAAACATCCTTAAAAAAATTACTCGCACATTTAATTTATGGACAATTTCTACATAATCAATTAACGAAACCCAAATATTTGATGTACTACATAAATTACAACCCCCGCAATGCAAGATTACTATACATACAAGTCTGAATTTTCTAAAAAAATTCGTAATTTTAAAACGAAAAAGTAACATTATCCTTAGAGGTGCAATTGTAGGGTTGCTTATGGACAATTTATACTTAATGAACTAACGAAACCCAAATATTTGATGCACTACATAAATTACAACCTCCGCAATGCAAGATTACTATACATATAAGTCTGAATTTTCTAAAAAAATTCGTCATTTTAAAACGAAAGGGAACATTATCCTTAGAGCGCAATTGTAGGGCTGTTTATGGAGATGGACAATTTATGCATAATCAATTAACGAAATCCAAATATTTGGTGTACCACAAAAATTACAACTCCCGCAATCCAGGATTTCTACACATATAAGTCTGAGTTGTCTAAAAAATTCGTAATTTTAAAACGAACCGTTCAAACCGGGTTTTTCATGTTGGTGATATCACGGGGGTTGAAAGGGGTGGAAACTGCAGCTATTTTGCAATTTGCTGCAAAACTATTAATTCAAACGAAAATGTTCAATGTAAAAGTTATAGAGATTAAAAACATAAGCAATTTTTGTAACTGCACTATTTTCACATAACCTCCAATTTTTCTAAAAAAGTGGAAAAACTATTTTTTCGTTTTTTTATTTTTATTTTTGCGAAAAAAAGTCGTAGGGAGTAAACATAGCTTGTTTTATGATAAAAAAGGAGACAATTAGTTTGGGCCCGTAAAGTTGAACCGTTTCCGAGATCTCACGATTTCTGAAAAAAACACCTATTTTTCAAGGGGATGAAAAATCTATTTTTTTTAATCGTACAGAGGTGCGCGGGGTAGTAGTCTTTCGGGAAGACATATTTTAATAAAAAAATATAAAAAAATATAATTATTATATCAAAAATTCGAGAAAATCGCCAAAAACTGGAAAAACAGTTTTAAGATATACACGGATTTTGACCTTATAAATCAACGTGTTGGATGTTAATAAAGATTTTTTCGAAATCTGTCTTCTTGCTTCTCTTTAATGTTTGCTTAAATATTCTCTTTTGTTATCTTATGCTCAACTGTTTTAGTTAAAACATCTTTATTATTTCTTTTTTCTGCATTTTTACCACAATAAAAGCAATTCGAAATAAAAGCGAATTATGTAACTTGCTTCCTGATTCTTGAACAATTTATTTTTGTTCACTGACTCTTCTTCCTGCTTGTTTTATAGCTGATGCAATTGCGTTGGGCCTGTTGATAAACTTGGTAAATCTGCAATAAGAACGTTGGTTTTACAGCAAATGATTTGAGATGTCAAACCTGCAGGAATAAACTTTATGAGGATTTTATTCATAATTCCTGTAAATTAACGATCAACAGGCCCAGCTTAATCCCATCAGCTGTAAAACAGGCAGGAAGAAGAGTTAGTGAACAAAAACACTTTGTTCAGGAAGCAAAAAATTCGATTTTACTTAGAATTGCTTTTTTAGCTGTAAAAATGCAGAAAAAAGAAATAATGAAGATGCTTTAATTAAGGCAGTTGGGCACTACGAAACAAAAGAGAATATTTTAGCAACATTAAAGAGGAGAGAGAAGACAGATTTCAAAAAGTTCTTATTAGCGCGAATCCAATACGTTAATTTAGTTGCAAAATAGTTCATAAACAATGTATACCTATCTCAAAATTGTTCCACCAGTTTTTGCCACTTATCTTAAAATTTTTCTATTGGAATCTTTTTTATTTTTGATTATTAAAATGTAAGCCCTTACGAAGATTTTGCTACCCCGCGCACCTCTATACGATGAAAAAAAATAGATTTTTCATCCACTTGAAAAAGAGGTGTTTTTTTTTTCAGAAATCGTGAGATCTTGGAAACGGCTCAACTTTACGGGTCTATAAAATTATCTCCTTTTTTATTATAAAACAAGCTATGTTTCCTCCAAATTTCAAACCCCTACGACTTTTTTTTCGCAAAAATAAGAATAAAAAACGGTTTTTCTAGGAAAATTGGCGGTTATGTGAAAATAGTTCTGATACAAAAGTTGCTCATTTTTTAAATCTCTATAACTTTTACATTGAACATTTTCGTCTAAAATTAATAGCCACTTTCCACCCCTTTCAACCCCCGGGATTTCACTCGCGGAAAAGTTCAGCTGTTTTAATTATTTTAGAGCTATTTAGCCTGGACTAAAAATAGTAAAATATAATTTCTAATCTCTCAATTTTTTATCTTTGGAATAAGCTTGGACGTCAGGAGGGAGAAGGCTGCTAGAGCATGGTGACTTTAAGGAAACTGAATTTCACTATCGAATTATTTTTTTACCACTGTAGTTCCTGGCTTTACTCTTGGGTTTGGATGTTCCCTTTTGATACTGTGGCGTGTGATGCCTTTGTGCTACCTTGTGGTGCCTTTTTGCCAAAAAAATATAAAAAAAACCACTTTCTCATTGCCACTTTTTGAGCTCTATATACGAGATGCCAGTACAACTTTTCCTTTCGGAGAAATCATATCAACTTTATTTTTTTATATGGCCGTAAAAAAAAGTATATACTGTATTGAGTAGCATGTAACTGTAACAGTTCGTTTCAACAGGATGGTGCACCCTCATACAACGCCGCAATCGTGCGAGAATACTTATCGGACAAATTTCCTGGAAAACGGAAAACGCCTTAATCGTGCAAAAATACCCATCGTCCATATTTTCCGTTTTCCAGGAAATTTGCCCGATAAGTATTCTGTCACGGTTACGGCGTTGTGCGCGGATGCACCATCCTGTTGAAACCAACAGCGTCAAATTTTTGTTTTTTGTGTGTGCGTATATCGATGTATTTCTAACGTTGTAATGAAAATCTCTCAAC
Organism: Photinus pyralis; assembly: GCF_008802855.1. Classification (NCBI taxonomy): domain Eukaryota; kingdom Metazoa; phylum Arthropoda; class Insecta; order Coleoptera; family Lampyridae; genus Photinus; species Photinus pyralis. The sequence continues at coordinate 46,670,441 of NW_022170511.1, forward strand.
GGTGTCTTGTAGAGCTCAAATAGTGGCAATGAGAAAGTGTTTTTTATTTTTTTGTATCTGTTCAAATAACATCAGAAGAATATAAAAACGAAATCGGCAAGTTGCGGTTATTCTGGCATATGTTCGAAAGTGATTTTCTGGTTTTCTTTAAAACATGATATGTCGATAAAGTTGGCACTCCCACTTTGCCCAAATCGAGTAAAAAAATGCCTATAATTTAGGACTAATTTGTACCCTCAAAAGAATTTGTACTCGCTTAGTTCTGCCGGAAAACCGAGTTTTAAAGTTGATTTTAAGTTTCCGATTGTATTTTTATTACCTGTAGCAAAAACTATGAATTAAACAGTACAAATTAGATTTTCATTGTTTAAACAATTTATACATTATTTAAACAGCAAAAGGAATTAATTTTTAGCAACCAGAATCGTCCTCCTCGACCCCTTATCCATTAGTTATCTCAAATCTTTAAGAGCGAATATCTCGAAAAGTTTCGGAGGAGACATAGAAGCTGTGCGATTGTTGTTTACACCGAAATAATAACAAGATGAGAACCTTCCTCCTACATCTACAGTTTTGTCACTGGAATCAGTACCTAATTCAGCATCCCAAATGACCCCCACCACCCTCACATTTTGGATGGCACAAAGTAGGGAATGTATATTGCTGTGTGCATTGATCCCAGGTCAAGAAGGACCATACATAAAGCGCTACAAACCTAGCTAGCTCTTCAATTTTACTTTTTCCGGTACAGATGCTCACCTATGCAGAGAGATGATTCAATTCTGGACTCAATTAATTTTTTTAACTCACAGCAGACAGTGGGTAAGCCCAAAATCCCCAAATTTCAAAGGAACTTTATCATTCAAAATGAACTCGTTAATCGTGATCTGAACATGAACTTGCTTTGGTCAAATTTAAAGAAGGGTGCGAATTAACACACATCTTCTTACGTGAAATTACACAGATACTTTTTATTTTACAAAGACACACAGTAATTAAATGAGAATCAAACGTTACAATTTAACTACTACGACTTAAGATTACTTACAGTTTTTCTTCTTCAAGAACAAAATATCCAAAAGGGGTTCGCACACATATCACAAATTAATATTTAGACAGTGTTGTAATAGATACTTTCATTTTTGGATCTATAGGTACATAGATACAGATACAACCTAATAATTGTAACTAGATACCTACCAAAACAGATACCCAAAAACAAAAAGGATCTAGATACAGGTACTTTACAGATACTTTATTTTCCATGCTTGATGCCGGTAAACAGTTATCGACACCCCTCAAGTAATAAAAAGCGTTTTGTCATTTAACTTTTATCAACGCGAACCAAAAACTTGGGGTAGAAAACATTATACGACGAATAGACGATGGACAGCAGTTCGACCTCAAAACTGGCAAAAAGCGTCTTCTTCGCGTCTTTCATATTTAAACAGAAATTTAAATATTCAATAAAACTGGCCTTAGATACCGCACGTAAACACTCAAATTACATCCCTGTTCCAGTTTGTAATTAATACCTAATTACATCAATTTTCTAATTTTCAGTCGGCGTTCCTTTTATTTAATTTGATATTAAACCGTTGATTCATAAATATACCTACTTAGCAACTGGACGAGTGGCTTACCCAAAGTAATTGTTTTTTCGTCAAAGAAACCAAATTTCGGGTATATGTACCTAATCAAAAATAGCCGGTTTAACTAAAGTTAGGGGCGCTTTGTGCAAGAATTTCAAATAACAGTGAAAGCTTCGGCGTATGCAGAAAAGCTTTATCAAAAACACACCAACGTACCAATTAATTTAACTTCTATGTCTTGACTATGTTCTCCTTTCTAAAATTTGTGTTTCTTTGTTAAATGAGCTTTTATATGCATACACTCGTAGTCGATGATGACCTCGATGTTAAAAAGCGACTTGTAAATGAAATTAAATAAACAAAAAACTCAAAAACGAAACCCCCGACATCAAGTTAACAAATCCTATCCCTAGGATTTATATTTAAGGATGGAGGAGTTATGGCGGCCCTTCACACAATATCAGCAAATCCCTTCGATAACAATACATTATAAATATAATGTGCTTTTTCTAATTTACCTAGTCATAGTTAATTTATTCTCACTGTAACGTTGTAAGAAAAATTAAAGTTGTTTTTTAAAATCGTCTTCCATATAAGAACCACATAGTGCTATGATTTGTTATATGACCACAATGTAACAATGTTACTTCTTTATTGCTACAATGTTGCCTTAAAAAGTAACTTGCCACGTAACACTCCAATTGTATTGCTGTTTGCTGGGCGGCTATTCCATTTACAGCGATACCCTTCCATAAACAATCATAGTAGGCAAAGAGCATTAATAACTTAAACAAACTCTAGCAAAAGTCAACAGAGCGAACATTAAAATTCAGGGTCGGTTATGCCATTCTCAAATTACATTTCCTAGCCCTTCCAACAAAAAAAGCACTCATATACGTCACTTCCACATATTGATGATATTCATTGCTGATCTCTGTAAATCACGGACGTCAAAATGCCGATTTAATATCCAGTTCGCCATCTGTAGCCAATATCACGATTATAAATGCATCTCTCGCTTTTCATTTTGTAGAGGCACCGTCACTAATACCCCCATTCAAAATCCGTAAATATACTTAGAAGCGACCAGCGCGTCGCATTTAATATTGGCCGAGTTTCGCTTAATCTATACGAACTTACAGAGGAGACAGGGAACAAAAAATTCTCATTGAAAATTTAAATAGAGCACTCGTAACTAATTGTAGGAAATGAAAACAGAGTTATTCGAAGCTTATCTATGTAAATGCGCGATTGAAATGCAAAAGAGCGTATAAAACTCGTTTAACTTTCGAATTTTTCTTTAATAAGGCACCCCCTAGTCGCATCTTTTATGGTTAAAGTGACATAAGGGATATTTAAACCAATTTTTGAGGGCAAATTTTTCAATACGTGCGTTTAGTTTTACAACGTGAAAATTGAAGCGCCCTTCAAGAAAAACATGAGGAATTAGTCGGCCCACAATCCACTCCGGTGTAATCTTTTCTGTCCCTGCGGGGATGCGTGGGATAATTAAACGTCCAACAAAATGCGTGGTAGTTCCACTCGGATTTTGATTTAAATCCGGAATTTGGATTGAGACAAACTACAACAATTCGAGGGTAGTAACTGTAGTGACCCCTTTGAAAATGTGTTGTCTTATACATTGAGATTTAATGAAGTGGAAGCGCACTGACTTTTCCGGGCGAGAAATTTAAAAAAAGTAATAAAAATAGGACGAAACTGCGCACAAATGTTGCGGAATATTAACTGCTCAGGTTTAGTTCTGAACACAAAGCATGTTTTTATCCCTCTATTTGTAAGCCCTCCAGATATCCGGATCCCTCGGATACTTTAAAACACAGCGTATCCCAAAACATATAAATAACGGATAAGAAATCTCTCTGATTTACTTAAACATTCAGTTTAGATTGATAGAAGTTTCATTTTATCCACCCACATGAAGCTTGACTGAACAAAATGAAATATTTTCCTACCTCGCCCGTGGCAGTTTCATCATCTACTAATTCATCGAGAAGATCATTAAATCTCATCCCAAGCAAAATATAAACATCGAACGCGCCCGCGGTTTAGATCTCACGAGACACAAAGAGAATAAAACTATCTACTTCGCGCGAATAAACAATTTTCTTCCCTTTGTTTGACGACGAAACAAAATTGCCCTCTTTTAAAGGTAGCGCGTTACTTTACGTAAATTGGGGGCGAGAGATTCCGTATATGCGTCACAGTTTTCCTTTCCGCCCCAAATAAAAATAGCCCACTAATGAAGGGGCTGATCGATATCTAAGACGCGTGTCAGGTTGAAGAGGATTTACGGCAACATTTTTTGCTGAAAACTGAAACTTGGCGAGATATACTAAGGTGATTAACGGGCTTGCGGCGTTTTCCAAACGTTTCTCGTCTATATAACTGGGGGAGAACCCACCGAGGGAAAATGTTTCCCGAAGGAGGTATTGCGAAAGTTGGACATACTACTCAACATTGGGGCTGTTAAATTATTAAGATTCCTCATTCGTATAAAGTCATCCTCGATGTAATAACTATTGTCATATAATATATGAGATTTTTCCCAGGAGATTAGAAAATGGAACTTTTGGATTAATCACAAACCGTACTGCTCGAGATCTAGTTCCTTTTTCTCTGTCAAGTAATACTTTGCCATTACAAGGTGTGATGCTTCTGCACGTCGCCCTCCATTACTTCTATATTTATCTACTAGGTGCTCGCACTTACTGTAATTGTTGTAACGGTAACTGACTCTTAATTTGGAGTCAATTTTTTGTAACTTTTAGAAAGTAGTCATTGCCTTGTTTCGCGAGTTTCATTTTTAAGGTGGCAATCATGTTTTTGGTCTGCCTATTTAAATTCTATTGAGTATTGTTCTCATAATAGCCTTACGAAATCTGTTGACAGAATTCAACGCAACAAAAGCCAAAGTTGTTATGTTAGTTGGTTTTATCTGCTCCAAACCGCGTCGTAAGGGGTTTCTGCATTGTGGGAAATGTTGTGAAGGCATTCGCTCACCAACTTCTGATTGCGGGCGATCTTCTTGAACGCGTTTACAGTTAAATAAAGTGAATTGATTTTAATGTGACAGTTTTTTACACACTACAGAAAGTGATTATTGTGTAAAGAAAATACGATAAAATACCTGAACAGTTGGGTAGACGAATTACCGCCGCGCAAAATTATTACCGCATTCAGTCGAGGACAATTCTATTAAACGTGCCGGTGAAAGAGATTAACCTTTCTAGTTAGAATTCTCAATAAAAAGTAAACTGGTCTTGAACACATACATTGCAAAACATTCATAAAAGTAAAGTGTCTTGAGTTGTTGTAGAAGTTTCTGCTTTTGTGGTAATACAACACAAGTTTAGAACCTTTATAAAATTCGTCAACCAAAAACTGTTGTGGTAGTAAAATTTTGCTTGCCTACAATCCATAAACATAGGGATTAACATAGTGTTCTCCAGCAAAAAAAAAGCAGAAAGATGAAATATAAATTATCAATTTGTAACGTAGCATTATTATTGTTAACAGCATTATTGTTTGTCGGAGAACCCCTGTAACAACTAAAGCGGTCATATAGCACCACCTACTAGAGGAGTTACCGCGCAGATATTTGAGCGCATTTTCGGTTTCCATATTTAATTATTTTCTTCGCAAACAGCATTGAAGTACACGTCGATTTAAAAAAAGCTGAAAGCGTAAGGTAGAAAGCATGGGATTCTAATTACCATCTTCCGAATGTATTGATCACTCTGGCAACTGAATTCATAAGTTCGGAATTCCGAAATAAAGAGACGGGATTCGCCTGTGCTGGAGATTGCGTTTTGCCCTGTTTTTACGTTAATACCTCCAGTTTGATTTCACTTGCTTATCGTGCACCTTGTTTAAGTTTTGGCTGGTCAAATTTTATGTCATTTAGGGGGGTTACCTTTGATTTCTTTTAGGGTTCACGTTCCATAAGTGCACGTTTTACGTTACATTCCAGTTTTTATTTCACGTTTGTTTGTGTTAGAGTTAGAGTACTCAGGGCCCTGGGTTAAATTCGCTATTTCATGCGAGTGCCGACGCCCTTGGCCATCTGCCGATAGCGAACGTTAATTGGAAATGTTACTTTTCTTGCATTCTCCTAGTTTTTATACAGGTAGAGTTAAGTTCAATAAACTAGGTGGCGCTCAACCAGAGAATCTATACTTTCAAACAGTTCCAAGATTGGGCTACTATTTCAAAAGTTACAGCCCTTTGAATTTTCTTTCGAAATTGGTTTCTAGTCGATAACTTTTGATTGAGAAGTCTGATCGAAAAAGTACGAATTGTTTTGGATTCTACGCACCAAAATTAATAAGAAAAAGTGTTTTCCCGATAAATTTTGGTGCAGTCGATTTTTGGTAAAAAAGGAAGGTTATACACTGCCTTTTTTTGAGCCCCGAAAAAAACATTGTCTCAGATCGACCCTGAAAAAAAATTTTCTTATAGAATGTGGCCTGTAGAATCCATAATTTCCAACAGTTCCTAGATTGGGCTACTAGTTCAAAAGTTACAGCCCTTTGAATTTTTTTTCGAAATTGGTTTCTAGTCTATAACTTTTGATTGAGAAGTCTTATCGAAAAAGTACGAATTGTTTTGGATTCTACTCACCAAAATTAATAAGAAAAAGTGTTTTCCCGAGAAATTTTGGTGTAGTCGATTTTTGGTAAAAAAGGAAGGTTATACACTGCCTTTTTTTGAACCCCGAAATAAAAATTGTCTCAGATCGACCCGGAAAAAAATTTTCTTATAAAATGTGGCCTGTAGAATCCATAATTTCAAACAGTTCCAAGATTGGGCTACTAGTTCAAAAGTTACAGCCCTTTGAATTTTCTTTCGAAATTGGTTTTAGTCTATAACTTTTGATTGAGAAGTCTGATCGAAAAAGTACGAATTGTTTTGGATTCTACGCACCAAAATTAATAAGAAAAGTGTTTTCCCGAGAAATTTTGGTGCAGTCGATTTTTGGTAAAAAAGGAAGGTTATACACTGCCTTTTTTTGAGCCCCGAAAAAAAATTGTCTCAGATAGACCCGGAAAAAAATTTTCTTATAGAATGTGGCCTGTAGAATCCATAATTTCAAACAGTTCCAAGATTGGGCTACTAGTTCAAAAGTTACAGCCCTTTAAATTTTTTTTCGAAATTGGTTTCTAGTCTATAACTTTTGATTGAGAAGTCTGATCGAAAAAGTACGAATTGTTTTGGATTCTACCCACCAAAATTAATAAGAAAAAGTGTTTTCCCGAGAAATTTTGGTGCAGTCGATTTTTGGTAAAAAAGGAAGGTTATACACTGCCTTTTTTTGGGGCCCGAAAAAAAATTGTCTCAGATCGACCCGGAAAAAAAATTTTCTTATAGAATGTGGCCTGTAGAATCCATAATTTCAAACAGTTCCAAGATTGGGCTACTAGTTTAAAAGTTACAGCCCTTTGAATTTTCTTTCGAAATTGGTTTCTAGTCTATAACTTTTGATTGAGAAGTCTGATCGAAAAAGTACCAATTGTTTTGGATTCTACGCACCAAAATTAATAAAAAAAAATGTTTTCCCGAGAAATTTTGTTGTAGTCGATTTTTGGTAAAAAAAAGGAAGGTTAAGTATTCAAATACTATGCGAAGTATTCGAATACTTCTCAAAGTATTCAAATACCTTGCGAAGAATTCGAATACTAAATATTTGTGAAAGTATTTGAGTTACAAATACAAATACTGCTTCCATAAAAGTATTTAATTACAAAGTATTTGAATACTTTTAAAGGATTTGAATACTAAAAAGTATTTACAAATTCGAATACTGTCCAGCTCTGCGCTCAACTAATGGTAAGTTTTTGAAGAAGCACCAAAGATTATAATACCCGAAACAAATCAGCCGCTGTGGAAGACCTCAAGCCTTTATTTTTTACTAGCATGCACTAGCAGGTCGTTTCTGAAGCGGGTTTGAGGCACCAGCCTAACCCTACTGTTATAACATGTAAGCAAGTCACTGCGGCGGGGTTCAGGGTCGTCAAATAACACCCATAAAGGGATAAATTCGAATGTGTTTAAGAAAAAAATTAGTGTGTAAATCGAAAACCTAATTAGAATTCGTAAAGAAAATAAAGTGATTTCTAATACGCGTATAAGAAAAAAGCATTTGTAAAAGTAAAGTGTACGATTTTGCGTGGTGGAAATTTTTCCTAATAATACCAAAGACAAAGAGGCCTTAAAGAGCAACGCACTTTTGTGGTAGTTAAAAATATTAATCGCTTGCGATATATAAACATTGGTATTTTAACGTCCGGAAATCGTCATCCAGAAGAAAACGACTCCTTGACAAGTTTGTAGAAGAAAATGTCTCCGACGGATCCATTTTACAGGCCGCACCATTCTATCTCTTCAAGGAGTATTGTATTGCCAGGAATAACTCCAATCTGGTTTCTATCAACATCTGTAGGACGACCTTTTTTTCCCAGTTATTTTATTTGTATAATTTGTGTATTTAAATAAGTTGTTTGTCTTGAAGAAACAATTTGTAAATTATAATTTTGATTAACGTAAACTTCTTAAAGACACCATTCTGTGGGCAAATGTTAGTCCTTTGTATTATATGTATTTGAGCAAACTCATTCACATTCAAATTATTAGAAAAAATTTAAAATTGTTTTTAATTTCTTGTAATGAAAATTTCCAAGTAAATGAGTCCAAGATCTTGTTAGCTTAAAAATTCATAGGGGAAGCTGTAAATAGAAAACCTGTAAAATGGGAGTTTAAATTAGTTCGATATCATGATGGGTCATTTGCAAAATTGGCTACAAAATTTTAAAGTTCATTTTAGGAAAATCAATTCCCATCACCTATTTCAAGGAAATAGGAGTCCACCCTCTTAATATGCAAACCTGTTACATAATGGCGCCCAACGTGGGGCTTAAAAATGTTGCAGTTAGGAGAGGTCAATATTTAATACAAATTTATACTACTTTTTTCAGGGCTGATTCCCTGGTGGAAAGTTTTTGTCCTAATCGAAGAACGTGGAATTTGAATATTCAAGAACTTAAAGTGCACAACAGAAAATTTGAAATCTATTTTTGACAAATATCATGATTGAAGGTTGTTCACTTTGGTAAATCTGATCTGTAACTTGAAACTTTTTCAATTACTACCAAAGTATGATAGGTTTGTTCTTTAGTCGCATCGAGGGTAGTTTGGTAGCTAATACAAACACGGAACAGCTACCCTTTACATAAAGTGTTATAACTGACAAATTTATTACAGTGGCCCTTATATAAATTATGTGTATAAATCTCTCTTGTAATATCCCTGTTGCGTATGATCTACTTCTGTACAGTAAAGCCAAACATTTAGAACAACCATTAATACGCCGATTAAAAATTGTTAAAAGGGTTCTATATCTTCTTGCTCCCTTTTATAAAATACAACGCTCTTCCACTTGTCGTAGAACAAAATTTTTTTATTCATTTTGATCCACGTCCTCCAATTCATATTTTCATATTTTTTTGGAAGAAATCACTGTAACACATTTATCACAAGCTACACGGTTGAATAGGCAATAATGCCACCACTTCAGCGAATTAACCCGAGCTTTCATTGTTTTAACTTGACGGATGTGTGCAATCGACAATATTTTAAATTTAACATTAACATTTGTATCAGGTCACAAAATTAGTACGAAATTTCACTAACTGAAAATGATTTTGAACGATCGCACCTTACCGGTTGTCTAAGTTAAGTGTCTCAATGCTAAAAGCAAGTGAAGGAAATAATTAATGGAACCACTAAAGCATATTGAACCATTTACATTCATGGGTTTTTAGTTGAAACTCATAAAATATTATAGTACGTATAAATGAAAAACCACTCTGAAAAATGAAAAGCTCACTTCAAAGCCCGAAAACCACATTTTAATTTAATGACCAAAACATTATATTGTATCGCGTTGTTTTTTATGTATTCATTACACGATTAATGTTAAATATTGTACAGAACTTGACCTTGCTGCACTACCCCTCTCTAGTTTTCTTGTATTTATACCTTAAGCCACTTTTGGCATTCGTACTAGTTATGTAGGCGAGTAAAGTTGATACAGTCCACTATTTGCTATTAAATTATTTAAACGAACATACGAGTATTTATTTTTTAACGAAGAGAATACAACATATTTTATGGTCCATTCGTTCCGGATTATCAGAAGTCGAAATTTAAATAAACGCGATTTTTAATTTATTAATAAAAAAGTTTTGTGAGAAGCCGAAGCAAACTTCCAGCAAGCAGGTAAAGGATAGAACGACTCATCAATCATCCAAGGACATTTTTCGAAAGCAACATTCCAATCGTCGGTTTATGGAGCAACTGTACACCAGCTCGGGAACTCATTAAATCTATTGTTCTGAGGCAGGTACTCCAGGCCAAATTAGTAAGTCGATCCTTTGTCAATACATTCCTAAGATTTTATTATTGTACAAACATTTTTGCCAATTTATTGCAAATTATAGTTCGTAAATTGATATATGTACTCATATTCCTTACGTATTAATTATGGCGGAATTAACGTTAAATTCATGTTTAAATCAACGCAAACAACTTAAATCGTCATTAACGAGATTTCACAATTACGTCACAAATTTTGATCATACCAAAGATATTACTGAATTAAAGGCTCGTCTTCAACGGGGCGAATCGCTCTTAACTGATTTCGAATTAAATTTGCGCGAATTAGGAGGTTTAGAAGTTGATAAAGATTATTCAGAGGAGTTAGAGGAATTTGAGGACAAATATTTTCGAATCATTTCCACTGCACGCAACATTATTGAAAGCCGTGCCGAATCAAATGTTTCTTCTACTGGTAATTCACAAACGCATTCTACATCTCAATCTAATAAATTGATTAAATTGCCAACAATGAATCGTAACGAGTGGTCGATCGCGATTATAAGTGTCAATTAAGAATAGAACTAATTTGTTAATATAAACCAAATCGTGAGGGGGAGTACCACCCTTACTTGCCGCCGCAATGCCAACTGCTATCTGTGGTGTTTGTCGGGTGGATCTTAATCGTACAGATAAAGTTATTCTTTGTGCTAGTTGGTGCCAAACTTACTTTCACACGAAGGGCGTTAAAGTCAGTGACGATGAAGTTAAATTTATTAACTCAAAAAAGAACTTTAATTGGTTCTGTGACCCCTGCGCTATCCACGAATCACACAGCCTCAGGAATATCTTGACTAACATCAACAAAGTGACGATGAACTGGGATAGAGTTATGGAAAGTCAGCACGAGAAACTGATGAACCACGAGAAGCTATTAAAGGATACTTTAGACCAGGTAAATACCCAAAATGTCAGCATCAGCAAGGATCTAGCGCAAGTTCTCCAAACTCAATCTGAAGTGAAGCTTACTTATGCGGACAAGTTGAAACAGAAAACCTATGACCCAGTTATCATTGTTAAGCCCAAGGACGCGAACCAACCCTCCAAGCAAACCTTCACCACCCTCAAAGAAAATATCGGATCCAATTACCCGAGAAGTTACCGGAATGAAAACTCTACGTAGAGGAACCATTGTTGTTGAATGTAAAAATAAAGAAGCTGCAGCCAAACTTAAGGAGGAAGCCGAAACGAAACTGGGATCCGACTACATTCTTTCCTTACCAAAACAGAAGATGCCGAAGATTAAAATCGTAGGCCTCAATGACAAGATCGGAAGTACCCAAATGAAGGAAATGATTCTCGCGCAGAATCAATTCCTCGACGAAGCCGCGTACATAAACGTCGTACACATAACGGAAGATAAAAGAAATCCTAACAGGTATTTGGCTTACGCTGAGGTTGACGGTAATAGTTACCGGAAAATTCTAAGTGAACAAAAGCTTAACATAGGATGGGACCGTTGCAGAATTTATGATGCTGTGACAACTAGAAGATGCTACAAATGCAATGGGTTCGGACATAAGGCAACTGACTGTAGCAAAACTACTACCTGCCCCAAATGTGCGGGAGCCCATGACCTAGCGAGCTGTAAAGCTTCGGACGCGGAAATCAAATGCAGTAACTGTGCCAACGCCGTTGAGAAACTAAAAATGAAACTGGATGTACAGCACCCGGCCTGGAGTGTTGATTGCCCAGTCTACAAAAAACGACTCGATCAAGAAAGAAGCAGAATTGATTTTTTAGGCCATCCCCAACACTAATCAAGCAAGGAAATAGGAACGGATCAACGCTCTCAATCTATTATCAGAACGTAAGTGGAATGCGAACGAAAGCGCAATCTTTCAAAAATAAATTGGCAATTACAAATTACGACATTATTCTACTGACTGAGACCTGGTTAACGGAAAATTTTCATGACGCTGAGTATTTAAACAATCAATATGCGGTCTTTCGCAATGACCGTAATTACGAAGAAATGAAGTGCACCATGGGAGGCGGAGTTTTAATCGCAGTCAAGACCGATTTGAATGCTGAAAAATTGGAATTTCAAAGTGATCTAAATGAAATATGGGTCAAACTTAAAATTAATAATACTTCATACATTATTGGTGTTGTCTACTTTCAACCGAAATCTGGTATTGATAAGTACGTGAGTTTTACCAAAAGTTTAGAAACAATTGAAAACATGTTGCATTCATCGGAAGTGTTAATAGCAGGCGATTTTAACCTACCACAAATTGTTGACGCCACGTATAATTTCGAAAACGCGAGTGCTAAATGCAAAGTAATTAAAAATATAGCTTCGATGTACAACTTAAAACTCATTAATACGGTTAAACTTAAAAACTGCAATAATAGAACCCTTGACCTAATTTTAACTAACTTAAACGCGGAAATTAAATCTGCTGTCGACTCACTGGATAAAATTAATCCACTTCATCCTGCACTAGAAATAGTCTACAAAGTCCATAGACCAGCTAAGCGAATTACCAAATTAACCAACTTCAATTTCAAAAAAGCAGATTTTGTTAAAATGTACGTCCTTTTTCGCGATATCAATTGGAAGGAGTCTCTTATCCTGAAGAATTTCAAATCGGTAGATGATGCAGTAACTAGCTTTAATCAAACGGTAATGAACATTTTCGATGAATGTGTCCCCAAAGTGACAATTAGGAGTGCCAATAAGTATCCTAGCTGGTTTAATATAGACATTATTAAGAAAATCAAACAGAAAAATAAGTTTCGGTTACAGGGCCCATCGGAAGACTTCATTGAAGCCAGAAAAAAACTCAAAAGAATGATCCACATTGCTCATAAGAGGTACATTAATCAAATTGAAATGGATCTGCGGAAGAATTCCAATAAATTCTGGAACTACATCAAGTCGTTGAGGAAGAACTACCTGGAGTTTTTGAGTACAAAGACACCTCGTTAACGGACGCCAGAAGCATTGCGGACGCCTTTGCATCCTTCTTCGAGTCAGTCTACACTATGGAGAGGAACGATGACCGGAAGATGACGTGGAATCGGACCTGGTGCTATCCAAATTGCACTTGACTCAGTTACATGAATCCGAGATACTGGAAGCAATTAAAAAATTGAAACAGAGGTCGGCTATAGGCGAAGATGGAATCCCACCCTACATCGTGAAAGCATGTGCATCTTTATTGCTAACCCCCTTACTACATCTATTTAATTTAGCTTTGCAAACATGTACATTCCCTGAAGCTTGGAAATGCACCAGAATAACACCAATTCACAAAAGTGGAAGCCGAAATTAGTTGAGAATTATCGCCCAATTGCAATTATACCAGCAATAGCGAAAATTTTCGAAAGAGTGATCTATACTAGACTTTATTCCCATCTCAACAGTATAATTGCAGATCAACAGCACGGTTTCACGCGGAACAGATCAACGATTACAAATTTAATGCAGTTTACGCATTTCTCAGCAGGAGCCTTGTATGAGAGAGCCCAGGTGGACTGTGTTTATACAGATTTTGCGAAGGCATTTGATACAGTATCCCATCAAGTCTTGCTCCGTAAACTTGTTTTAAATTGCGTAAGTAATCCGACCGTCAAATCATATTTATCTTTCCGTAAAACAAGAGTGAAATTCAATGGTGTGAATTCAGCCGAATTTTATCCCTCATCAGGCGTTCCCCAGGGAACACTTCTTGGTCCTTTTCTGTTTCTCTTATACATAAATGATTTACCGCGAGTGATAAAAAAACTCGAAAGCACTACTATTTGCGGACGACCTAAAACTTTTTAATGAAGTCCAATCCGCAAGTGACTTTAAATATTCAAGAGAACATTAACTCAGTAATTAACTGGTGTATCAAAAATAAACTAAAACTAAATATCAATAAGTGTAAAGTCCTTACTTTTACTAGATCGAAAAATCCCTTACTTTTTGACTATAAGATGAATGGAAAGGTATTACTACGAGTCACCTCCGTTAAGGACCTGGGCGTGTTTTTCAATACCAACCTTAACTTTAACTTACACATTGAATACCTAACAAATGAGTGTTACAAACTTCTTGGTTTCGTTATCAGGCATACACTCAATTTCATGAATATACAGACAATGCTAACCTTATATAATGCGTTTATTAGATCCAAGCTGGAGTATGCTGCATGTATCTGGTCTCCTCAAACTCTCAAATACTCAGACATGATCGAAAAAGTGCAGAAAAAGTTCATCCGAGTAATGTTTTTTAGGTCAACCCAAAGTTATCCACATTTGATCTCTTACGGTACCCAGCTTAATTACTTAAATAGTACTTTCGGCTTAGATATAACGAGGTTAGAAACCCGACGGTACATTGCCTCCACAATGTTTGTCTTCAAAATTTTACACAACTTGTTATACTCTTCCGAATTACTTCAAGAAATTAAGCTTAAGGTACCATTTGTTAAGCTAAGGCAAAATAATACTATTTTTGTAGTTAACAACACAACTTCCCCACTTATTAAGATCTTGATCGCTTTAAATAAGTTATCCTCAGTTAATGATATCGACTTTTTTCACGATCCCCTAAATTCAATAATAAATAAAATTAGATCCTAGTCCTAATATTTGTTCAGAGCCCCAGTGCCATGTAATTGGAATTTTTATTCTGTATGGTTTCTGGTTAAATAAATAAATAAATAAATAAATTTGCAAAATTGGCTACAAAATTTTAAAGTTCATTTTAGGAAAATCAATTCCTATCACCTATTTCAAGGAAATAGGAGTCCACCCTCTTAATATGCAAACCTGTTACATAATGGCGCCCAACGTGGGGCTTAAAAATGTTGCAGTTAGGAGAGGTCAATATTTAATACAAATTTATACTACTTTTTTCAGGGCTGATTCCCTGGTGGAAAGTTTTTGTCCTAATCGAAGAACGTGGAATTTGAATATTCAAGAACTTAAAGAACTAACAGAAAATTTGAAATCTATTTTTGACAAATATCATGATTGAAGGTTGTTCACTTTGGTAAATCTGATCTGTAACTTGAAACTTTTTCAATTACTACCAAAGTATGATAGGTTTGTTCTTTAGTCGCATCGAGGGTAGTTTGGTAGCTAATACAAACACGGAACAGCTACCCTTTACATAAAGTGTTATAACTGACAAATTTATTACAGTGGCCCTTATATAAATTATGTGTATAAATCTCTCTTGTAATATCCCTGTTGCGTATGATCTACTTCTGTACAGTAAAGCCAAACATTTAGAACAACCATTAATACGCCGATTAAAAATTGTTAAAAGGGTTCTATATCTTCTTGCTCCCTTTTATAAAATACAACGCTCTTCCACTTGTCGTAGAACAAAATTTTTTTATTCATTTTGATCCACGTCCTCCAATTCATATTTTCATATTTTTTTGGAAGAAATCACTGTAACACATTTATCACAAGCTACACGGTTGAATAGGCAATAATGCCACCACTTCAGCGAATTAACCCGAGCTTTCATTGTTTTAACTTGACGGATGTGTGCAATCGACAATATTTTAAATTTAACATTAACATTTGTATCAGGTCACAAAATTAGTACGAAATTTCACTAACTGAAAATGATTTTGAACGATCGCACCTTACCGGTTGTCTAAGTTAAGTGTCTCAATGCTAAAAGCAAGTGAAGGAAATAATTAATGGAACCACTAAAGCATATTGAACCATTTACATTCATGGGTTTTTAGTTGAAACTCATAAAATATTATAGTACGTATAAATGAAAAACCACTCTGAAAAATGAAAAGCTCACTTCAAAGCCCGAAAACCACATTTTAATTTAATGACCAAAACATTATATTGTATCGCGTTGTTTTTTATGTATTCATTACACGATTAATTTTTAAGTTGTGCTGTAAAACCGACCCAGCTTATAAATTATACAAATAATTTCCCGAGATTGCATTTCGGGGTTTCGTTCCTATTTTCGATGGTTTCAATTTCATTGTTTACCTTTTGAATAACCCGCACGATACAACGTTATGCTGTGTGTACACCTCATCTTTTATTTGCAATTCTGAAAAGTGAACCTTCATTTTTCTCACTTTTAAAAAGAGCGTTCCTCGCAAACCTCAATAGCAGCGCGAGTAGAATTAATGAGGCTGAAAAAAACCGCGATCTGAAAAGTCTTAAATATAACGCACAAATTTACTTCCATTTATAAATTAAAACATTACGCCCGAATAATTTCATATTCATAAATTCATTCCTCCTCAATTCTCTTTGTGGTAAATGTGGAATGGGCAATTTACTTAGTGTCAAAAACCACCAGGTCGATTTTTATGTTCCCGTTCCATTGGGTAGCTGCCTAATTACCGACTTGATTAAGAGTAAATTTAATATTGCAAAGTACCGTCCTTTGTTCGAGTTTTTCCGACACGTTTAGGTTCCATTAAAAATTATGATCAATTAATTTCAGGCTACAAAGCAAACAAAATTAAAATCAGGCTTCTCTTAGTTAGTTGCGTCATTAGGTACATTCAGAAAAATTGTATTGTATCGTATGCGTGTATTTTCGTACCTCAAAGGGCAAAAGGGGAACTGAATGGTTGCATATCAGATTACTTAATTCAATGTGACACTTTCTGTGTGGTTGCGAAAGGAAGACTATGAGAGAGCTACGCGAGACGCCATTTTCTATTGTATCCACGATTTTGGGTAGTTCCCATAGGCTTAGAATCTACAACCTACATAAAAATTGCATGCATACAATGGCGTTATCTACAACTAAAATGTTACAAAGCATATAAACTTGGCATGAAAGATGCTTGCAGATACACCACTCATTTTGATGTTAATTAATGCTAAAGGAGTGTAAGAGCAATGATGTCATCTCATTGGTAAGGAAAATTTTGTCCACGAAGAGATAGCTCGAGATTTTGTTGAAAGAGTGTACCGATTGATATTCCTGGTTAAATTTTATTTAAGTAACTTTTGATGTGTGCTCTTATTTAAATTCTTGCTCTAATCGCCACCTGGGTACTTACTTTGTAATCCACTAGCTCAGATGTAGGTTATTCCTGTAGTAAATTTGTTCCGATTTCTTATTACGCCGACGGAGGTCACGCAGGTGCTTTCCATGGTACATCTAATTCCATCCCTTCTTTTCTTTCTTTTTACGCATTCGCCTTCTTCCCCTCAGTGAAGTTTCTGCTTTCTGCAAATTTTTCTTTGGCACAACATTGCTTTCTTGACTTTTGTCTACCTGCTTGAAAGGTTTTGACTTTACCATTTACCTTTGGAATGGTTTCCCTTTCTCTGTCTGTGGCTGTGGCTCCATTGAATCGTTTTTTACGGATCTGTATTTGCATATGAACTATACGATGTATGTTAAATGATTAGGCAGCATTTTTCGCATTAGGGCTTTAATTTTCCCTTAACCATTTAAGTTTCTTTTGGATTACCTTTTACGTTGTGTCTACCTTTAACCTACGCAGTACGCCAATAACATTGCAGTTTTACCTGGACCCGCCATTTCAGCAAGAATGACAGAGGCGGACAACGCGGTGGGTGAGTTTCTACATTACCGGCAGATTTCATCGCCAAACATGTGATTCTGCCTACTTACATGGAATTTCTTTACACCTGGAGATTTCAAGATAGTTCCTATAACTGCAAGTACTATGGAGATTAACGATCTTGTAAATTGCTCCTGATTTTACTTGTTTCGCTACGAAGATACATTACCGAGAGTAGATTTTGGTGACGATTTTTAGTTACGAATTGGCTCATACGTTAGCATTGCTTACGCAATATTTCATGTGTCGCCCAATTCACTTTCCCTTTTAATTGTTTGTTTGTGTTGTTGTCTGTTACAGATCAGGCAGAACGCGCCCTTTTGATCTCACAAGATTGCGAACCGAATTTCAAAGGTAATTTTTTAATTCTCGCCCACTCCTTCATATAACCTTTGGAACGAAATAGATTGCATATTATTGGAGTAAGCGAAGTCAGGGAGGATGGAAGTGGACTGATACAAGAAGACGGAACTACACCGGAAATTTTAAAGGGAAGAAGATAGACTTATAGCAGCAAAATTAAATACTACTAGAAACAGTTTTTTTGTTGTACAAGTGTACAGGGTGAGTCAACGATTGCGCGGAGTAACTTAATGCCTTGAAAGTAAGATTTTTCGATAGAGTGCTTTTGTATTACGATATGGTTGAATATTCTCCACATTTTAAAAATATTTGGAATTGTACAGGGTGCGCCTACAAAGTAGGGCGCCAAAATGGTAATTTTTTAATGGAACCCTCTGTATTTGAATGTATTTTTGAATTCTACGTGTAATTGTACGTCTTTTTTATTATATGGTTAATATCCGAAAAGCTAGTAGTTTTAAATAAAGATAATTCGATTTTTAAGAAAATTTGGGCATTTGCAAGTGTCATTATTAGGGTCATTATTTTGTCAAAATTATTACTTAAATTTTGATTCCAGGTTTTATATCTTTTATCGTTGACTCACCCCTATACATGCCAACTAGTGATTATGAAGATAGTGAAATATAGGAAATTTGCGAGAAAATAGAATGTCTATTAGAGAGAGAAGGAAGAGGTTGTTGCAAAATAGTTACGGGGGATTGGACGGTAGTACTTTAGAAGGTAGAGTGGACAGAGTCGTTGGAGATTATGGATTGCAGGGAATGAAAGGGGTGTACGTCTAATTGAATTCGTAAGGAAAGGAAGTTTTGCATAGCTCGAACATCATAAAAGGAAACTTTACACCTGGAAATCCCCTGGACACAGATATCGAAAGCAGATTGATTTCATCATGGTTGAAGAGAGATACGAAGTGGGTAAAAATGCTCTGGAAATAAAATTGAAAGGATTAATAAGTCACAAAAAGAGTAAAGGAAAGAGATCTGGTAAAATTAACGGAGATGGATAAAGAATATACAGGCAAGGGAGTAAGTGGTATAAAGTTACAGCAAAGGGATATTTACGCATCCCTGTCACGCAGCCCGTCCTTGAAATTAAACGTGTTCATCGGCGCCTTTCTGAAAAAACTTTACCGCTTATTGGCGCAGTGCAATAAACTAAAAGTGAGTGGGATTTATTTAATGCGCGACCCGAAATTACAACAAAGAAAACTGTTAGTAAACCCAGATAATATATAAGTTCTTTATTCGTGCCGCTCAGACAAAGATAATCAGTGTACAAGCTGCCTAAGGGATTTCTTAAAAGTTCAATCAAATTTCAATCACAGCTCATTTAAATTGAGTGGGTGGAGGGTGCTCATTTCGCCACCAAAATTGTACTGACCAACAGAAGAGTTAGCATCCGGAGCCAGCCTGTATTTTCCAATCAATCATCAAAAATTCCAATCCAAAGTGCATTCCAGTTGAAAACACTTGTTAACTACCCCAGATTACTGATTCGACAAGATTAGCCGTAAGAATTCCAAACCTTCCATGTCGAAGAAAAAATTATAAAGAAAGAGGTTAGTTGTATTTCTGCATTTTTGCCAAATTCGATTGACAGCTTTACGATTTTTGTAAAAAGGTAAAATTTTGACCTATATTATATCATTAAGGTTCAAATTTTGAATGCGAGATCTTAAACTAGTCGAGAACAAATTGATTGCGTGATGCTATGTAAACATACTTAGTGATGACGTACGCGCAAACTAATGAAAATCCGAATTGAAAATCGTACTATTATAGCAATCGTTTGATTATGGGAAAAACTGGTACCCTGACCCCTAAAAGCACATAGAGGCCACTAGCAAAAATAGTGTAAGTATCCCAATCGTTGTAATGTGAGTGCTAGTGAAGTACAATGTCGCATATTTGAAAAATTGCCAAACCTGTAACTATTCAAAGATTCATTCTCGTCGTATTCCGGAAAATTATACGCAAATTGTGTCAAATTTAATACATAATTTAATATAACACCCCACTTAACTTCAAACTCACCTAAAACACAATTTTCAAGATTGTTTGCGAGCGTTACACAAATTGAGTATGCCACAATTTGCGGGTATCGCAATATCTAGCAGAGGAACAGCAAAAATGCATTGTGTCGGGAATCAAGGCGAAGTAAACTGGGTTTATTAAATTACCCATCAACCCTCCCCATGTTACTTTACGTTTGTTTTGCGCTAATTTGGATTTAAAAGCTATTATTACTACCGTATGCAAATTGGCTGAATTAATTATATAACTAAAATCAATACGTGGGGCCTTCGAGGGATATATTTAGAAAGGTGAAATTTATACGCGACGAGTGAAGTTGTTGAAGTCGCTGCTGTATCCCATTTCCTTTCATGTAAGCACCTCATTATGCTAGTGCATTTCTATCCTTTATGTACACTAAACATATTAGAGGAAAATGGGAAACTCCAATACGGTGTCTCGTAAAACATTTATTGTGCAGTGAACCGTTCTTTCCTTCCAATTGAGCCATGAAGAAAAACGACACAGGTATATTTCTCTTTTCAATTGTAAAACAAGAGGAATAGAAATTACCAAAGCTGCAGAAAGCGCGTTGGAAGACCTGTCCAAATGTCTATTTTCAGAAAGTTTTGTAAACTTCTGATGCAATAGGCGCTTTCCTAATTTAAACATAGCATGGCAGAAAAGCAAAGTTAGTTAACGAATTAGAAAGTGCTGTGCGTTTATTTAATTCTTGTTGTAGCACCGCCTTCATTACTTACCTACCTACATTTGATGATCAAAAACTTTGAATCTGGAAGCGTAAAACTAAAAATGAAATTGAAGCATTAAGAGTAAAGAATAAAACTTCAATCTTTAATGTTGAAGCAAGAAACTTGAAGCCTCCAGTTTGAAATTAGAAATTGGAAGCTCAAATCGCTATTAAAGATTAAAGCTTGACGTTAAACGCTTGTGGTGTGAACCTTGAGGATGGTTCAAATTGCCGTCTGAACATTAAAGGGAAGGTGTTGAACCTCAAAAATATTGAAAGCCGTAACAATAAAAAAAATTACTTAATATAATAGCCGTAAAAAGAAAACCTTGGAAAAGGTAGTAGCGAATTTAGTGGGAGGAAATATCTTTCATTAGGAAAATGGCCACTGCCGCATCTCTTTCATGTGTAGGACTACGGTTATTACACGTTCGTAAAGAAAAATTTGTACTGACTGACTAAGTTTTACAATGGAAGTGGTGTTTTCTTAAATACGGGAGGGGAGACAACGCGGCTGCTGCTGGTATCGCGACGGTTGAAAAACGTGTTCATTTTTGTGTGTGTGTTTTGTATGCTTCAGTTAGTTCAATTAGTGATTTGGGTGTACGATTTTTACACGAATATATTGTTTGAAAGAGAAAAGTCTAAGTAATTTTAAGATTTGGTAGTGCTTTGAACCCTCATCTCCATTTTAACAGGAACAGTGAAGGATGTTTCTCTTTTTATTATCTTGTGTGTGTAAAATACAATTTCTCAGTGTAATTTTACGCTAGTTGTGTGTTAATACGGACCCTGTTTTAACGACGAACAGAGAAGTTTCATGTTCAAATTACGATTCTCGTCCAAAGCTCATTTTAAGTGTTAGTCAAAATTTAGTAACAGTTCGTTTGGAATCTAAAGATTTTAATCTTGCCCATTGGCTGCAGGAAAGTAAAAAAAATTGAGGTCAGGATTAAATTTATTATACCTGAGTCACAATCTCCGTTTTAAACACTCAAATGCGTGCGAAAAAAGGCCTTTAAAACACACGTGCTTTAAAGGTGCTACGTAACGATACTTCAAGTATTACTTTCAGAATCGGGGCGAGGATCTGTACAGCGAAAAGTTATTTGAAGGTTTAAATTGTGCTTTGTGTATGGTTCCTTTTTGGCCTGGGATCATTGCACAGAGCAATATTATCCGGAAAATTAAGTAAGTGCAATTAGCTGTAGATAATCTAATGAATTGCAGTGAACAGCATCCGATTAATATTTTTCCAAATTTTGGTTACGAATTTCTAACAATTAATGAGTTAATCAGTGAAAGAGAAATTAACTAAATTCGTTCCTATTCTTAACCCAATTTTACTTGAGCTAGCCTAGAAAATAAGTACGAAAGATAAACGTCAATTGAACCACGAACCCGAAGCCGTTTCCTGTACCGTAAGTGAAAGCTAAATTTTAAGCATTGCATTGATATTTGCAATAATCTAATTTATTAGGGTCGAAATTAATTTAAAAAGATTTAATTTATGACGGTCGTGTTACAGGCACTTGTCGCCGATCGTATTCAACAAGGTATTTGTCCACATAAATTAAAAATTGGGCATTGGCTGAATGACGAAGGGTAATTGGAAACCTTTACTCCGTTTTATTGAAAAATACCTAACCCACGCGCGTGGCTTTCGAAATTGGAGCGAAGCATCAGATTTTTATCAGAATATTCAAGCAGAAAGGATTGATAATCTTAGTGTAATTACGGACTGGAAGGAAACGAAGCAGCGATCGAGATTATGCGGATAATATGTTTACAAAGCTCGAGTTTAATATTACATCGCATGAAGTAAGGATTTGATGTCGAAAGCCAAGGGATTTTCTTCGAAAACATGCATCGCGCAATGTCAATAGTTAAACACGAAAGTGCAAAATGCTTTGGTTGCGGTTGAAAAGGGCAGACGGACAAGGGTGGATAAAAAATTTAAACGCAATCTGATATCGTATTCGGCAGACGGAGGGCATTACTTTAGAAATTTACTAGCTACATGGGGCAAACCTTGCTTTATTGTGGTCGTGTGTTGAGGTTTAAGTGCTATGTTTAACATTCGATTCGGGCGGATTTTGACATGAATGCATACGATTTACAAGATTTAGAAGTAATTTTGAGTCCGATTTTGTTTTGTATGTTTATCACATTGAAGTTTTTCACATTTTATCCCCTAAATTATAGGTTATATTCATATAACAGTTTAAGCTTAATCAGATTTCTATTCGCTGTAAGAAGTTATTAAAATTCTCATTGTTTACATCGAACTAATCAAAATCTAAATAACTGTGGCTTGATCTTATCGCCCTCCACCAATTTTTGTTCATGGAAGTTAGACAAAATTGCATAATTTTTCCATCCTGCGTCTCTGCACCCTTAAGTTCCCAGTCGGTGTCACGAATAGACAACCTAAAGTCCTTTTGGGTAAGGTTATCTATCGAAATCTTGTTGACCAAGATAGTGACCTAATGCTTAGCTTCCAATTGTAACCCAATAAGAATAATTAAGAAAACGAGACACATATAGAGGCTTCCGAAACTCACTAAGAAACAGTGTTCTATAGAAATTAAACGACGCAAAAACACACCACATTTGCATCGAGGTTGTCAGTATTTTGCACTTGGAACATCCAAGTTGCAATTCATATAAAAGCAGGTAATTTATTATATAGTTATAAAAATAATTACCTCGATGGTTTGTTATAGCATAACAACACTTGAATCGTTTCAAAATATAGTATTATCGAGTTGATAAGGATAAGTATATACCACAACTACCTCCGTTCCGATAATTTAATTTTCGAACGATGTGATACTGCAATGCAAAATTCAATTTCGGGAAGACAGTTTCGTGAGGTTTTGAAGAGTTTTAAAAATCTTTAACAAAACCATTACATTAGGGGAATTTTTTTCTTTCGAAAAATTCCCCTAAAAAGGTTAGAGATTTTTGCACTCTTTTTGATGTTACAGCAAAATCATAAATTATTACTATTAATTGAAATAGAAGTAGGTACGTTGCGGCACTGACCGCTACTTCATCTGATAATGTGACCTATTTTAGTGAAATCGAATTGATATACTGTAAATGATCAAAGGCCTTTCAGATTACGTCGTACGCAGGTAATTAATAACGTGTCCTTAGGGAATATATTAAGCTTGTT
The DNA here is from genome assembly GCF_008802855.1 of Photinus pyralis. Classification (NCBI taxonomy): domain Eukaryota; kingdom Metazoa; phylum Arthropoda; class Insecta; order Coleoptera; family Lampyridae; genus Photinus; species Photinus pyralis. Next base: position 46,694,323 of record NW_022170511.1, read on the forward strand.
ACTTATCGGATACGATGGAATTACACTTAACACTTTTCCAAGGAGATTTTCTTAAAGTTGCCATTAAATTTTAATTTTTAAGGTGTAACAGTCGTTCAGAAAACATTCTTTTAAGCTCGAGCTCATACGTGTCACACAACTCTTGTCTCCTCTGAGACCCTTGACCTTTGACTTTGTCGACTTTCCACATCCAATGCATTTTAATACAATATATATAGTTTTAGAGGTAGGAAACTTAACTAAAAGGTTGTTAGGGAAGTACTAAACATTCTATTGCTTTTAATTACCAACAAAATCAGTAAAGAAGCTATCTTTCATGGTCTTCACCCTCTCTTAAATTCCAATTAGAGGTATGAATTTAGAAATTTCATCTTGCCGATTTAAGTGAGTATAATTATTAGCAATAGGTAAGTAAAGCTAAGTAAATACGTTAAAGTAGTTTAACTAGAAGTGCGATTGAGGTTTTAGAATATGTCTCCGATACTTATGATGACCAGAAACCGAAAACTTAAAGCAGTTTCAATTTTTGGACGTAAATTATAGCAGTAATTAACATACTACTATAAACCCCCGAGGTTTTCGAAAAGTATTAAAAAACAATGCTCTATAGAACTTAAAGAACGCAGAAAAAACGAGCTCAAATCCATCACGGCTTGCGAATCTCTCATTACAATTCCAACAACCAATCGACCCTCTTAATTTTGACACCCTTTAAATTGTCTATGATATGCAAAGACCAACCTACTTGATCCCCCCCACCCCTCCTCTTGTTAAAAATCTAGGCGAAAAATTAAAGAAATTTAAATGCAAACTTAAAGCTACCGTTACATCAACCCTCCAGCAATTGCGCTTTTGAAATAAAACTTCTCCTATAAACTGGCACCGGTTTCTGCAAAATTCATACTTGCATATAGCAATCGTCAGTTGCAAAGATTTTAACTCTTGTAGTATACCAAAATTTTTTGTTTCTGTGCAAAACTATGGTTAGATGGCCCTTCAATTGTATTATAAAAATAAATCCCATTCCTCTTTTTGAGTTACGTTTTTAGAAAATGTCTCTATCGGGTACAGAAATTCTCCTTCGTGTGGGTTGCAATCTACATTAAACATTTCCGTGTTTTTTTTGGATAGATTTTGATTAAGTAAAGACCACCGACCAATTTATACAATTCAAAAAGAGAAAGTAACTTACATATATCGCTGATACTGGTGTTTTTATTTAGGTTAAAAGGAACACGGCTATCCCTTGAAAAGACTCCCTCCAAGAAAAATTGAAAACAGGATCGCTTGTTGAACTTTTGTGGCTCATTCCCATTCAAACTGCGCCAAAATGCTCCAAAACGTAAATCGAGATCACCGAACTCGCTAATTTCTTCGATATTTGAGGTTTTTCGTTATGCCACCTTAAATGCGACGTTGTCCTACTCCAATTCAGATCCACAGACGCTTTACGAAATTTGCGCGAACGATTTTTGAAACTCTGGAAACCCTCATGGTCGCAAGCTGAGCTCTAGAACTCGCACGCTATTGCGATCGAAGGCTTATCTCGGCAAATTCGCCCGAAACGGGACAAACGTTAGCGCATTTTTTATCCACAGATTGATACTTTCTGAAAGCGCAATAGGCTTGTTTGCCGATGCCGATATGAATAAAATATAAAAAATCGATACAAGGGAAAATCTTGACTATAATAAAAAATGCAATACACAAAATCTTGCAGTAAGGTGTAAAGGTAACCATATCGGTGAAATAAACAATTTAAAGGTCTCATTAAGCAAGATATAAATCTTAATTATCTTATTTATTTGTTTATAATTAATTAATAATTATTTTATAACAGATAATTGTTATCACTCTGCACTTGTAGTAAAATTTATAACAAACGAGCGTAAAATCACTACTTATCAATTCGGCGTCAATGTTGGAACTTACACTAAATACTATTGTTGAGCATTATTTTGAAGGGCGGACCATTTTCGGGGGTACCCATCATGGTACCTCGAAGTGCAGGAGAGAAAATAATCAGATCTAATAGTAACACTGGCATGATCCCAAAAAACTTAAATATGACCTAACCTCACAAAACGGAGAACTTAAAACGCTACAAACAAAGAAACAGGATATGAAAAAAACACGAAAAAAGGCAAAGATATAGGAAATGAAGAAATAGGGATAAGTAAAACCAAGAGAAAGGGCGGAGGAAGCATGTACTTATCAAACAAACACATACTATACTACTCGGGAGAGAAACTGGAACAAAGGACAAAGGAGGAAGTAGGAATAATAGTTACAGAGGAAATGAACAAAAGAACAAAGGATTTTAATGCAATCAACGGAAGAATAATAGCAATCTACAACAAATACTAGATGAATTGAAAGAAGAAAATGAGAGGACAATGATAATAGGAGACTGGAATAGTAGAGTAGAAAAGGACTACAACAGAGGAATGGGATATGTATGGGAATACATGGGGAAGATACACTAAATAGAAATTAAATAAAAATGATAAACTTCTACAAAGAGAACGACCTAATAATGCGAAAAACAATGTGGAAACAGCCAATAGAATACAAATACGAAACGATAAACGCTTGATAGACTACGCAATATATACACAAGAATTAACAGGGACAATACAAAGAATTAAAACGATAAAAGAATTAAGAATTAGTTAAGAACAATATTACCGAGTAAGACTAAGCAACAAGGAAGAAAGAACACATAGTAGTTCAGCGATAAGGAAAACAAAGAAAAATACCAGGAGACAGATTTAGAAAATTGGAGAAAGGAAAACCAGACTGGACCTTAGAAGACAGATGGATAACTTTCAATGAGATACTGTTGAAGATAACAGAGAAAGTATGTGGGAAGAGAAAATACAGTAAACACGCCAAAAGGACGAGGTGGTGGAATAGCGACATACAAAGGCTGACAAAAGATAAGAAAACAGCATGGAAACAACAAAGAGGAGTATATTCGAAGGAGAAACACGGTAAAAAAGGGAATTCAAAAAGAGCAAAGAAAGAATCTTGGAAGGAGTTTGGGGAAGAGATAACAGAAGAACACAGAACAGACTATAGGCGAGAATAAAAAGATTAAGGGGAGATAAAAGGAAAGAAATAAGCAGGGACAAACACGAACAGACACAAAAGGAATACTCGAAACAGAGATTACACACGACTGAGATCGAAGACGAAATAACAAACGAAGAACAAGTGGAACAGGAACAAAAAATTAAGAGAGAAGTCGAAGAGGCAAAACAAAAAATCAAAATTGGAAAAGAAAGTGGAGAAGGTGGCATTGCACCGGTGATGATTAAATGGCTGGGGGAAAAAAGGAATAGAATAGATATGGGAGGTCTGTAAAGAAGAAAAAATACAACAGAGAGAAAGAGGGAAGAAGGAGAGGGAGTATATCTAACTTTCGTAGATCTAAAGGCGGCGTTCGATGCTGTAGATAGGAGACAAGTATGAAAACCCCTGAGGGAACTGGATGTACTGAACAGATTGATAAACGCAGTAAGAAGTACAAATGAAGCAGTAAGAGCAAGGGTGCAAATTCAAAATGAATAAGGGAATAAAACAAGGAGACAGCATAGGTAAGCCCTTTACTTTTTATCATTATTATGGACAAAGTTACTAAACAAATTAAAGGAAAATATAATACCGTCATTGGGTACAGGAACCTAGAAGCAGTTAAAGTGAGCAACGCAGACAAATAAATGCAAAATTTAGTAAACGCCTGTACTAAAGAAATTGAAAACGTGAAAATGGAAATAAACACAAACAAAACAAAAATAATGATCGTAAATGAAAAATAAACAGACACCCAGATCGACATAGAAATCAAATGCAAGAATAAATTATTGGAAAGGGTAACAACATACGAATTTTTGGGAAGTATAACAACGGATGATGGGAAAATAGAAGGGGAGCTGATAAATCAACAAGAATACATTACATAAAAAACACAAAACTAGGCCATAAAAATATAGACATAGGGGTGAAAAGAAAAATACATAATGTAACAACAATACTGTACTGAATTTTGTCAGTGCAAAAAATAATTTGGTTCGCGATTTGATGAATAAATTTTAATTGCAACGAATACAACTTTTTTTATTGACAATTCCAACATAATTGTTCATATAACTTGATTATTAATAATTTTAAATGTATATAAACTGAAAAATTGCAACAAATACCAAACATTAAATACGCCTATGAAAGCAGGACACTAATGAAAAAAAGATGAAAGTAAATGCTATAGAAAGAAAAATTGCTGGAAAAACTAAATGGGACAAGGTAAGAAATGGCATGATTAGAGAAAGAGCAGAAGAAGAGCCAATAACGGAAAAAATATTCGCGCATATACTAAGGATGCAGCCAGACAGACTTACAAGAAGGATAATGGAGATGGGAAAATCAAGGAAGAAGACCAAGAAGAAAATGTGTGGACCAAATTCGAGACATAGGGATGGAAAAAGGAAAAACTGTAGAAGAAATGAAAATCCTAGCAAAAGACAGGAATTGGATACAGCACAAGAAACCCGCATCCGACGCCTGAAAGGGATAAGGATCAGAGTTGAAGAAGAAGAAGAAGAACTTATTATTAGTCTTCTACAATACACAATCTTTCACCTAACTGTTTACTGTTACTATCTCTATGGATTTGTACAAAAATTCGGGGAGTCTGGCATTTGTGCATTTGCTTTAAACAAGTTTCTTTGAATTTCTGAGGAAACTCGAGAAAATATTGTTTTGACATTGAAAGTGCTTCAAATCTAATCATATTTGTTTTGTATTAATCTATCTGTGTCAAGTTACGATGACGGGTAGTGCTGTGATTTTGTAAACCTATAAACACACTTCAACGCTTTTAGCATCCCTTATATTATTTGCCATTTTCTATACTTTGCCCCAAAGAAGTGCTTGGAGACCGATGATTAAGGTAACGAAATGGTGGAAGCTCCAATTCCAGCACCAAATCCCCAGTAACCCCTAAGTAACATTAAGAATATTCAATTCCACATTCCCACCAGAATTACTAACGCTAAGGGGTGGTTCTTAAAATGCTCTAATTTTTCATTCGCTTTTTTGGCATCTGGTTTTGGGTAATTTTACAAGTTACTTTACTCGTCGCTTTGCTCGTGATTTTGATAAGCTTTGTCCCTGCTGGTGGTTGAGAAGAAGATAATCAGCAGTTCGTAATTCTGCACTTTATACGGTAGTGTACCTAATGCTTAAGTGTTGTTTTAATCTTGGATCGAATGCTTGGCGGGGAAACAGGTCCGTTCTAAAGTTTGAAGGAAAACCAACTGCAGAGGGTGCTCATTTGTTGTGTATTTTGGAACTTAATAATTTTTCCTTCTCAAAAAGCCTATATCAACGAAATACTGACTTGTTTACTTTATTGATAACAGCACTTGAATTTTCAAATTGATAAATATATAGGTACCCTTGAATTGCGTTAAGATAAGCGTATTTTTAAATCGACAAAAATGTACCTTTACACGAGATTTAGCTCCAAATCCGCAAACACGTGTGTCTCCTCAATGAAACAAATAAACGTCTTGGTGTGCCTTTTACTCCACTTTTTTGGAGAAGCGTTTGCCGCAATAGACAAACTGCATCAGATCGAATTTGAGACGCTCATTCGCGAAGACACCTTCGAAGGTTTGCACGTGTCCGAAGCATGTTCGAGTCAATTGAATAAGTATGCAAAAGACTTGTCCAATATGCAGACCTGGGCGCTCAAAAGTAGGTAAGAAGGTACAAGAGTCGGATGCTAAAGGGGTGTTTTAGTGTTCGACTCGTCGGGTCAGGTTCCAGCGGGAGTGATCGGAGGTAACTACTACGAGCTGGGATCGTTTCAACAATGCCTAAAGATCGCAGAAGGTTCAGGGAAAGATACGATTTTTGGAAAGTACTGCATGGGGAAACTTACGGTGTCTGTTAAGGTATGCAAGTAGATCTTGGTTTGATGAATGACACGTGTGCTGATTTTCAGAACGTGACAGAAAGTGTGATTAACCTGGGAGTTTGCATGCCAAGAGCGTGTAAGGCAAAAGAAATCCAAAGTTATTATAAAGATATTAAAATGCTTATTAACGAAGATACTTGCCAAACTGAAGAAAATCAACCCAAGCTGGACTTTAACGCTCAACTCGCTTTGTATGTGCTCATGTGAAAAAACACAGTAACCGATGAAATTTTCAGGGCGTTCCTGGGACTTTGGGCTTGCTTGATAGTAATTTCTACAGTTTACGATATGATCATGCAAAGTTTAAACAGGGGTTCGTGGTTTAGAAGCTACAATCAGTCATAATCTAAATTTTTTTTAGCACCAGCACATTGGGCTCTCGTTTCCTTTTCGTGCTACACAAACGCAAAGAGGCTTAGTGATACAACAGTAAACCAAGAGGATATCTCGTGTTTGCATGGACTCCGAGTGATTTCCGTGATGTTGGTTATTATGGCACATCACCAGACCCTCATTAACAAACTACCTATTCAAAATGGGAACTTCATCAAAAAAGTAACAGGCACCTAATGATAACTTGACTCCTCACGTTGTTAATTTTAGTTTTTCTACTCGCACGTTTATCCGATAGTTTTAGGAGGAAATAATGCCATAACCACATTGTTTTTTATGAACGGATTAATATTGTCGTATATTTTCATGGTAAATTCGAAGCAGAAAGCGAAGTTCAGTTGGGTCGCATTCTACGTACGTCGATATCTTAGCTTAACGCCAACGTTGGGGGTCATTATCATTCTGCATGCCTTTCTGGTGAGGCATTTGGGTTCTGGCCCACTGTGGCCTCCTATCGTTAACAAATTATCAGATCCTTGTACGAAATATTGGTGGACGGCTGTATTCTATATCCAAAACTTTAATTTAGGAAAACCTATGGTAAGTTGATATTCACTCTGTCTGCGTGAATTTCGTCCGCCTAAGGTCTTGAGATCTCAGCACTCAGACCTCGCAAAAAGTTTGTCGAAATTAAAACTAAAATGCGATATCATTTTTAGTGCGTGGAGCAGTCATGGTTCCTCTCCGTGGATATGCAGCTCTACGTGCTCTCACCGTTACTACTGCTGACATTGTTGAAAAAACCAAAAGCGACATTATACGCAACAGGATGTCTTACACTCTTCTGCATCGGATTGAGCTATCTTTCCACGTTGTTCTTTGGCAAAGACTCGATTAATTTGTAAGTCGCTACTTTCGTAATACAACACGCTCTTTTATGTGTTTTAGGCCGTTTCATAAGCCCAAGGCGCCGTATGCTGTCGCCCCGGCGTGGCTAATGGGAATTATTTTGGGCTACTTCGTTTACAACACCAAGAAGTCTGCGATAGTTTTAAAAAAGGCAAGTTTGGTCTTTAAAAGTGACATGGATTCTATTTTTTGTGTAGGTTCACGTTATGGTCCTCTGGGCCGTTGCCATTGCTATCATTTTAGCTTGTTCATGTTTGAGGTTCAGCAATAGGTCACTGGAAACGGCATGGGACAGTGCACTGCGTCGCCCTCTATGGTCGCTAGCACTGGGATGGGTCGTTTTTGCTTGTCACTTCGGATATGGCGGTGAGTAGGCATTCAACATTTTACCTTCCTAGTCCCTTACTTCAGGTATAGTCAATGGATTTCTATCAAGTGCAAAATTCAGACTACTGTCCAGGATATCATATAGCGCCTTCATATCACATGTCTTTGTTCAAGCCATAGCTCTCGAAGTGTTCCAGATGATGCCCGTTTGGGACACTGGCTTCATGGTATCGTCGACTAATGTCATAAACTGTATACATGATTGTATGATTTCAGTTAAAAACGTTGTGGATTAATTATGTTATGATCTTTTTCTTCTCTGTTGCATTAACGCTGGCATTTGGATCTCCAGTAGATTCAATTTCAAATAAAATATGGAAGACGCCTACAGGTGAGTATGCATTCGCTTATGATCTTTTTAATTTTTAATTTTAGGTAAAGTTCGTAGCACAAGGGGGTCAAAAACAAAGTAGCCCGTCGCGGGAGACTGTCCGATTCTTACCTCTGACTATTTGCGAAATCAACACATTATACATGCGTTTATTATACCCGAAATATGATTTAAAAATAAGGGAAATAAAATAAAATCCTATCGAATTTAACTCTAATACGTTTCTGATTGAGTGGGCGGCTTTCCTCGATTGCCACGGAAATGTCACTTAAAGTGGTTTGTTGCAGAAGCAGAAAAAAAGTTGCTACCTACAAAATACAGTAGGTAAATCCTACTGTAAAGAATAAGAAAAGTTGAAACTCTTGTTGCGCGTGTTTCATTATGGTGTTCACAACGAACTTGGTATCATTAATAACTATTTTTGTGACGCCCAATAATGGAACAATCAAGTGAGGTGTTGGTGTGAACAAACGGTGACATTAGGAGATAATCTGTTACTTCTCTAATTCGAGTGTTTGGAGTAGTTTCAATTACCAAGGCAGGGGCGTGGTATTCTGAAAGTAGGAAGTAATACCATTATGTACCTAATTTCATAAAAAAAGCAAATGAAGAAAAAAAGAAATTTCGTATTTAGTTGGACAGTAAATGGTAATTAGGCACTAGCCTGTTTATTTCAGATAGTAAATAAACATAATGGCATACATAAACACGCTTGCGAGCTTGCTTTGACATATAAATCGCTAACGGGTTTGTGTGGATTTAGATGAAATCAAATTTAATTTCAAATAAAATGAGTGTGCAATTTTGTATGTCGGTATTATACTCGTTTCAGCGCATTCTCTCAATAGTTTAATTACCTTTGGTCTTAATTCTTTAATTTAAAAACATGTCTTTTGAGCATTACGAAACTCGCACAGAATATAAATTGAGGGAATACTATTATAGTTAGAAAACCCATTTTGAGATATTTTTAGCGAGATATATCAGAAGCGCGTACTGTTCGTATTGTCTTGTAAAATTATGTTCTCTGATATTTAGATAAATAAAAATAACAAACCGTTATATGTTATGTTTGGGGACTGTAAAGTTGAAATGATGGAAATATGTCAGGTAAAAAGAAACAAACTTTGGCAAGACATCAAATGGTTTAAAATACTACAGACGGACCGTAATAAATGTATGCAGTTATAACATACACAAGCTTAAAATTTAAGATCAATTCCTGTCGTAATACCCACAATACGAATTAGTTGTGGATTTCCTACTGCTTTCTGTACATGTTTTAGTATTTTTTTAGGTGATGACATATTGGTAACTTGTGTGGCAATTTACATCACAATTATTGCAACATTATTAATTTTATTATCTGCACTGTGTATCGTTGCGCGTTATAAATGTATCGAAATGAATAAAATTGAATACCGGGTTGTTATCCTACTTAATTTAAGACACCCTGTATAATTATAATAATTATAATTATAACTCCTTATGAAATTATTTAGGAGCTTGACTTGTTTTCGGTTAGAATTTAATTGAAATGTAGTTGCGGTTCTTTTCATAAGAATGCAAGGTTGATTCATTTTGTGTGCCAAAGATTTTATACTGATTGATTTATTTTCAGAACGAAAATTTAAGTAAAAGAAGTTTTATTTCAACGTACTTCATAAGTGTACAGCAGTTTCAGCAGCGTTTTATGTTTCTCCAACGCCATTGCGGCAAATTATTAGCACTGAATTTTAATTATCTGTGTTATTTAAAAGTCAATTTTATTATGAAATATTTAGGGATCGAACAAATAATTTAAAAATCCCGAAAATTAGGCACTTAACATGTCTGATAGAACTAGTGGACTAATGCAAAATAAGGAAAACTGAAGGATAATGAAACAAAGATTTCCATAAATAACGACATAACAATGAATTGCACAAGAAGAGAGAGATAAAGGAATAAAAGTCGTCAGAATGGACCCAAGGAAAGTATGGATAAATAATGTGGAGTGTAAGTGGAATTACATAACGAAAGAGTAGAAAAAAGATAAAAACGATTAACCAACTGTAGCGAGGAGAGGAATGACCAGGCAATCAAAAAGAATATGATTTATAACAGGAACATAAGAGACATAGAACTGAAAACTAAGGAAAACATTAAAAAGAAGTAAGAAAGCGACGCCAGAAGGGCCAATCGAAGATGGAGACGTGAAACGTGAGAGACGCCCATGGAGAAGGAAAATTAAAACACTGAATTAGAGAAATTAGAAAATTCCAGTATGACATAGTGGCCTACTTGGAAGAAACAAAATAGGTAGGGAGCTGAAACAAACAACAGAAGCAAAAGACATACCAAAAACAAAGGAAGAAGGTAAAAAGGATATTATAACAAAAGAGAGGAAATACATACATGGAGACACAAGGTACAAGAAAACTACCAAATAATCAGAAACCTTTACTAAGGAGTACGAAACTTGTATAAATGGATATTTTTTTTAGAAACCAACTCAGAGGAAAAAAGTGAGCGCTACTTTTCCCGAACCGACGAAACAAAGAACAAAATTCGGGATTAATGGATAAATTTCTAAAAAGAAACACAAAAGAAATAGAAAGCGCTGAAGCATCAAGCACTGAGGAAAGCACAAAGAGAAAGGAAACAGAAAATGGTACAATAGGGGAAGAAAAAGCGTTTAAAAAGAGTCGATGGCTTCAAAGAACTCCGCAAAAAGGAAAAGGAAAAGAAGAAGAGAAAATTAGAAATGATGAGTGAACTCACACACGATATCAAAAAAATAGGAAAGGATCAAAAGAAGAGCAATCAAGCAAGCGAACTACTTCTAGCGGAAAATAAACTAAAAACAGAAAACATCAGCTTAAAACAGGAAAATATACAAACAGAGAAATCATTATAAGAAGTGAAACAATAGAAATAAAAGAGGAACAACAGGAAAAATGTAGTAGTAAATGGAATTACAATCGACACATATGACCGAAAGTGCTACAGGAAGATATCTGTAAGTAATATTAATAATCACTTAGGAATAGGGGTCAAAATAAAAGAAGCCCTCAAATTAGGTCTGATACAGAGCTGGGCAGAATACTTTCAAAAAGTATTTGAATACTAAATAGTAAATACTAACTACTTTTACGTCCAGCACAAGCGAATACTAGATACAGATACATTGAAAAGTATTCAAATACTTTCAAAAATAAGTATTCAAATACTTTAGAATGTATTCGAATATAGTATTCGAATATAGTATTCGAATATAGTATTCGAATATAGTATTCGAATATAGTATTCGAATACTTTCAAAAGTATTCTAATACTATGAAAGGTATTCGAATACTATAAAAAGTATTCGAATACTTTGAAAAGTATTCGAATACAGTAAAAAGTATTCAAATACTTGTCACTCAAATACATTAAAAATTTAAAATAGTATACTAGATAAAAAATCAAGTTATACTTTGTATGGGGTTAGCTTTTTTATATTTCTATTGTTATATACAAATTTAAGGGGAGTAAAAGCGTATTATTATTATTATATTATTATATAGGAGGTACCTACCAGGACCTTTCTTACACCAGTTTTATCCTTAAGAATACGTGTAACAGTTTTCAAAGCGATCGTACGTCGTGCACATGATACGTACGCCTTTCTGAAATTAATCCTAGTGATTTTGGAACAGATCCATTTTTGACCATCCGTTTGTCCGTGTGCATGATAACTTGTTTAGAAACGTGCGATCGCTTTGAAAATTGGCACACATGGTCTTAAGGATATAAGAAAGGTCCCTATTGTTTTTAAGTTACGTAGACTATCGAGTTCGGTATTCAGATGTATCGGATTTTTATATTTGATTTTGTGACAATGGAAACTTTTCCTAAACATTTCTAAATTGTTCTCAAATATTTGAATTTGAGGCCGGAAGAAAATAGTCTGAGATCGACCGGGAAAAAACATTTTCCTATAGAATTTGCCCGTAGAATCCATAATTTCAAACAGTTTGAAGATTGGGCTACTAGATCAAAAGTAACAGCCCTTTGAATTTTCTTTCGAAATTGGTTTCTAGTCTATAACTTTTGATTGAGAAGTCTGATCGAAAAAGTACGAATTGTTTTGGATTCTACGCACCAATATTAATAAGAAAAAGTGTTTTCCCGAGAAATTTTGGTGCAGTCGATTTTTGGTAAAAAAGGAAGGTTATACACTGCCTTTTTTTGAGGCCCGAAAAAAAATTGTCTCATATCGACCCGGAAAAAAATTTNCTTTGAAATTTTTTTTGAAATTGGTTTCTAGTCTATAACTTTTGATTGAGAAGTCTGATCGAAAAAGTACGAATTGTTTTGGATTCTACGCACCAAATTAATAAGAAAAAGTGTTTTCCCGAGAAATTTTGGTGCAGTCGATTTTTGGTAAAAAAGGAGCCCAAAAAAAAATTGCCTCAGATCGATCCGGAAAAAAAATTTTCTTATAGAATGTGGCCTGTAGAATCCATAATTTCAAACAGTTCCAAGATTGAGCTACTAGTTCAAAAAGTTACAGCCCTTTAAATTTTTTTTCGAAATTGGTTTCTAGTCTATAACTTTTGATTGAGAAGTCTAATCGAAAAAGTACGAATTGTTTTGGATTCTACGCACCAAAATTTATAAGAAAAAGTGTTTTCCCGAGAAATTTTGGTGTAGTCGATTTGGTAAAAAAGGAAGGTTATACACTGCCTTTTTTTGAGCCCGAAAAAAAAATTGTCTCAGATCGACCCGGAAAAAAATTTTCTTATAGAATGTGGCCTGTAGAATCCATAATTTCAAATTTCAAATACTATAATGCGAAGTATTCGAATACTTCTCAAAGTATTCAAATACTTTGCGAAGTATTCGAATACTAAATATTTGTGAAAGTATTTGAGTTACAAATACAAATACTGCTTTCATAAAAGTATTTAATTACAAAGTATTTGAATACTTTAAAGGATTTGAATACTAAAAAGTATTTACAAAATCCAATACTGTCCAGCTCTGGTCTGATAGAACTGGGCTGGAGGATCAAGAAGAAAGGAGTAATGTAATGCAAAATAAGGCAAAACTGAAGGATAAAATTTTTCATAAAGAAATATAAGAAGAATCGCACAAGAAGAGAGAGAGATAAAGGAAATGTCGTCAAAGTTGGGCCAAGAAATGTATGGAGTGGACGTGGAATTACAGTAAAGAAAGTGTGGAAAAGAGAGAGTCAGAAAACGATTAAGCGATCACGAGAGCAAGGAGAGGACGAAGGAGGACCAGGCATGATTTATAAACACGAGAAACCGAAAACTAAGAAAAAAAGGAGTCCAGAACCATAAGGGGAAATTAAAGATTGGGACATGGAACGTGAGAGGCACATATAAAGAAGGGAATCTGAAGCACTGAATTAGAGAAATGTATAATAGTGGCCTTGCAAGAAACGAAATGCATAGAGAGAGAAGGAAGAACTACACTAGGATTAGAGATGCTTGGTAATACAGATCAGTATTTTATTAGTAAAGTTTAAAATTATCGATCTCACGAGTAATGTCAACTCAAAATAGACTAGAGCCTGCACATCTACATTATAGCAGAAAGCTTTTAGTGAAGATTTGAAGTCTCTAGCAATTTTAATTCGTGAGATCTCAGCCGGACAGCCAGCCAGCCAGCCATAACGAATATAATAGCGTTTTTTTTTCCAAAAATGCGCCAAAAATTTACGAGGGTGTAAAACAGGGTGACTCACTGTCATCAACGTTGTTTGATCTATGCCTAGAAAAAGTTATACGCGAAGCAAGAATTCACAGAGAAGGAGCAGAAAAACCGTCAATTTTTTGCATTCGCAGACGATGTGGTTCTAAGAAGAGAACTACTCGGAATAACAGCAAGATTAGACAAAGCGACAATAGAACTATACATCAATTACAGGAAAACAAAGTATACTGAATGGATAGGTAATCTCCCTGAAGGAGAAAAATTCATAGCTCGTAGAAGTAGAAGGGGGAGTGTACTTATTGGAAAAGGAACGCTCTTCACACGGAAGTCGGGAAATAGTGAGGAAATCCTATCAAGAACAATTGCGGGAAATAGAAACGCATATGCGTTCGAATACTGACAGGCAAAAATACAAATATACAAGACAGTAATACAATCAATGGCAAGGAACAAAATAGATTGTTGATATGCAAAAGAAAAACCTTAAGGAAAATGTTTAACGGAAAAGCATCAAAACGGCGTATGATCAATGAAGAGATCCGCCAAGCATAGTAGTAGTAATAAAGGCAAAAAGACGTTGACAAAATGGCGAACACAGGAACTACAGAAGAATACTTAGGTAACACTACAATGAAAGTAAAGGGGGAGACCAAGACGTACATGGAAGCTAGAAGTTCAACAAGGCCTCAAGAAACTAGGGATAAGTAGGTGGAAAGAAGAACTGACCAACAAGATCCAATGGAGGAAGATAACCCATCAAGCAGTGGGCCTTCTAGGCCTGGAATGCTAATATATAATGGATATTCCTATAATGGTGCCCATTTTAAAAAGAAGATCTCCCCATAGCAGAAACACGTACCGTTGCTAAAAAATACGTTTAATCCAGTAAAAGTAGACATTGACCCAGAAATTTGAAAGAACAAGCTGAAAATTGACATACTTGGTGAGGATGGTGCTAGAACTAAATCCTGAAAACTCCCAAAAGATCCCGGTTGGGGAACGGACGCCATCTTGAAAAAACGACCCCTAAATTTGATTTTCCGATTTTTGAGCATAACAAGTGAACGGATGGTCCAAATTTCGTCGTCAAGGTGTCAAAATGGTTGTTTCGATGTTTGTTTTGAGTGAAATAATTATTTCGTATAATACGATGCCCTTGCAAATGTGACCTTTTTAAAAAAAACCACCCCAATCATGGGTTTCTCTCTTTTCCGGCTATTGTTGTTAAATAAAGATTCGGCAAATTAGTATTGATGTTTCTAATCGTTCCTCTTGACGTTCTCTATCTGAATGTCAAAATTTCTGTTTAAAAAAAACCTTCAGAGTTCAGAACAAGATTGAGAGTACTAACTAAATGAACACTATTTTATTCATTATATTTTTCATTATTATTTGCAGTCAGGTTAAGTTGCACGTAAAAAATATTTAAATTGCATTTTACAATTAATGTAAATAAGCGGAATCCTTTCAACTATTCGCACATAACTAAGAAAAACGGCGTGAAAATAATCAATCCATACACAGGTTTTAAACTGGAAACATTCTGAGACCGAACGACAACACAATGACGAAAATCTATACTATGAGTAAAAATCAGACACCGATCTACTCTTAGAAAAGTAACCGTTACACCTGAACGCACGGTATCGAAACGTGATATAAATTTGGATGTTTCGTTACTAAGAAACCGTAGCTTCCAGATTTATTTATTTCTTTTAGGAATTGGAAACAGAAGGTGATTTAACTTCTAGCGCCCCTTTAGCTGCCGATAAGGAAACCAGTTTCCGTATTACATAAATGAACCCTTTCTAAGATTACCGTTCCTTTTGCTATTTAGGTAGTAAGGTTACACAAGGTAATCGTTGCAAGGAAGATATAAAATCCAGGATAGCGCAGGCTAAAAAAGCATTGGAATAAAAGTGGGACCTGCTAAGATCCGAGATAAATATAGGAATTAGGAAAAGATTGCTAAAAACGTACAAATGGAGTGGATACAGGTGCGAAACCTGGACGATAGGCAGGCAGAAGTAGGATAGAATGAGGATTAGCTGGATGGATAGGGTAATAAACGAAGCAGTCTTGGAGCTAGTACAGGAAATAGGGAAATGAAAACCGTACAGAGAAGACGAGATACAATGATAGCGAACGTGCTAAGACACGGAGGAATAGCACTACAAGCTATAGAAGGTAGGGCAGAGGGCAAGACCGGACCAGAGAGGACAAGCAAGGGCCACAGAGACTTAAACACAAGTTAGGGACGTAGGCAAGGGTAGTTATGTAGAACTGAAAAGATTAGCGCAGGATAGGAAAAGGTGGAGGACTTCGTCCAACCAATCCTAGGATTGCGCAAACAAAACAACAAATGCCGAAAACGTGAAAAATTCAGGTTGGGGGTGATTTTCCTAAAAAGTTCGAATTTCTAAGGGCTTCTTTATGTGCCGAATTATGTTTTTACTCCAAATACACATTAAAACAAACATTTTGACACCTTAGCAACGAGAATCAGACAATTTTTGGTTCATTAGTTTTGCTCAAAACTCGAGAAATCGAGTTTAGGGGTAGTTTTTTCAAGATGGCGTCCGTTCCCCAACCGGGATCTTTTGGGACTTTTCGGAAATTGGTTCTGGCACTATCCTGAACATGTCCGCCAATTTTCAGCTTGTTTTTTCAAATTTCCGGGTTTGGCCCTTATTTTGTCTAAATTGACTGGACTAGTTAGGGAAACACCCCGAACAAAAATTTCCACGTGCAACGGCCACCTTTCGTAACAAGCGCTTTACTTTCGTCGAAAATGGCCCGAAATTTGTCGTCTCAAAATCCAAGGGATATGGCACCAAGGTATTCCTGAGCTTAGAGTAAATAAATATGAGGTAATACACTGGTGCATCCAACTGCCGTCGTTTCTTCGAGTCAGTCATTTTAGAAACTGAATTAGGTACGGTTATACATTTTGAGGGGAAGAAGGATTAAATAGCATTTCTGCACAACTATCTATAGTATAGTATAAAAGGTAGGCATAATCGTTTCAGCAAGAAATAGATGGAATAGATTCCAATGTACAGATTGCACAATTAAACTATTGTGCCACCCTTACAGATTTAAAACTAGTATATAGCGATATAATTGCGATATTTCGACATCAAATTACTTTTGACTCGAACGCACAGCGATTAATTGTTCATTTTGCGTATGCAGACTGCGAAACCCATAAAAATTGCGAATTGCGTCCGTCGACAGTACACTACACATTTACAACGGTCGTTATGCATATTTTTAACGACTGGTTAATTTTATATGAATCTCTTAATAGTGGTAATAACGCAAGATTTAAAAAAAAGTCGCCTTATCAAACGGAAAACCGATAATAATAGAGTTCCTTTACGCGATTAGTATATCGGGCTACTTAGTAAATTGCGAGAGCAGGAAAGTTGATGTAAACAATCAGGTTATGTATTGATTTAAAGAATGCTGCAATTTACTACTGTTTGGATGCTGCACGAAGGCAACGCGCGCGGGAGAAACCGAAATGTGAAATTTGAATGCCGCAAACGCCCTTTGTTCTAGTCTTCGTGTAATATTAAGACGTCAAATCGATGCAGAACTTTCAGTGGTATAATAGGGTCAGCGGCGGTTAATTAAAATTGAAGGGATGACAACAATAAATGCGGTTTCTTGCACTCGACGATGCCACCCCTAAGCGTGTGTGATTTTTGCAGTGCAACGCGAACGATTTGCTCATGCAACTGGGGGGTAAAAAGCGCACGGTTGCAATTTTCGGAGAAAACAGTTTCAAAAGGTACTTACGCGGCAATACTTTTCGATAACGGCCAACGTTCCATTGACGCCTGGTACTTCATATTCTCTATTTGCTTTTTCAAAGCGTCTTTGTCCATGTTTCCGACCGTACTGGCGTCCATCGGGTGCGGTTTGTAACCCTAAATTTCACGCAAGCGTCGATTTGTAGTTCACGGGATGGCAAACAGATGTCGCCGATCAATGCACCGTTCCGAGCCAACTGCAAAGAAAAAATGTAAATTAATCGCGATAACACCGACTTTTCTAAATTGAGTTCAGTAAATAAAACTCCGTTTAAACACCCAGAAACGTCTTTCCTTATCGGATAATTTAAGGCAATAAATGAGCGCGAGCGCTCCAATGGCATTTATAATTAAATTGGGACGCACTTTATTTTAAAAATGAGCAGATCTGGGTGACGTTCCGCTATGAGAATTAATGATAGCTCCGCGTAAATATTTTTATAAATAATTTACATACACTCGAATCCCAAAAGCGCGCAGCGAACGTAAAAGAAAATTTACGAGAAGCTTCAAAATCTCAGATTTTATCCGGAGAGACGGCGAAATTTATGACATCTCGAGATAAGAGAGAGAAACATCACACAACTCTTCACGATTAGATGAAACCCGAAAATAATAAACCCAAATTCCGTCGAGCGTAAACTTACTTCACTCTACTGAATATGTAGTTAAACCCCTAATTCCGCGGGCTGCAACTTTTTACACTCGCTCCCTCGACTACTTGAACAAGGTAGACCCGCGTTGATACTAAAACAAAACCCCGATAAACTAATTAAGAACGATTAGGTTCACTGCACACTATCACTAAGTAAATAAATTCCTGTAGCAGCTACTATAGTGGCATTGTGAGAAAACAATATTGATATCGCGTCCCTTAATCACCGCAATCGTTTTCCCCCTCGTCGCGCCTTTTAATCACATTTCCGCGCACGTGATGGCCAACGTCTCGGGAAACGGGCACCTTGAAAAAAATCGCCTTTCGAAAATGCCCCAAATAGATATTAATGGAAACGCAAACTTGGGTTTTCTTATCTAGACTTACTTTCAGAAACCTAATATGTGGCTGGAAACTTTAAGCCCATTTAGTAGACGAGGAACTTTTATGGTTTTATGTACAACACAGTTCTCGGCTCTATAAATTAAATTTGTATTTGATTGAAGATAGGCTCGCAAGAGGAAAGCTCCGGCGAACTGCTTTAATTAGTATCTTTTCGATTTGTAGGCCGCACATGCTACCTACTCCAAAGTTTTCCAAGTGCAAAATTATTCAACCTTTTATTGGGAATCGGTTGCGATGGCTTTCGATGATACTCTAACTGTTTGCTTAGAGCCTGTTACCGTTTGAAACTTCTTCTGTAAAAAAAATTCTCGCTAAAAAAAGGGGTTCGAAATCTATCCACCATTGCACTAATTTTCTCGTTTGCAAGGTTCTTTTTGTCTACTTAGTGAGTAAGTTTCTTGGTTGCCTCAAATCCTGAGAAATAAATGCGTTATTGTTAACCTAGCCTTAGGAATCGCATCTAATAGGCACGTAAAAATGATCATTTAGGCAAAAACCATATCTTGAGTTTTTAGGGACCCTTAAGGAGAGGTACTTGAAGGTAGTGAGGGGCCTCGGTGAGATAACAAAAAAAACTCAAGATTATATACGAAATTTTCAAAAGAGCTATACGCTGCTGGTAGTTGGAAAAAGGGGAAAGTCATTTTTGGGAAACTTTTAGACATGTTGATTCTTGATTCCAAATGGAGCAGGATATAATATAGAGTGTGGAGGGGGGGAACAAGCATAGTTTCCGAATTTTTCGTGCGTACAAAACTATATAAAACGGTCAAGGTAATTCCAATGTTAGAATCACGTGATATAATTCGTAATCACATTAATCGCGAGATGTATATGATGTGATTATAATTAATCCGAGGTGTAACGTGAGATGTAGCTCCATCTCACTTTCATATCGGTGTTGTACCTACTTCTGGAATACTTACATAGCGAACTGGACCAAAACAAGTGTGTGGTTGCGCCGTTGCGGTCTTTATTAAATTACAAAAAGCTTTTGACACATGTTAAAAAAAACCTATTTTCAATTGGCTTCCGTGGAGTTTGTTAAGATCTCCTAAGAACTTACTTTATAAACAGGAACAATTGCATAGTGATCAACAAGAAGTGTAGTGGTTATTCAGAAGTAAAAGTAGGGGTTGCGCAAGGTTCAGTTTTAGGCCCTCTTTTATACTTACTCTACGTCACAGCTTGGGTGAGTTTGTACCATTACGATGCTTGTTTTTTAGACGATAACAAAGAGGAAACAGAAAATGCTGATCTAGAGAGGTACTATGAGTGGTTGTAATTAGATTAAATAATTAAATAATACATCTCTGCATTAAACCACAGAATATATAAATATCTTGGTCTCAATTTAACAAATATCTTGACTTCGAATACACACATTAATTCCATAGTTAAAAAAATTACCCCAATCATTGGAGCAGCAAGATGTTACCTACTGTATAACAGTCTTATTGAACTCCACCTAAGATAGCTTACACCCTGCAGGGGCAACGCAAGTAAACTACCTACTCAAGTATCTACAGAGAGCAGAAAATAAAGTCATAAAGACTATTTTTTAATAAATTGCCTTTCTTGACCACAAGTTTAGATATTTAGAAAGATCATTCTTTCCTAAAAGTAGAACAATTACAATCCTTTGAACTAACAAAATTAATTTTGGCTTACAAAATAACTTATTAAAATGAAATTTACGTAATTTTAATAAACCAAATACAGTCATAGTTACAATGAACGAAAACAAAAACTATCTAAGAACGTCTTATACCAAAACAAAAAAGGGTCAGGATTCCCCTATTTACAGAAGTGTTCAATGCTGTAATTCCATTCCAAAATCAGAATTGGAGGGTAGGCGAAAGGCACAGAAATCTGAAGACCTATTTTATAAATAAAATAGGACAGTAAAATCAATATTGTTAATGATAACCTTCTTTTGTAAAATTTTAGTTTTAAGGCTTCGATACCAGTTTCTGTGACTGTTTTGAAGTCTAAAATAAACTATTATATTATATTATACAGGGTGGCAATTTGAAAACTTACCACCCCCCATGCCTTAGTAAATAAACGAGATATTTTAAAAAATCAAAATCCGTTTCGGTAATTCGGAGGTGGAATCATAATGACATAGTTGGCGACGCACCCCCTCCAACCCACTGCGCCCCAGCCACCCCAAATTTTAAATCTTAAATAGTGACCCCCCCCCATGTGTGATACGTCGTTGGAAAGCTCTGAAAAAATGCTTTCCAACCATACCAAATAGCATTGCATTTAGGTTAGTAATTATCGTGCAAATCAAAAAATAAACTAATATGACACATTTCAACCGGCGAACATAGACGAACTAAGACAGAGAATAATTCAAAAATGTCGAAATATTGCAAAACCAACATTTGAAAAGGTTGGACGAGAGTTTGAGAATAGATGATACTACTGTCTTACCAATGACGGAAACCATTTTGAAAATTTATTGAAATAAAAGCCAACTTTCGAAAATGTACCTATCATTTTTTTTTATTTTTTGATTTGCACAATGATTACTAATTATATAATATAATAATAATAATAATAATAATTGGAAAGCAGTTTTTCAGAGCTTTCCAACGACGTATCACACATGGGGGGGGGGGTCACTATTTAAGATTTAAAAGTTGTGGTGGCTGGAGCGCAGGGGGTTCGAGGGGGTGCGTCGCCAACTATGTCAATGTGATTCCCCCTCCGAATTACCGAAACGGATTTTGATTTTTTTAAATTATCGTGTGGGGGTGGTAAGTTTTCAAATTGCCACCCTGTGTATTAAATATATATTATATTATATTATATTATACTACTTAGCCATGATAGTAAGTAAGTGCAGATGATAGGAACACCATGTAAAGTATCGACAAATTTCCAAAATTGGTGAACAACTTCACCAAGACATAGTCCTAATAGTTTAGTTTCCTCCACATTTCTCTTTCCTTAGTAGCGGTAATATAGTCAAATATTTTGAAAAAATGACTCCAAAAGATACCGCACCACTAACGCATGGAAAGTGCGGAACATTCGTCCCTATGAACCATATGAGGTTTTAAGAACCCCTAATGAAATTCAAATACAATAAGAATTGCTACTGAATTAACTGTGAATGCTGCATTTCCACAGAAAAAAGAATACGCTACTGTGGCCACTTTGTTCGTCCATCTGTCCCATCCTTCCAAGCGGTACAGCTGTTTAGCAAGAAATGACAGTACAGGCAGACAGACTAACAGATGCCTTTGAGATTTTGTTTGACTCGGATTACTGATGCTCTAAAACGTGTATTTCCGTCAAAAATGGTGGGGGGGGGGGCATTTTTTTACCCCAATGCAATGGAAATGTGTCATATTAGTTTATTTTTTGATTTGCACGATAATTACGAACGTAAATGTAATGCTATTTGGTATGGTTGGAAAGCATTTTTTCAGAGCTTTCCAACGACGTATCACACATGGGGGGTCACTATTTAAGATTTAAAAGTTGGGGTGGCTAGGGCGCAGGGGGTGTGAGGGGGTGCGTCGCCAACTATGTCATTGTGATTTCCCCTCCGAATTACCGAAACGGATTTTTTTTAAATATTTCGATTATTTACTAAGATATCGGGGGTGGTAAGTTTTCAAATTGTCGCCCAGTATAAAAATATATACCTATAGGAGGAAGCAAAAAAGGAGACGATACAGATAGCGTCTGGACGCAGGGCGGTAAGATTCGAGAAAAGGAGTACAACAAGAGAAAGTGAATCAGTAAAAGAATGCGTGACAACGAGGAGTGACACAATAAAATACTATGAAAGGAATGGATACGGTTGGGCTGAGGTCGAAATGAGGAGAGAAATAGGGGAAAGCGCGGAAGATTAGTTGGCAAAAAAGGGGCATGGAGGCGCAAGTACATCAACAAAGGAGGAAGACAGAGAAAGCTCACGATGAAACACTGATTACAAAGAACTAATAAATTACGTAGTAATTTCCCAATGATAAGATTTTATTTTTAGGAGGCTTTTAGAGGGTTGCCAATAGAATATTTAAAGACAATCCATCAAAGAAACAAAAATATACTTGACGTACTACAAAAGTTACCATACTTGAATAGTAGTCCTAGAATGAGTTTTCCAGAAAATTACGTAATTTTAAAATAGGAAGAAATATTAAATTGAGGAGACTTTTAGAGGGTTTGCACATTACAACCCTGAAGATTGTAAGGGCGAGATTTCTAAAAGTTTAGATAATTGTAGAAAGTAGGTTGCAAGGTAGGTTGTGTTTTAAGATGCCCTTAGAGGATGGCTGGTAGATCAACGCAATTCATCAAGGGAACCAAAATACATGATAAAAGAATGTACAACCCCCATACTTGAAGATTGTTAACATGTGTGAGAGAGTTTTCTATATAACTACGTAATTTCAAAATGGGAGGAGATTTTATTTTTAGGATGCCCTTAGAGAGTTGATGGTAGATGATCTGAACACAATCTACAAAATCAAAAGCAATCTTTGATGTAGATACTACAAATGTTACAACCACCACTTTTAAAGATTCGTTACCTTTATTTCCATAGTAAGATATACTGGTACCTTTTTGCGTACTTTTGCATTCTTTGATGGCGAGTGCGTGAAGGATGTGTTATATGGCACTAATGGCGGTTGCAACCGACAAATTTAAGCAGAGCTTAGCTTAAGAGTAGCTTAAAAACAACGATTATTTCGACAATGGCTGCCTTGGATTTTTAACTACGCGTTTTCTTTCGTTATACAATGGATAATGAAGTGTTAATGTGTTAATCCAATTTATTTGTAACAAATATCTCGGACAGTGCAGCTTATATCTCATAATTTTGGGGATAAATTATAATGACTAAACTTTTTTTAATGGGGTACTTCCTTATTTACTTTATTTTATAGCATATTTTGAAATTACATTTTAATAGGTTTGAATGAGTAGGCTAAGTCGTTCTTTAACCGTGAGGATAGATAAAGTGATCACTGATCACTTTAACTATAAAGGTAGATAAAGTGAAATAGGTGAGTGTGCATTCTAATGACACCTGTCATTCTTATTTCAAATGCACGATATAAAATGACGTCCAGAACATATGAAAATTCTCTTTCTATAGAAACGATCACGACAGTAGAACCTAAGCTTGCTATTTTTGACGTCTCTAAATTAAACCATCTAGTGAAAGTCTTCTTTCACTCAATGGTTAAAATATCCCTTTATCGTCTTGTGTATAATAAATAACTATTGTTCAGTTTTTATACACGACTATGGTAGATCTGTTCTTCATACAAGTTATAGTCGGAATAGAGCAACCAAGTGACAATAAAAGTAAATAGTAAAACAGTAAGATAAATATAAAACGAGTAGGAGAAGATTTCATATCTCTTTTTGGGTCAAAGACTTAGCAAGCAAGAGGAATGAGCATGAGAGACGCAATAGGACGAAAGATCGACGAAAGATAAGATCTTCTCTGTAGCTTTTATTGACATTCTAAAGGGATTGGATAAACTGGGAGAAATTCTTGGAAATAGTAAAAAGGAAAGATGTCAAAGGAGAGAAAGACGACTAATACGAAATTTATAAATGAAACAAAAAGCAAAGATCAAGGTTGGCTGTCAAAAGACGGACTGGATTAATATCGGAAGAGGAGTTAGACAGGGATGCTGTTTATCACCAAACTCTGTTTAATTTATATGTAAAAAGCATGGCGGAAATATGTTGGAAAAGGGAAGAGTATCGTTGATATACGATTTGCAAATGACAGGATGGTATTTGCTGGGAGTGAAAAAGAACTTAAGATATTGTTAGAAAATATAAATGAAATGAAAACAGAGAATGCTCTGAGAATTAATAAGAGCGGGAAGCTTTTGAAATGTGGGTATGAAGAAGAATGATGAACATCAAATGGAATGGTAAGATAAGTCATGTAGAAGTATTAAGTAGAATTATAGTGTTAAAGATCATAAAGCGAAGGAATGTACTAAGAAACAACGGAAGTAATCAAGGGAACTGTTCAGGGAGAAAGGAAATAGAAAGAAATTTGTTAACAATCTGAAGGAGCGAGAAGAATGATATGAAGGGGTAAAGAGAAGAAGAGAGAATTAGCAGAAAACTAATGATGATGATCACGTACCTACTCCGAGGAAACTGTCTACAGATTTTCACTTTACTATCAAACAAAGCTAACTTGTACATTAGAAGAGACTGTTTCGTCGATGCCCCACTATTCGTAACGTAAGGGATGTTAATTGAATCAAGTTGTGAATGCAGGGTGACATTAAAGTTAACAAAATCAACCCTCTAGTTTTGTGGTTACCCTCTATTATTTGTTCATGTGGAAAGTACATGCAGGATGACTCCGTTTGACATCGGTCAGGAATATGAAACGAATAAACTTTATTGTTAGGTTTAGAAACACACGCAACCCACAGCACACCCATGTAAGTAGACTTCCCGCAAGCAAGCTTGTTTACATGACATTTTCGGGTGGTATAAGGCCATAAATTATAAAAGCAATTATCCGAGCACGCTAAGTTTTTGACAATTTATCATTCACCACGAATTCTAGTAGCAAATGTTGCAGTACGCTGTTTATAAATATTTAACTTGATTACACGATTGACATTTAACGAGAAATAGCAATTGAGGATAAAATTAGGAAACGAATAGTCTAAAATTAGAACGTTTCATTACCATACACGCAATTCAATTGAAAGATTACTAAAAAAGGACTAATAAAATAATCAATAGTTTTATAAATAGTGAAAGTGAAGTGAAAGTGTAGGAATACAGCGCGGGACACAATTCATTCAATAAGCACCTGTTCTCGCTTGAACATTGTCGGAATTACACGTGACCTACTAACGCCAAAATTATTGCACGAAGTTCGTGATGTTCGCGCTTCGTTAATTGATTATGGATCTACTTAGTTAATTGCTTAATTTGATTTCTAGAATTGAGAGTCGTTTGATGTTTGTTCCAATTCAAAGTTTAAAATTAATAAGAAAAAGTGTTTTCCCGAGAAATTTTGGTGCAGTCGATTTTTGGTAAAGAAGGAAGGTTATAACACTGTCTTTTTTTGAGCCCCGAAAAAAAATTGTCTTAGATCAACCCGGAAAAAAATTTTCTTATAGAATGTGGCCTGTAGAATCCATAATTTCAAACAGTTCCAAGATTGGGCTACTAGTTCAAAAGTTACAGCCCTTTGAATTTTTCTTTCGAAATTGGTTTCTAGTCTATAACTTTTGATTGAGAAGTCTGATCGAAAAAGTACGAATTGTTTGGATTCTACGCACCAAAATTAATAAGAAAAAGTGTTTTCCCGAGAAATTTTGGTGCAGTCGATTTTTGGTAAAAAAGGAAGGTTATACACTGCCTTTTTTTGAGGCCCGAAAAAAAAATTGTCTCAGATCGACCCGGAAAAAAAATTTTCTTATAGAATGTGGCCTGTAGAATCCATAATTTCAAACAGTTCCAAGATTGGGCTACTAGTTCAAAAGTTACAGCCCTTTGAATTTTCTTTCGAAATTGGTTTCTAGTCTATAACTTTTGATTGAGAAGTCTGATCGAAAAAGTACGAATTGTTTTGGATTCTACGCACCAAAATTAATAAGAAAAAGTGTTTTCCCGAGAAATTTTGGTGCAGTCGATTTTTGGTAAAAAAAAAAGGAAGGTTTATACACTCCTTTTTTTGAGCCTCGAAAAAAAATTGTCTCAGATCGACCCGACAAAAATGTTCTTATAGAATGTGGCCTGTAGAATCCATAATTTCAAACAGTTCCAAGATTGGGCTACTAGTTCAAAAGTTACAGCCCTTTGAATTTTCTTTCGAAATTGGTTTCTAGTCTATAACTTTTGATTGAGAAGTCTGATCGAAAAAGTACGAATTGTTTTGGATTCTACGCACCAAAATTAATAAGAAAAAGTGTTTTCCCGAGAAATTTTGGTGCAGTCGATTTTTGGTAAAAAAGGAAGGTTATACACTGCCTTTTTTTGAGTCCCGAAAAAAAAATTGTCTCAGATCGACCCGGAAAAAATTTTCTTATAGAATGTGGCCTGTAGAATCCATAATTTCAAACAGTTCCAAGATTGGGCTACTAGTTCAAAAGTTACAGCCCTTTGAATTTTCTTTCGAAATTGGTTTCTAGTCTATAACTTTTGATTGAGAAGTCTGATTGAAAAAGTTCGAATTGTTTTGGATTCTACGCACCAAAAGTAATAAGAAAATGTGTTTTCCCGAGAAATTTTGGTGCAGTCGATTTTTGGTAAAAAAGGAAGGTTGTACACTGCCTTTTTTTGAGGTCCGAAAAAAAAATTGTCTCAGATCGACCCGGAAAAAAATTTCTTATCGAATTGGGCCTGTAGAATCCATAATTTCAAACAGTTCCTAGATTGGGCTACTAGTTCAAAAGTTACAGCCCTTTGAATTTTCTTTCGAAATTGGTTTCTGGTCTATAACTTTTGATTGAGAAGTCTGATCGAAAAAGTTCGAATTGTTTTTTGTTTTGACGACACAAACTGGCAGATAATAATAGTGAACTATGTGGCTGCATTGCCGGAGATCAGGTGTTCGAGCCTGCGCCGAGGTAAGAATTTTTCATCTGTGACATATTTCCTTAGATCAGTTTCGAGCATTCTGCTGGCTATTCCGAATTAAGTTTTCCTGTAGTTTTCCCGATTCGTAACTTTCTGCAGGGGCAGCTTTAAAAAGGCACCACGCGAGTCACCCTGTAATTGGGCACAAGCCTGTTGAGGGCCCAGAACAATAAATAATGATAATAATAAAATAAATGATAGTAATGTTGGGATTGTTTCGAGAATTGCCACACAAGTTACGAAAGTATATGTGATTAAAACAGAGCATAATGAGAAATGGCATGAAAATTCAAAACAGCCCAGCCCGGATATATAAAAACGCCCCCTCATTGTTAATTGTATAATTACTAAATAGGCAAGAAGACTAATTTGCAACTAACGCTAACAACTCAAGCTAAATAGCCCAAAACG
The DNA here is from genome assembly GCF_008802855.1 of Photinus pyralis. NCBI lineage: Eukaryota > Metazoa > Arthropoda > Insecta > Coleoptera > Lampyridae > Photinus > Photinus pyralis. The sequence continues at coordinate 46,721,865 of NW_022170511.1, forward strand.
ATACTGATATAACGTGGAGAGGTTTCGATCCCTAAATTTTATATATAGAGTAATGTATCAAAGAGCCCTTTGTTTCAATGGACTTTCGATGCCTTTTCGTGTATCACTGACTTGTCTGCAAAGGATATCCACTTCCTTTGAAATTACACCCGAAACTAATCCTGTTACGTCTTTAGATCAAGCTAAATTTGCCGTCCGTTTTTATTCGCACGTGGGTTTTGCTATTAGCTATATTTCAAACGGAAAATACTTTGCTGGGTTTCCAATTACGATTGCGAGAGCTGCTATTATATTCCCTTTCTCGGGGGCGGAGGCCGACTGATTAAGTCAAACATAAGAATAGCTCCAAGATGTTTCAACCCCAAAACGAGTCGTAGGCTGGAAATAAAACGCCTAATTAACAAGTGCCTCGATCGATTCTCAAAGCATCGCAATTTAAATATCAACCCCTAACAATGTTGCCATACATCGTAAAAATGGTTGGCCACCTTTAAACACACCGTAAAATTATTATAGCGTCCACACGGCTTGCGGTGTGAATTACGTCGTAAATGGGATATTGCAAAAATTTCATATATCCTTCCATTCGCACATAATGCTCGGCCGCCAGTTAAAAATGCGGGGCGATATTTACGATTATTGGTTATTTTTAGTTGCTTTGCTTTGCGAAGGGGCTACGTAATCGCAATTGAATTTCGCAGACAATGGCTTATGTAATCCTTCACCAAGGGTATCGGAAAGCAATTGAACATTCATCGCGTCTCGTATATTGTAAAGGCGTATGAAAGCCTCTGCGAGATCAAAAGCGATGGGTTAATCGATGGATTCTGCAAAGTGAACGTGCACGATTATATAATATTATATTATAAAATATAGGTATTACCTACATTATTGCTGAATCAGTTTGGCTCTCAAAATATCTTAGTAAAAACAAACTCACTAGGTTTTTTTTCCAGCAGAACTATTCTTTTTTATACTGCACCCTTCATTAGAAATTCCCCTCTGCCCTTAATGTAGAAATGAACGTGGACAGTTTCGTTTGGTCAACCGAAGGATTATTATGAACTGCAATGCAACAGGAGTTGAACCTCCCTTCTTTGCAGTAACACTTTAAACAATCATAAATTATGAGGATTTTTCTTATGGATATTTAATCCCCGATTTGACATAATAAATGAATTGTAAACAGAACGCTGGTGACACAATAATAAGATCAGAAAGGACTCCTTACAATGATACGGAAAGAATAAATCCTGAAATTGCAGATTAGACGGTAATAATCCATCAGAAAAAAACAAAGGTTCTAGGGTGTAATTTTTTAGAACAGTTAAATCCTTTTATTCGTGGATTGAAAGCATGTAAAAATCGACAACATTTGTAACAGTTTATTTTTAACATTTCATAAACAGTGGCATTTGTTTTATGGTCACTGCAATTTCTCGTTTGAGATTCTCTGGCATAGCTAAAAACGCATTAATTTTACTTCTATTTTCACCTTAATTTCGTTTTCGATAAACACGTTGCGCGGAGTGTGTTAATAATACTGTAGGCAATTAATAAAACTCCCGAGTATTTTCTCTTTACGGTCGATAATAGTTATTTATGTATTAAGGGCATAATAGTGGTGTTTATATTCTCGAGGGCGACGAGTTAAAAAGGTCGAGGGCCGATACTTGAAAGTGGGTCTAGCCAGTACCAATCAAATGCAATGTCACCCCTTTGGCACTTTTGATTATGTACTGTCAGGGTGGATTAACTCGTGCATATTCAAATGATGTCCTTATATCCAAGAACAATTCCCACCAGGGGTGCGGGCCTCCGCTAACAACTCGACGCTAACCAAGACGCCGCGGGCGGCATACATTGAACCTAATGTCGCCTTCGGTTCCAGGTTTTTTTTTATTAAACTGGTAAATGTAGCAGGTACGCAATGCAAAGCGGTCACAGTCAGGCTAATATTTTCACAATTGCAATAGTTCCACCCTTGGAAAGCGTGAAAATTTATTATGGCAACGACCTTTTTGGGCCGCTGACGGAATTCTTTTAGTGAAATTGCTATGCTATAGGACACATGGTCTGAATAACTGACGGAATTTGAGGTAACAAAAGCGTTGTTACTCCATTGAGAGTTTTACCTAAAAAATAGATCAGACCAAGACATTTTTCCTTTTATAGTAGGATTCTTCTTATAAAATCAAATTGCACATCAAAAATTGCAAATTGTGGTTGGATTTTTACAAAATTTTTACAGAAGTTGCATCTTACAAATGGAAAATGAATGCACATGCCAAAAAAATGGATTACTTATGCACGGATCTAATTTTCTTACTTGTGAACCACTGTTTTCTGAAATTTTAACAGGAGACGGTTCTTACAAAATGAATTGAAAACACACCTCAAGGACATACCGGTTTAGAAGTCAACTTTTTATTTTTAAACGAATTTTTTGAAAATTTTAACCGAAGGTGGTACTGCGCATATGTAAAAAAGATTGCGCATGCGCAAATTCAATTCGTTTATTTCTGGAGCAATTTTTCTGAAATAATGGAATTAGCAGAACCGAATATATGCTTTTTATAAACGAAAATTGAAAACCTACGTCAGAAAATGGATTGATCGTATGCAGAGACAAGGTCCTTCCACAAAAAAAAAAAATGTACTATTGTGGCCACTTTGTACGCTTGTCCGTGGATCCATCTGTCCGTCCCTACGGCTGTGTCTCTTTTAAATTTTTATGTTAAGAGCTACTTTGTTTGTCTATTGGGTTTGTTATGGTGTTGAGGCTTGCACCAAGGGAGGAACGTTTTCTGTATCTCTTACGACAGTTAGTTATAGCAACGGATATGTTCTATTTATACAGGGTGCCCATTATGTATGGAATATATCTCGGTAAATATCCAAAGTATACCAAATTTTTCTATACTAAAGTTGTTTCAACATTTTATTTCAAATAATAATAAGGCAGCATTCAGTTGTTTTTGTTTCAGAAAACAATCGAGTAACGTAAAACAACTGAGTTTTTTTAATGGCAGTTCATTAGCCTCATTTGATAGAGATTTCTTTCCTCTTTTCGATGATGTAACATGTTAGTACCCTAATACAAGAAAATTAAAGAAAAACTTATTTGTTACAATTTTATTGCTAATTTCATTTTGTCTTCAAGGTTTAATAAGAAACGTACACGTTCATTTGTTTTATTTTGAAGTAGGATATCTAGATTAACGTTATTAATGTGATTATAATAAGATTTTTTGAAACATTTTCTTGTATTAGGGTGCTAACGTGTTACATCATCGAAATGAGAAAAAAATCTTTATCAAATAAGCCGAATGAAAACGTGCCCTGCCATTTAAAAAAATTCAATTGTTTTTCGTTACTCATTTGTTTTCTGAAATAAACCAACTGAACGCTGCCTTATTATGGGAAATAAAATGTTAAACAACTTTCATATACAGTGATATTTATTAAGAAGTAGACATAGGGATTTACGTACATAGTTTTTCCCTATGTCTACTTTTAAATGACAAAATTTCTTCTGAAGAGCACCTAAATTTAAGTATCCAAAATAACTTCTTAAAACAAATAAAGATCTGGCTGTCATATTAATTAATTTGAATATTGTTGCTTTGACATCACAGAAAATAAATCTCTTACGCTTCTTCAGGGTTTCTAGTCTATAACTTTTGATTGAGAAGTCTGATCTAAAAAGTACGAATCGTTTGGGATTCTACGCACCAAAATTAATAAGAAAAAGTGTTTTCCCGAGAAATTTTGGTGCAGTCGATTTTTGGTAAAAAAGGAAGGTTGTATGTACACTGCCTTTTTCTGAGCCCCGAAGAAAAAAATGTGTCAGATCGACCCGGAAAAAAGTTTTTCTTATAGAATGTGGCCTGTAGAATCCATAATTTCAAACAGTTCCAAGATTGGGCTAATAGTTCAAAAGTTACAGCCCTTTGAACTTTCTTTCGAAATTGGTTTCTAGTCTATAACTTTAGATTGAGAAGCCTGATCGAAAAAGTACGAATTGTTTTGGATTCTACGCACCAAAATTAATAAGAAAAAGTGTTTTCCCGAGAAATTTGGTGCAGTCGCACTGCTTTTTTTGAGCCCCGATTGTCTCAGATCGACCCGTAGAAAGAATCCATAATTTCAAACAGTTCCAAGATTGGGCTACTAGGTTGTTTGACCCTGCTGATCTACGAATCTACGCACCAAAATTAATACCCGAGAAATTTGGGTGCAGTCGACCGCGCTTCTTAAACTGTTACCGGCACTATACCAATTGACAATGTCAACGATTTCTTCAGTTGAATACATCGCACACGAAGGAAACTAGAAGTACGATCAAATTAATTAATATGACAGCCAGATTTTTATTCTTTTAAGAAATTATTTTTAAGTTTTTTAGATTTTATTACAAAAGAAAACTGAAAAAAAATGTCTAAGTAAAAAATGTTTCTCGAGGTATAGTAACCATGGTAATAGAATCAACAATATTAGGTACGAAAAATTAAACAGCGTACTAGAAACAATTAATTTTAACGAGTTTAAATGAATCTTAGTAACGGTTTAAAATGTCAGTGTTCTAATTGGCGTAGGTATATATTAAACGAGACATCAATCAATTTTATCATTTGTGGTTCGAGATTTGGGGTATTTCCGTCAATTCTGAAAGTGTATACTGTGTTTACGTTGATATGACCCTCGATATGACCATCATACTTATGAAAAAGTGCGACATTTAACGTACCCTACTTTTTTTTGTAAAGTCTTTTTATATTGTTGATGGTGATGACGAAACGTATTGCAACCAAGTGTGCTTAATAACGTAAGCATCTTATACCAAAGATAATGGAGAAGACCTTCATGTTAAATTAAAGTGATAGTAGGTGGTAGCTAGGCAAATATTATTCCAAATTATATATTTCAAAGGTCACCTTCGTTGATGATAAATGAGAACGGCCACCAAATCTGTATTATTGGCGGCATTGTGACTTGGTCGCGCCGTTTTCTTATATTTATTCACTAACCCATTAGTACATAAATTTGCATAAATCTGCTAATATTGTACTTATTCTTCATGGACATCAGTTTAATGACATCTTCATGAATACTTAATTCTTTGTTGTTGCCAAAACTATCACCGTGGATTATGGGGTTGAGAGGTATGCCCTGCGCCCCCGGCCCCTGAATCATGCACCTAATTGATCAAACATTCCTGAAGTTGATAATTTATGAATTTCCTTTGAATGTCTCCTTTTCTAATTCAATCGAGGTCTCGGTAACTGTAGTCGAAGATCGTTAGGCGTTTCAGCATTAGATATGTACAATCTAGTTATTATTACGTCACGTGGCCTGAAAGCTACTGATCTGTCTCATAAGCTTTTAGGGCTTTAAATGTTGTTTTATGATTTTTTTTGCCTTTTCAGGTCCCTTTCTTTTGCTTTAGATAAATAGTAACTAAAACTGATGTGGACCTATGAAAGAACCCTTGGATCTAAGTCCTACCAGGAAGCCGAAAAAACTGGCCGTGAAGACCGGGTATCTCGAAAAACGTTAACTAGGAAGACTTTAAAGGCAGCATTCCTGGAGAACATTATCAAAAGAAGGCAGTTTTGAAAAAGTGCTGAAGGAATATTCTGGATAATTGGCGGAAATAAAACCGATATCCAGGAAATCTTCCCAAAGAGCAGTTTCCAAATTTTCTCTCTAGATGGCATATCTGAGACTGTAAGCCTTGGTATCTGGATTTAGAGCCACTATTTGGCAGTGCAGCAAATCCGAGGAAAAAAGTGAAAAAAGTTCAATCCAGTAAAAACAATAGATCAAGATAATGAATTTGCTTCTACAGATGTCAGAGATAGAGCCATGAAACCACAACTTTCGCCAAAGGCTTTGAACTAGATGAAAAAAGATGTTGCGGGATTATATGGAGTCGAACAAAAAAGAACAAAGAAGAAGTGTGTTATTTGTCGTTGTCAATGGAAAGACTTTCTTGGCGGACAAGAATGGATCAAATGTGTTCGGTGTCTTAAACGGATCTGGGGCCTTCAACCATAAAAGTAAAGACCCTTTTTAGGTACATGATGATTCAGAAGCAGAGTCAGGATGAGTCTGATGGGGATAAATATTTTGTGGCAAGGAACTAAGTTAGACCTTTGCCATGTCAGTTTATGATTTAGGGTTTTTTTAGTGTTTAAAGTGTTTAGAACTATTTTTGAGTTTTCGAAATTGATTTGGTGGAAGGCAAAGGCGCGTTTTAATTTACTTCCCATTGCACTTTGGCAACACATGTACGTGTCTGCTTCTTAAAAAGTGTTTGGGGAAGAATCCTGGCTTGCAAGACAAACACTATCGTCGTGTTTTTTCGTGTACTTTTAGTCTATGGACAACGGGAAACCATCTATCACAGTAATAGCTATATCCGTCTTTATAAATGAGATGGACATTCTCCACCGCAACCTGAAGGTTAATTACATTACCCATATTCCTATCGAGACAACGATCACTTTCGAAATTTGAAGAAATTGTGCTTGCAAAAATCTACTCATATCTTCCATCTTACAATTTTGTAAAGCCCATACTATAATTAAATAAATTATTAATTATAAACCAAAATCTCGATTTCTACATTGAAATAAAAGTGGTCCTTGTCGAGCTCTTTACATTAAACTGTTGTTTGCTAATACGTGACCTAGAATAGCGCACACATGCAATAGTTTCTCTTTCGTTTTAACGTTCGGCCTGCATTCTCCTATTTAAACGAGCACGCGAATTCCTATAATTTTACTTTGTCTTTCTTTTTCGTGAATAATTTCAATTATTTATAACGAACGAGGCAAACTAGAAAGTAACACCTCTGACGTATAATTGGAATAATTTCAACTTGTTCTCGAAGAGTCAAAGGGGGCAGAGTATTGTCTGCATCGGTAACATTAATATAGATCAAACGCGCCCCCTCAGGAAATCGCCTGCATGTTCGTTCACCAACCTTGATTTCATTTGCAAATGCAGGCGGTTGCATAATAAAGAAGTTACGCAATTTTTACCCGTACATGAATTTCGTTCGCACACGTCGCTAAATGCAGGCAATAAAGGGTGGCGCAAAGAATAATACCACTAAAAGGTGCGTATGTATAAATTAAGCAGCTGCCCGGTGATAAACATGAGTTACGCAATGATTTGGTTTTACAAATCAAATATGCATGTGACATTTCCCTTTGTGATACGACGATAACGGAATTAATTAATATTGGTTATGTTAATCCGATATTTTATTATCCACGAGGTCGAAATTACGATTTTCACATTTTTCAGCAAAATGCAACTTGATGATGTCCGGATTAAAGTAGAAACATGTTTGATTGGTTCAAAAGGCATAATCCAGAGTGTTTAGATTAATTAGATACTTCAATGTCGTTTTTTATTGTGTATGGGTGTACTAAAAAGTATATCTACTTACGATCGCTAGGTATAATTAACTCAGATCGGAATGTATGAAGTATGTAATCATTTATTGTTATTGGTACGTTCACTTGATATTATACAGAACGTGTAATGCAAATGAAGGCCTACCGAGGCATGTAGGTAGCTCTGTTATAAAAGAAAAAAAAGTTATTTATAATTTAATTGTTGTATTTGCTGAATAAAACCTACATGCACATGGATGTGCGTGTTTTTAAGTTGTAACGTGCGCTCGACTGTCACGGTTGCATATTTTCTACTACTTATTTATATGTATGCATGATTTGAGCTAATTTATTAGCGGAAACTATCATTTTCATTTCTATTGGCGTCTAGTAAAAGATTTTTGCGTTAAAAGTAGGTTAAACAACTCTAATTGCTTTAAAAGTGCAACTATTGAGAGCTCACGTTTAACAGGATCTAAAAGTAAATGATAAAAATTATCTTGCAGACTATTTTTCTAAAGGTTTGAAAATTCGACTCAACCTCAACAAGGTGCTACCCCCAATGTCTGTGAACTGTTGGAACTTTGGTTCGATTAACACAAACCGCCTGATTAGTAGACTGTTTTTTTATGACCAAATTCTTTTCTGAATTTCAACATTTTTTTAAACATCTTAATTGAGAAATAAATGAGGTCTCGTATGGAAATAGTTTTTGGAAATAGGTCGATTTTGGTTTGAAGGAAGACATTTTTTACTTACAAATCTACATCCCTGGCATCAACCCCCTAAGTGGTTTAATTAAAAAGGCGAATGTCTAAAAATATGAACTACTTAATCTTATTTTACTACGAAATAACTTGCAGCAAATAATTAATTTACGGCACTTGCTTACAGTCTAACAATCTTTGGTTTTTTATTATCACGGATCACGGCCTACTACTGTTTATAAACATGTAATTAATTCATGTGTAACTATTTTTGTGAAAAATACTAAATAACCTAAAAACTATGGGGTTTAGGTACAAGACACCTCTTATAAAAAAGTGAAGAGCACACTAAAGACCATCGAATAGAGAAATGGAACAGTGTTAGTTTTCTCTCTGAAATACGGAAATTTTACCATTTTTGTGAACACCCTGTATCAATTTTCACCAAAGTTTATTTATCAAAGTGACTTATAAAGAATTATTCGAAAAAAATTAGTACTTTGGCAACATTGCCAACAAACCAAATGCAGAGGTTAAAAAAAGGGTTTAGATATGTTTACTGAGACCTCTGCGGGTTCAGCGATCACTAGAATTGGACTGGGTCAAGCATATCATGACTCAGTGACCCACCTTGACCCGGTGACCCCTCTTGACTCGGTGACCCAGCTTAAACTATTGACCCAGTTTAATCCGGTGACACAGTTGGCGCAATTTACTACCTGGGGGTCAAATTCGGTCCAATGGAAACAATAAGAAATAATTAGTTCATGTCTGATGTCAAACACATAGACGATAGAGATAGCTGTTCTCCAGTTCGACACATATTACATGTCCATGAACCTAGCAAAGCAAGGTCAGCAGAACAATCAAACATATTGCATAATTAGGTGCTAAATAGGTGCTAATTAAGTGCCCTGTTCCCGAATTAAATGCTTCTTTTTTAAAAAAATTATTACATGTCTTGCCAGGTTCATATGAACTTAGCAGAACACTACCTCAAAAAACCAAGAAAATGAAAAGTGAACTAACTATAATTAGGTGCTAATTAGGTGCTAATTAAGTGTCCTATCCCCGAATTAAAAGCTCCTTTTTTAAAAAAATTATTACATGTCTTGCCAGGTTCATATGAACTCAGCAGAACACTACCTCAAAAAACCAAGAAAATGAAAAGTGAACTATTTATTTATTTATTTATTTATTTATTGAATACTCAAAACAACAGATACATTGTATCCAATGACAGTTTTGAGGACTAAAATAACTCTTAAATTCCGTGATATGAATTATGAATAAAAATAATTGATGAGTATAAGGTAACGAAAAAACAAAAAAAAACTAACTAAATAATCATTAACTGTTTCTTAAAATGCGATCATGTTAAATCGAAAATTTCCAAAGAATGAAAGCTATTAAACGTTGTCATCATGCGTGTAATCGGTGCTGTGTGATTTAATAAAATGGATTTAGATTGAGGTATCTTAAATAATATGAATTTACATCTAGTTCTGTGGTCGGGAACATTGAAATTAATTAGTGAGAGCAAATGTGATGAACTCACTTGATTATTTAAAAGTTTATAAAAGTAAATTAAAAGATGATTTCTTCTGCGATCACTCAAGCTTTTCATACAAAATGTTTGCAAAAGATCCGAATAGTGGTCAAAGAGGGGATATGTTAATGTAAGTCGGTACTGTATACGTCTTATGAATTTTTTCTGGACCATTTCAATGGCCTGCTGGTATTTATTTGCATAAGGTGCCCATATGATGGATGCATATTCAAGATGTGGCCTGACCAGTGTGTGATAAAGAATTTTATACGTACTTCCGTTTTTAAGATCTTTGGAAGATCTGAAAATGAAGCCCAGACTTGAATACGCCGCTTTAATTTTGTTTTCAATGTGAATGTTAAAAGACAATTTCTTATCAAAAACGATACCAAGATCGTCTTGGTAATCTACAGTTTCCAAAATTTGACCTGCCAACTTGTAATGAAATATTGCATCCTCTCTTTTTCGCGAGAACCTCAACGATTTGCACTTTTTAATATTGAAATGCAAATCATTTTCCTTACACCACTGCATCTAGATCATATTGTAGCTTCAAACAGTCGGACAATGACCGTATTGGATGACTCAATTTGAAATCATCAGCAAAAAGTAAAGGATCACTAAATGTTACAACGTCAGGTAAGTCATTAATGAGTAACAGAAAAAGGAGAGGGCCAAGATTGGATCCTTGTGGTACTCCCGAGGAAACATTAAACGTATGAGATGTGCAGGAATGAAATGTAACCCATTGTGTACGCTCTGCAAGATATGATATAAAGAACTTTAGCAGGCGGTCGGAAAGTGGTTTACGCTGTCGAAAGCTTTCGAAAAGTCAGTGTATATGACATCATATTGAATTGCTTTTTCTAAGGCTTTCGATACGTTTTGTGAGAATTCAACTAAATTTGTTACAGTGCTCCTACCCTTCATAAATCCATGCTGTTTATCGGATATATAGATATGTTTTGACATGATTGTATATGCGTTTTTGCAACACTTTTTCAAATATTTTGGCAGGTGCCGATAAGACAGCTATTGGTCTGTTTGCAATGTTTTTCTTGAACCCAGATTTATGAAGTGGGCATACTTTTGTTGATTTCCATTTAGAAGGAAATTTGTTAGCTTTAATTGAAATATTAAATAAAATTTTAAATACGGGAACAAATATATCTTTGCAACCTTTTAAAACATACGCAGGAATACCATCAGGTCCTGAGCATTTCTTGGGCTTTAATTCTTCAATTGCTTCACCGATTTCTATCTCATTTATCTCTGTTATACACAATGGTTCCGAAACAGTTACTTTGGTATGGTTTGGTTCAATTTTGTAAGTCGGAGGTATTTGTTTGTAAACTGATGAGAAATAAGTCGCAAAAGCATTTGATATTTCTGAGGAATTGCTGTACGTGACATTGTTGAGATACATTTCCTGCTCCAATGACCGGTCCTTTCGCAAGTTTTTAATATGTGTCCAAAAGGCATTCATGTTGGACTTCATCTCGACCTCTAGATTGGACAGATATTTTGAATATGCACTTTTTATATCGACTTTAATTTTTTTGCGCAGACATTCGTATTTCATTTGATGGAAATATTTATTGCTATTATTCCTTTTTAAACGTTTAAAATGGTAATGTTTCTCACCTATATCGCGAATTATTTTATTGTTAAACCAACAAGGATAGCTATTGTCTTTGTTTGTTGCTTTTTTACGCAGAGGCACACAGGAATGGATAATTGGGTATAAAATATCATAAAACTCATTGACTGCTACATCAGGATCCGCATAGCGATTTAAAGAATCGAAATTTGTAGAGTTCAAGTAATAGTAAAGTTTTAAAAAATCTGCTGCTTTAAAATTAAGCTCAATGTCCCTTTCACATGAGTGATTGTGATAAAGGCCTTGGAGATATTTCGTGAATGGTAAGTGAATCGTTATTAATAAAGGTGGATGATGCTTATCTTCTATACTAATAGGTGATTCTTTTGTTACCTCTAGATTATCTAAAGATGACAGCACTAAATCTAATGTGCGATTTAAAACATTTGTTACGGTATTAAAGGACGTCAAATGATACGCTGATTTAAAATTTTCCAAATGTTTAACAGTTTTAGATGGTTTCTGTAGGTCTGGAATGTTGAAATCACCTACAATAATAAGATTACAATCATACATTTCCTTCACCTTATCTAAACTATTATAAAAAGATAAATAGTAATTACTATTTGACCCAGGAACGAAATATATCACAAAAAGGAGAAATTGTAGTGAATATTTTTTAAATTTAAGACAGACACATTCATGATTATTATCAAATTCCACAATCGAGGCATTATACAACTAACTATAATTAGGTGCTAATTAGGTGCTAATTAAGTGCCCTATTACCGAATTAAATGCTCTTTTTTTAAAAAAATTATTACATGTTCTGCCAGGTTCATATGAACTCAGCAGAACACTACCTCAAAAAACCAAGAAAATGAAAAGTGAACTAACTATAATTAGGACATTTTTCCGCAATGAATACCTACTACTCATCTAATGGTAGATAATTCTTAATGTTTGTAGATAAAAATGTCGAAGAAATCATCCATTTTGATTTCTAATTATTATAATTTGCCTTTCTCTATTAGGATAATTAATTTTTAAGTAAGTGAAGTGTACACTTCCAGTGTACTTTGGAGAATTTTAGAGAAAATTGTGATTTAAAAGTAACCTTTTTTAATGGAAAATAGATCAACTAAAAATAACATCCATTTCGAGTGGAAAAGAGGATTTCCCATTTACTTGGTTCCCTTAGGATTAGTAAACCCTAGGGAATCTCGTTTTCCGCTCGAATTTCCATTGATTACACCTGAATTGACTACTGATGGGTGTATCAAAAGTTTCATTGAATGCTCGCAGGCGTATAGCGGTGATTAATCTAGTAGAATCCTGCTTGCAACAATACAACTATAAATGGATGCACCCTGCACGGATTCAATTGCATTTCACATTTGAAATTGTTTAGGTACACGGATTGATTGGTAGGGAATATAGTTTGTAGCCGGTAGATGAAGGTTTAGCTGTTGTGAGAGCACTCAACTTTTAATCGTGCGTTCTGTTTGCTTCTACTGGAAGGGCATATTGTTACAGTGTCGCAAAAGAGGAGAGTTAGTTCTAGCAGGGACATTTTCTATACTCGAATTATGACTGGAATCACCTTTTCGGTTTCATTTATAATATCTTATTGTAGCTAACGGCCTTACTCGTTAAATTTAATATTTCAGAACTTCCACATTCAAATTGAAACAAAGCATTGGAGAGAAGGAAATGATAAGGAAACTTGATTTTTACTTTTATTGGATAGTGCGCCAGTCCCTTTTTTTAATGGAGAGAATATGTATAAAATAATTCTGACAACACATGGTATTGAACTTTTTATTTTTTATTTTATGTTAAAGCAGATCAGCAGAGCACATGATAACGTAAATAGAGAACAGTTAATGAGCGCACTAAAAAAACTGAAAATAACAGCAAAATTAATCAGATCAGAAGGGCAATCAAAAAAAAAACGTCACAGCAGTTAAGAGCAATGCGAAACTTAGCCTGGAATTTAAAATAAGAAAAATCTAAGACAAGATGACCCAATATCATGCCTATTATTTAATGCAGCCCTGGAAATAGTGTGATAAAAAGAAAATCATCAGTGCCTCGCATATACAGACAACGTACTTTTTGATGTAAAACTTGGGTTATGAACCAGAAAAATCATTCGAAAGTAAGTAATATCTATGAATTTCACCCTAAGACTTGGCGGAGATATATAGTTTTAGGGATGGGAAAGAAAAACGAACAAAGAATTATATGAACTGTACGGGGAAAAGTCGGCAGGAGATTTCTTTAAAAATAGAAGATTACAATGGCTAGGGCACTTGGATAGAAGGGACGATGTAAGCAATGTTAAAGAGGTGGCCCGGAAGGAAAAAGGAAGACCGAAGAATAGACGTATATAAGCTGTGGAGGAAGACTTGGCAGAAAAACGGTCCCCTAATAAGTTATAAATGACAAAAATGGTTCATTAAAATTATGAAATAAACTCGAATTGGTAGATAATAATAATAATAAGCCATTTATTGGACATACTCCACCTCAATAATATATAATAACAAAACAAGAAAACAATTTTTAAAAAAAAGAAGAAAAGGAGTGTCCAAAGGAACGAAGTTCAGTCTTGCCAAAATTAGGCGACTGTTCTACCACTTAATCCCAAGATGAGAGTAAATTACTGTCTGCCAATTAGGAAATGGCGTACATGTAGCTTAAAATGATCAGAGGCTAAGGTTTTAAACGAGGTAACTCATTATAATACTTCGCAATATTATATGAAAAAGATCGCTTGCATAGCTGCGATTTATGGTTAGGTATAATGAGTAAACTTTTATTTCTTAAACAAAAATCATGAAGTTGTGATGAGAACTGTATTTTATTATAGAGATACGAGGGAGTTTTGGTAGTAATTATGTGGTGATATAAACATGCTGCATGTAGCCTTCTTCTGTTATACATGTTCAACCAATTCGTTTCCAACAGCTTGTACTCAACTGATTCATACTTACGAATGCCAAAAATTAATCGTAAGCAAGAATGTTGTATTTTTTGAATCCTTTTTTCGGTAGCACTATCAAGACAGGGCCCATACACAGCATCACAGAAATTAAATTGGGACAAAACTAGCGATTCACAAAGAAGCATAAATTAGTTTGAGATTACAAATAGCTTTCTTTATGCACAAAGAAATGTGATCTGAAAATCTTAACTTAGAGTCGATCATCAATCCAAGATTTTTAGCGACATCCGAAATCTGAATATTGACACCTTTAACAACAATTGCATTTGAACTACGGCTAGCTACTCTTTGTTTAATTTTGTCTTTCCCAAAAAGCAAGACTGTAGTTTTGTTAGGATTGATTGACCCATGCGATTTGGAAAATTCAACGAGACACTCCACATCTTTATTAATAGCATAGATTGCAGTGCCAATATCATTTTCGTGAAATGTGTGGTGCAGTTGGGTGTCATCCGCGTATAAATTATATCTGCATTGTCGTAAACAGCTACCGAAATTACATGTATATATAGTATACAACAAGGGATCAAGAATTGATCCTTGGGGTACACCTCCTGTAATGGGAAGAAACATGGATGTAGCATTATTTAAAATAACTCTTTGCTGACGACAATGTAGGTACCTAATGGAAGCAATCCGGAGGAGGCACGGGAAATTGTCAATGACGGGATGCTGCACATCGAGAGCTGGTGTGCGAGAAACCACCTAAAATTAAACACGCAAAAGACCTCAGTTGTGTGTCTCAGTTTGAGGAACCAAAGTGTCACATCTAGCAACATGCCGTGTGTTAACTTCCTGGGGTGTCTTGTTGATCGTCGCTTAAACTTTAATCTGCACTGTGATAGTCTTTGTGCGCGAATTAATAAGTCCATTTTCTTACTTAGACGTCTAAATGTTATATCGTCAACAAAAGTGGTTAAAAACGCCTACTTCGCCCTAATCCACAGTCTATTATCGTATGCTATACTGGCATGGGGAAGTTCTCCCTCGTCTAAGCGCATTTTTAAACTACAGCGTAAATCGGTAAGAATCGTGGGAAGTCTGAGGTACCGAGAAGATTGTCGCAATGTTTTTAAAGAACATAAAATACTAACCCTTCCTAGTGTTTACGTACTTGAAGCTTTATGTTATGCAAAGAAGAACGAAGGAGAACTTATAAGACAATTTAACGTCCACCAACACCACACTAGACGAAAAGATCTCGTTAGACGTCCATTTTCTCGCCTTGCTGTAACTCAAAACGGTGTACTTTATAAATCAAAGTGCTTGTTCAATACTGTGCCCCAAAATGTCAGACAATTGCCGTATAACAACTTCAGACACAGGTTAAAATCATTTTTAGTGACACATGTGTTTTATTCGCTTGAAGAATTCGTTGAGTCTAGTCACCTGATCTCTTAATTTTACATTTTCTTTTTTTTATAATCGTGTCATTTTAATTCTGCAATTGTGTTTTGTTTGTCTCTTATATGTAGGTGTATAGTGTCTTATATTATTTATGTTAAATTTATATACAAACCCTGACAAGTGTAAAGACTGTACGGTCTCTCAGCACAATAAATCAATCAATCAATCAATCAATCAATCAATTACCAATAAGTGCGATGGCCGTAGTGTCCAATCCAACAAAATGCAAAATTGCTACAAGAGTGCGATGACTGATGGTGTCGAATGCTTTGGAGTAGTCTAACATTACTAGAGCGGTTAACATACGCTTATCAGTGGCAGCCAGGATATCGTCAGTAATGTTAAGCAATGCTGTGGTGCAGCTATAACCTTTCCTAAATCCTGATTGTCCATCTGGGAGAATATGGTACCTATTAAGATGTGAAGTAATTTGCTGTGCCACAATCTTTTCAAAAACTTTAGACAATACCGGCAGGATGCTAATGGGCCGTAGATCTTTAAATTCTTGTGGATTATTAATTTTAGGCAGGGGAATAACGTTAGCGCATTTCAAGATATCTGGACACACAGACAGGAATTTAAAATGTGGGTCATAAAAGGAGCAGCAAATGGACAGCACAATATCAGCATTCTAACACCAATACCATCACACCCCACAGCATTAGTTTTGATACTCATTAAGTATTTGAGCACATCTGTTTCCGACACACTTGAAAACCTTAGTTTGGATGTAATGTTGCACTTAAGGACACCATTATAAAAATTTGTGAGCCCGACATCATCATTTGCACTGCATGTGCTAAGGAAATTTAAATTAATTTGATTAACGTCTTGTAAATGAGAAGGTAAGTGCTTTGTTTTAGCTCTGCTGTAAATGTCTAATTTTTTTAGTTCTTTCCATAAGTTTCTAGAGGAAGTATTACGAAGCTTGTATTCCAAATACGCGTTTTTATCTTGCTTAATTGCAAAAGATGTATAGTTACGTAACGTTTTGTAATATTCCCAGTGGGCTGCTTTGTGTGTACGTTTAAATTTCCTATATGCTTTGTCTCTTAGTCCCATCATAAATTTGACGTTATTTGTAAGCCAAGGGGCATATGGTTTAGAAATTTTTATAATTTTTATAAAGGTATGCCTACTAAACAGGGAGAGAATGGACTCGTTAAGAAACTCAATTTTATCGTTAATATCATGCATTTCGTAAATCATGTGCCAGTTAATAGATTCTAGGTCATTTTGGAAATCATTGAGATCAAAATATTCAGAACTGCGGTAAGTATAGAAAGTATTGTATTTAGTTAAATTGTCATGTAATGGATAATCGCAATATATCAATGAGTGATCGGAAACATGATGCATATCGACAACGCCACAATGCACTAATTTTGAGCTATCAGACTGATTATTATGTACTAAAATTAAGTCTATTAGCGAAGCCGAATCTCGAGTAATTCTTGTGGGTTCTGATATAATTTGCGTCAAACCAAGGGCATCAATCATCACATTAAATTGTACACACTGCACATCATTAAATTTTAGGAGGTCTATGTTGAAATCTCCTAGGCAGAGGAGTTCATCGGTACTGGGCAAAAGAGCAGTGAGAGAATCCTCCAACACTGATAAAAATTCAGCGCAGCTAAATTCCTGTCTCCTATATATAGCTCCAAGTGATAGTGTTAACCCATTTATTTTAATTTTGACCCAAATTTGTTCTATAGCTGCACATGTGGCTGCAACATTTATAACGGAAAAAGTAATATCATTTCTGATGTACATACCAACTCCTCAACCTCTTGTGCTAGTGACTCTATCTTTTCTAATAAATTTATATCCCTGTATTTGTACTACATAATCCAAAATATTAGGCGACAACCACGTTTCGCTTACCGCCACCACATCATAATTTGCAGTCAGTACGTGGTCTCTAAAATCAGAAAAATTATTTAACAATGACCGTACATTTAAGTGTGATATCTTTAGAATACTAGACATTTAACTGAAAGAAAAAATAATATACACAAGTAAAATAACGATATATACACATACATAATCTTTAACCTCTTATAATTTACAAAATGTGAGAAAATATGGTAATACAAAATCATCAAAAATATTATGTTGTTAACATGGTTTTGGTACTTAAGTAAATAAAATCTAATTAAAATGAGAAAGAGAAAAGTTATATACATCTTAGTGAACATCATTAAAGTGTATTTCAGATTTAATGACAAATATCTTGCTGTTCTCCACTTTACGCATAGCAATGTGTCCGTTACGTACCCAAACATACTTAATATTGTTCCGTTTTGCATATTCTCTTGCTTTAGCAAACAACACGCGATTCGTAAAAGTTAAGTTAAGGACGTTGCGTTTTACCTTCTTGCGCGCTAAAAGTTCATCTTTATCCAATCTGCTGACAAATTTGACAATGATAGCTCTCGGTTTATTCGGTTTATTAGGATTCTTGGATAACCTATGACACACGTCTATCATACTTTTATTTACAGATAACCAAACCGCCTGGCCCACAGCAGTAACGACGTTAATATTTTTGCGCGATCGGTCATTTCTGACTATTTACCATGGGTGTTTCCATGACAGTACGTAGAATTTACCAGTTGCTATGATTACGACGATGCCAAAATTACTTACCGATCTAAAAACAGAACAGCAAAAATACTTACCGACGCCTTTTTAAAAATCAACAGTCTTACATTACATTTAATCTTTAATTATTAGGTACATTAAACGTACAATTTGTGCTGTTGTTTCCTATAGCAAGACGCTCATAAAGTCATAAAGGAAGTGCAAAGCTAGTAAACTACATCAGACACATGCACATTTTTATGAAATTATTAATTTCAATTTTGACAAATAAACTGGTACCTAGTGATGTACACCATACCACTTCGATCATTTCGATTTATTCTGCTCGTTAATTTCTTAGTGCATATTTATATTGGTTGAATAATTTTAATTTCGATCGCGCAAAAAATGTTATAAGCACGTCGAACGTTAAGGGTTACCGTTCTCAGACAATAATTGGAGTCGTCGCTTCGCTCCTCCTCCAAACAATACCCCGCTGGACCTAGCCCCCCCACCATTGTGAATCAATTTAAGAATGGTATCCAATTTATGAGCTATTTAGGAGTTTTTCATATCGCAAGCTTAAAATTTTAGAGCTCGCTTTAATCACTAGGAATCGAACATTTCTTATGGGGTGGCCGAGTCTACTTGGACTCAGCCCCCCCACTGATCAGAATTACTTTTTTCAAATTAAATTTTGTACTGGAATTACGAGCTATTTAAGAGCTTTCATTTACAAGCATTTTCGATTTTTGAGCGCCACTCTTAAAAGAGCAAATATATATAATCGATGGGGCGACCAGCTCCACTTGGACGTAGCCCCTCCCGTGTTATGGTTTACTTATTTCAAATTAATTTTTATGCATGAATTACGAGTTATTTAAGAGCTTTCATTTACAAGTAATTGCAATTTTTGAGCGTCACTCTTAAAAAGAGCAAATAGATGTCATCCTGGGAGCGGCCCGGTCTATTCTGGCGTAGCCCCTAATCTGTTTTTCTTTATTTATTACAAATTAATCTTTGTCCATGAATGACGAGTATAATTATATAAGTAAGTTTAATTTTGGAGCTCCACCCTCAATAGGTCAAATAGTCAATCTTTGAGGGCGGCCAGGTCCATTTCACAGTAGCCTTACCTCTGAGCTTTCATGAATCCAATGATTTGGCAAACGAATCCTGATTATTCTTTAAGGAGATCATAAGATTATATAGTTGGTCCAATGTAACAGACTGAATTGGGGTGTCTAACTCAGGATCAGATGGAAGCATGGATTTTTTGGTTACACATCCAGTAGCGCAGGCGTTGCATTTCCATGCTTTGTCGCTATTACTTGAAACAAGTTTCTGAAATTCCTCAATTTCAATATCGACGCACGCAATATGGAAGAACTCCCGACAAGTGCTGCACATAATGGAGTCTTCATATCGGCCAACTTTCTTATCACAACTAACACACACAATACCGCGATTTGTTACTGCCATATCTTAATTATATGATAATGAAGTAAGTTATAAACACATATTACTTTTATAAATACACCTATAATAATTGTTAAGAGCGATAAGTAACACGTCCGCACCATTCCAAGTCTAAATTTACTCCAATAGTTTCTTTTCATATTAGTTTTAAAAATTTCACGTTATAATTTGGTTTTTATTTTAAAATTTATTGCAATTTAAAAATTATTTTGGGGCGCATATCTTTCGGTGTGAATAGGGGCGCAAAAAATTTAAATCCGCCGCTGTATATACCTCGAGTAAAAATAAAACTAATGCCTATTCAAAAAATGTGTTTTGAAAGCTATGCTGATCTAGGTGGGACAGAATCTGTGCCATTAGGTTTTAAGGTATTTGAAACAGAAGTTAGGGGAAATGCCAGTTGTTGTTTTGCTAACGAATAAATAAGTAAGGAAACTGACACAACCCTTTTAAGTCGTAATGCGATCATTTATTTTAAAGTGTTTGGGGATTTATGCTGTCATTTATTTCAGTTTAAGGAATAAGTTTAAGTTGTACCTACTGTATTAAATTTTATATGTTACTCAGTTGTAAACGTTGATTAACAAGACAAAACGCAAACGGGTAAACGTCATGTTTAAACGCTACTGACTTGTAAAACTGACAGCTGACCTGTAAAAATTTTACAAGTTAGTAATCTAGTAATTTCATTGGCCAGAATTAATAATAAGTCTCTGTTACATGGATAACATGATATTTTAGACATTTTTGGAGATCAATTGAAGAACTAATGTACGTTTACTATTGTTTATAAATGAGTAACAAATAAAATATTGTACATTATACGCCAGGTAATAGTTTTTACTGGTTCTAGGAGATGACAGGCTCGCCTGACGGCTCGCCAGTCAACTTCTCCTATCGCCAGTAAAAACTCACTTACCTGGCTAATAATGTAAAATACTATAACTCAAGGGCTAAAATGCTTTGTTAAATCTACAATATTATATTTACTAATTAACGACAAAAAAGCGGCAACTTCCCAAAGTAGTGACACAGTGGACTCCTGATGCACATAAGAGTACTCAAACTGAGGAAGGAATCAAGTTTCCGTATTGTAATGGTAAATGGGCGTAAAATTCAAATTAGTTACCGGCTGGTATTTATAATTATAATAGGCGAAAAACAAATGTGAGAACCTTTCCACCTCATTTAAAGCAATTAAACGAGACGAAAGGTAATTATGTTAACCTCCCATAAAGCGCTATATGCGTGAAACATTAATGCAAATCAGAAAATTCGCCGACGGCTTGGTACTAATCTAGGATTTAGTTCATAATTATGAGATTAGTGTAGGTTACAGAAGGAGAATCCCATCCATTATACACGCATTAGAGCCGAATCGAACACTTTCTTGTCGCATTTTTCACATTCCCGGAAGTTTTCCCTTTGTATTTAAATGCGCGTAATTGTAGTAATTTTTTCGAAAGTGCGCTCGGAATTATAATGCGCCAATCGGAAATTGTGAGCACGCTCGAAGATTTCCTGCGTATACAACTTAACGGTGCCATTGTTTATTTGAGTGTATAAAATTTTATTATAATTTTCTATACTTTACGATATTATTAATAAAACTAGGAAAAGAAAGGTAAAATAGTATTTCAGGCTGTAATGTAGGCCTTCGACTAGAACGAGACGTTCTCCGCACTTCCAATGGGAGGGAACGAGAAAGGCAAAAGGCAACTTTCGAATTGTTGTGGTTTATGTTAAAATAAAAACAGACACAAAATTTATTATAGCGCAAGACTAACAAAGAGGTAAAATGTTGTAGGGATATTTTGGTAGGGGTTCGTGTGCTTCTTGCAATTGACACTGGAGTACGTTTTGCGTTAACAGTTTGACACAGACTCTTGGTTCGAATCTCGCGCCCTTCTGTAGAAAATCGGAGCCAATGTGTAGTGTGTGATCGATCGATTTATTTTGGAGTATATTCTGTGCGATAAGTTTTGGACTTTAATATTCATTCAAAAATGGTGAGCATTCAACTTTCTAACGTTATATAATACCATGTGCAAAAAATTGGCACGCTCTAGATTAAGTGGTAAAGTAAAAGGTCGTACCTTAGGCAAGTTTGAGGATGAAACATTAGCAAATTCACGACCTGCAGTTCGCTCGTGCAGAAAGTGCAACTGTCTAATTGATGAATTGCAGAAACCACAATCGTGAACCGATGCAATTATAGATCACGATTCGCCCATTAAGCTACCGTCGTGAGATAGTTTGACCTCAATAATCCATATTGAGACCGTGATAAATTCGTCACTTCTTCTAATTCCTCAAACCCATATTGAAGACACGAGTGCAGTGGGCAGGCTGCGTAACATAGTTTCGGTTGATGCACCTTCTGAATGTATAATAAACCGGTTATAAAAACAACACAAATTTATTATCGCGTTCTACTTGTCCAGAAGTCTAGTTCTACAAATGTCCGAAAACGAGAACTTTTTGTTTCGTTTTGCGGGCCGACCTTTTTTGGTTCAAGCTCATTTCCTGCTCGGTTTCCTCGGAGTTCTAGTTTAGTTAATTGAAAAAAATGCCATAACCACACCTTGCTTGCGAATAAGTACCGGCTACTTGTTCACCTTCTATTTCAAACCTTTCAGTGTGTGTGGTACAATTTTTTCTTATCTCTGAAAGTTTTTTGACGCGTTTAAAACTCGATTATCGAGTGTGGAAAGACCTTGAGAATACCGCGGGTGATGTAATTTGGAAAAATTGTTTCCGTAAATTAATTATGGTAACGACGCTCCACTTTAAAGTCGCCGCTGGGTGAATAAACTGCTTTTGATGTATTATGCAGGTGGACCGCACTGTTGCGGCAATTGTATAAGAAATGCAGAGTGTGATGTAATGGCATGTTTCCGGGAGGCTTTGAACACTTTTCTGTATTGTAAGGTTGATTGTTATCAATCAACGCTGTTAATTACTTCATGATTGGTTAGAGGACCTCAAAGATGTGACTTTTTTTTGAGTCACCTCGAAGTCACTGTTTAGCAGGAAAATCTTCTTAGTTAACACTGGTGAACTACAGCCTCCCACTGGAGTGTCACGTGAGACTCTCATTTTGGTGAGTCTCGCATAGATTTTAAGTGTTTGTTGCCTCGTCGCAAATCATGTGCGAGGTCGAAAGTATTTCAGGGGGGGAATCAGGAATGGCCGAACTGAAGGAATAGTTTAAAAGAACAGAGTTCGATTTAGGATCATAGTTTCATGTATCGAGTTTACTCGAAATTTTGCTCAAATTAAAACAATGCATGGATTTTTTGGTTACACATGCATCCAGTAGCGCAGGCGTTGCATTTCCATGCTTTGTCGCTATTACTTGAAACAAGTTTCTGAAATTCCTCAATTTCAATATCGACGCACGCAATATGGAAGAACTCCCGACAAGTGCTGCACATAATGGAGTCTTCATATCGGCCAACTTTCTTAGATTTTAAGTGTTTGTTGCCTCGTCGCAAATCATGTGCGAGGTCGAAAGTATTTCAGGGGGGGAATCAGGAATGGCCGAACTGAAGGAATAGTTTAAAAGAACAGAGTTCGATTTAGGATCATAGTTTCATGTATCGAGTTTACTCGAAATTTTGCTCAAATTAAAACAATTCGACATTCTTTTTGAAATAACGGAGTCGAAAAACGCTGAAAATGTTTTTTCTTGAAACGAGTTCAATGTATAGGGTGGTTCAAATCCGTGACTCGCCATTGGGATTTCCGTAACGGCGATAGATACAGTGTTGGTTAAATGGGGACAAAGTTGTCCCTTTTTGTGAACAAAAGAAGCATTTGAAAATGTCAAGTTTCGTTTTAATTTTCCCTAGCTTAAACGACGGAAAATGGACGATTCCCATAGAATATGCTAACATCTAGAACCGTCCACTTCCGAGGGTTTAACTTAGGGAACATGAAAACGAATGTTAACATGTTCAGTTTTTCGGTGATATCTCAGTTATTTTTAGTCTAAAAAAGGGACAAACTTTGCCCCCCATTTAACCCAAACTCTATCTCTTACCGTTACGGAGATCTCAATGAGGAGCCACAAAGTTCAACCACCCTGCACAGAAATATATTTGCATTAGTTAGCCATCGATTTAACTTGTCGTTGTGTAAGCACATAAATAGTGAGAAAAAGGAACTGTTGGTGGAAAAATCAAATAACCAGTCCTTAAAGAGAATGTTCTAATGTTAACGACAATCCTCGAGATCTTCGCATCTTCACACATACACCATTTTTACAACACACCTTAAAGGGTTGATACTGTCCCACCAGATCATCATAGCTTGAAAAACAAATTTTTTGAATCTGCATTAGTTTTACCTTAATTGGAGGTGCCTATATACAAAATTTCATATCTTAAATAAAAAATATGGGATTGCGCATGCGCACAACAAATTTTTTAGTTCGGCATTAGTTTTACTTTTATTCGAGGTGCCCACATATAAAATTTCTTTTAAATATCTCTTCAAAAAAAATTATTTATTATTATTTACTAACAGAAAACCGGGCATTCATATTTTCTTTGTAACAAGAATTATGCAAGAAACCCTTTTTTTGGAGGTTTGAGCAGTTTTTTGGTTGTAAGTATTTGACCCGTTAGTCTACGTAGCCGAAAAACAGTAGCGACCTTTCTTATATGCTGTATCAATTTTCAAAGCGATCGGACGTTTCTACACAAAGTTATCGTGCACACGAACAGACGGACAGACAGACAGCTATACAACATTATAAACAATCTCGAGGATCGTTAATAACAGATATTGAAAGATGTCATGTTGCGTTTTGCCAAATTAAATGACGATTCTTTTTATAATTAATTACAATTGTTTACCATTCAATTCGTGCAAGACTTCTTTATTTGTTTAATCTCATCAGGTTATGGGCCCAGTAATGAGCGGGTCTTCGTTGTGTACGATCTTAACGGAAGTGTGCCGTGTGCGTAGTTTTACTAGGAGAACTCAGTTATTATTATCTAGATTATTTGTCATTGAAGTTTCGCGAGTTTTGATAGATATAGGAGGAACATTCCAATTGGTGTAATTGGAAATTCCACGACAAAATTCAGTTGAATGTAAATTGCTGTATGGACGTAACACAATCTATACTGAACTAACTCAGACGCAACGCCCAAGCTTTCAAAAAACTTGAGTTTCTAGCTCAGAATATTATTGTCTTGAGTTTGTCAACTCAGGTAAGAGGTGGAGCACTAGCAAGGAAATTCGGAACAATTTGTGTTCAGTATGTATATGGGCAGAGATCAGAGCAAAAGCAAGATCCATTTTTTTAGTATAAGGGAAAAGGAACCTGCGGATTCGATTGCAAAATGGACTAAGTGCGCTCTCTGTCGAGGGTGTGTGCACGTAAAGGATGAAAAAGGCTTTATTTTGCTGTGCTCAATAAAACTTTCCAGAATTCCAGGTGCAAGACAGTGATGTAAAATTTGTCCTTGTATTGAAAATTCAAAAGTTGGGCGATGGTTCAATTTTTCTTTCCCAGGAATAATACACGCGTAAAATTCTTAACCGGTTTAGAATGTTGAGTGGTCATCCAGTTTCAACGCCTATTAAAACAAGTTAAAAAGTAATCGTAAACGATTTACATAAAGCGCATTTCCACTTACATTCATTTCCCATTTGTAAGATGCAACTTCTGTTAAAATCGTAAAAATCCGGCCACAAATATGAGAGATAGCGTTGCACATGAGCAATCCATTTTGGACATGCTATTTCAATTTCAGTTTATAAGAAGAATTTCATTTCAATGCATTTCTAAATAAGAAAGTTGGAACTGCGCATGCGCAAACCTAAATTTTGAAACTAATGTTAGGTTTTCCTTTGTTCCAAGCGCCAAAGTATCAAATTTCACTTAAATGCTTCCATGGATAAAAAAAGTTGGCACTGCGCATGGGTAAAATAAAATTTTTAAACTGGCGCTAGATTTTCCTTTATTCCAAGTGCATATGTATCAAATTTCATTCAAATACTTTCATAAGAAGCTATTGCTATTGCGTCCCTTCTATTCCTAACTGTGACTTCAAGACCGGACAATTGCAGAAATGCGTATCTACCCCTACAACCCAAGTAGAAACTGTTGCGGAAATTTTACCTGGATCACAAGGATTCTCGATGAAATGGACTCCTGTGTTGAAAGTCGATAATCAATAAGTGAAGTGCCTGTTTGTGAGTGCATGGTGATTGTATTCTGTAAAGACTTGATTTTTAGAAGAGGTGAAAAATCAAATAACCAGCCCTTACTGATTTCGAATGTTATGGCCGTTTGCACCGACAAATTTAAGTGGAACTTAGCTTAAGCGTAGCTTAAAATCCATGGCAACCATTGTCTCAATAATCGTTGCCATGGATTTTAAGTTGCGCTTAAGCTAAGCTCCACTTAAATTTGTCGGTGCAACGGCGGCGCGATTAATCTGTTGGCAAGAGAGTGATAGTAAATAAATACCAGATATTGAAAAATGTCATGTTGCCTTTTGCCAAGTTAAATTACATTTCTTTTTTCTCATTTTCTTTTTCTGTTTGTCATTCAATTCTTTATTTATTAAACCAAGATTTCATTAATTTGTTTACTAAACCAAACGTTTTATCACTCCAACTCTTACGGATTCGAAGAATCAAGTTGAATCCCCTTTTGTTCACTAACGGCGACAAAGCTGATTTTTTTGTGGCGAAATATGTTTAATTTTATATGTCCTTGACCGAACACGACTACAATTATTTATGCGATGAAAACGCGCGTTTCACAATGAGGTTTTAAAGTCATCTATTTGCACAATAATTCCCTTTATAGTGTAATAAATGTTACAGGTTTTTAATCGTTTCTAGATATTAATTGATTATATCAAAAACTCGCGGAACCTACCCGAAAAAACAACGACCTTCGTCCTTGATGAGATGACTTAACGACGTGCGTAATCCTTGGCAGTTCTCTACCTGAATTAATATTTGATTTTCAAATGTACGGTTAAACTTTTCATCGCACTAATGATTATTTATTCATTTTAATTTTGTCTAACGATCACGCACTGATCTGGCTGCGTGCTCCATATGAATCCTCCAATCTATTCCCAAAACTAATGCCCACTATGGCTTATTAATTAAAGAATGCCTGCAAAATGACTCTTTATTAATGCATACGGCCATCGTTAATCGTTTGTTTAATTCCCGCCCTACCGATCAAATAAAACCGTAGGTATTAAATCAATCTAAATACGACCAAATACGCTGCAGCTTCCACGATGATAAATTGACCTCAGGCCGAATTCGAAATTGTAACCAAATAGCTCTAATTAAGATAAGTGAATAGTATCTGTACCTCAGAGGTAAAATATACTAAGTCACAAATTCAAAAGTTTACAGAAAACCACATTATAAGAAGCACAAAGGAATAATTTGACCTTATTAACCTATTTGATTACTTTCATCATGAAGAACCATGTTACTTATAACTAGTAAGTTTAAATATGTACGATCGAATTTTTGAAATTTTATCAAAAATTTTTGTTTTACGGGACTTAGTACTGTTTACCTCTTATGAATTGTTTCGAATAATGGACTTATTATTGTTATGTGTAAACCAATTTTAATACATTTCTGCTCGAAAAGGGGAAGCAAGCATGTTTCATCATGTACAGGGCGTGGAGAATTTTTTTCCTGTATGAAATCACAACTCAGATTAGAAAAAAAATCTATTTATTTGATAAACAACTTATAATTCAATAATTTTGTTGAAATTAAAAAATATATCAATACTGTTCAACTATTCATCTTCTTCGTGGTTGTAAGAAAGAAATGGTCATCATTTTGTAGAAAATTTCCTCCATA
The DNA here is from genome assembly GCF_008802855.1 of Photinus pyralis. NCBI lineage: Eukaryota > Metazoa > Arthropoda > Insecta > Coleoptera > Lampyridae > Photinus > Photinus pyralis. The sequence goes on from NW_022170511.1 coordinate 46,749,478, forward strand.
AACGATAAGAAACAAGTATAATTTTTTTGAGGATTAAAGCAGATTTTTAATAAGACACTTAAATTGATAAATGACAGCCATAAATGGGATATTCTAAAATAATAAATAAACAAGTATAAATTGTGCACAACCGTTGTGCAGATAAAGCACATTTTTGTTTAACCGATATAGCTTAGTAAATTGTTGGGTTATAAGGGGAAGAGGCTCTTTACACACAAACATTTAAAGACCGCCTGGCATACATTCAAAATTCTCCGATACTCCATTCTGCAGATTTTGCCTTTGAGAGTAGATACGTTCCTCCGACAAAACCGTTTTCGAGATATTCGCTCTTAAAGTTTTGACATCACCAATGGATATACTTCTTGCAGATGTTCCAATCGCTCTTTGTGAGTCCCCTCTTCCGATAATCCGTCCTGGAGATATAAGAGATCACGATAAGAAGTCGAGGAGTAGGACTATGGTTGATAGAAATTAATTCCATTCGTTGAGACCTTTTATTAGGGCACCATGAAGGATAAAACCAGTTCCACTCCCATCTCAGGAAATAATTGAAGGGAGGGGGGGGGGCCTTTAAGACAGCGAAATTTGATGGTCATTTGAAACACATTCGAAGTATATGGCTACCTACTGCAAACATTCCTGGACTCTAGAAGTAGTTCGAAACGGCAGAAGTTGGTCCGGACGGACAGACGGACAAAACGCAAACAATAGCACATTTTTTTTATTCTTAAAAAATGCGCTAAAAAACCTGAAACATATTCCTTAATGTACTAAGTCCATCAAAACAATACAACTATTGATACTAAGTCCACTTATCACAGTTTACCTCGCAATGTTACTGCGACTTAGTACTGTTTAAAACTCGCTAACTCTGTTGTTTATCATCAAACAATACTAAATCCATAAATTTCGTGTAGAACAACAAAACTTATGTGACTTAGTCGCTCGCTTATTTTTTCTTATACTTACACTACCAAACTTTCGAAGAAAAGTAGATTCAATTTTATAGCTACTGTTACAAATTAACATTAAACATTTTGAGACAGGTTCCGAGTCCAAGATTCAAGGCATCGCAAAAAAGCACGTGAAGATTAATTCCTTGACCCGTCAGGATTATGGCACCAATAGCTATTTCTGGCACTCTATAGCTGAGTTTGATCACATTTCATAGTCATTTCAGGAATCGGATTGTTAAACAGGACAAATAGAGGACTGACGTTTCTAAGATTCATTTAATCTCGTTTCTTAAGTTATCCATAAAATTCATTGTTTCTTATAAAGTCAATGGCAACGTCCTTTATACACTACGCTGGTTCCTTTTTTGTACTAAATGTTGTTGATTCTATTACCATGGTTACTACTTACGCCAATCTCTGAGAAACATTTTTCTCTCATAATAAAATATTAATAAAAAACGCATTCGGATACAATATGCTTATAAAAAATCTTGAAGATAACACAACTTATAGTTTAAAGGATTCTGCCCATTAAAGTACTTATAAAACACCTAGCTATCAATGAGTTCATTTTTAAACTGAAATTTGCAAAAAAATATATATAGAAGATGGCGTGGAGTAACGGTTTTGTATAAATTTATCCACCAAGTTCACCTATGATATGGCCCTTAATCCTTGTTGTAACGATGAAACAAGTTTTTATTTTCCTCGTTCTCAGTAAAAGCCTAGTATTTAATACGACATCGTTCTTGATTCTTGAAAAGCATTAAACGAGGCATTAACCTTCTTTGAGATACAAGATGGTGCCGATGTCGTTTAGTAATGTGCAGTACATATTTATTTCACGATTATTGCAAATATTTCTGAACATTCTTCCCTTTCAAAAACAGTGACGGAGATTTGTCAATTACCTAAGTTCCATTAACAAATTGAGACCACTTTCAAGAACATTCTAATCCAATACGCAAACCTCGTCCTCCTTATAGTAATTAACAACCGACGGTGTAATTAGTCAAATTCCGATGCCCATTCTTCCGGGAACCTTTTCATCCATTTTGTACACACTTTCATAACAGCCGCTTCTATGGAAGCAATACCTACTTTTAAGCAACCGGCCGGCCGCCAAAAAAGGCAGGTTGTAAGTAATTAACGTACGCGGTTATAGTGTCGCAATTTGAGAAACTCGGCAATTGTTTTGCCAATTTAATTGTCGGCCGGAGAAAACAATTAAACAATAAGCCAACGGCATTTACATATATTTGACTCATTAGCCTGTTTCGTGGCCGGGGGGCTAAAGCGGCGATGAAAAAAAAACTAAATCAAGGATCATTCGGCGTTCGGAAGGTTGTTAGAAAGGAATAAACAAAACGTTTAGCGTATGTCCCATCAAGGACCGCCGTAAAAGTCTCATTAATTAAATGGATTTTTCACTTTATTTATGCTTTAATAATTTAAAATGACGACCCGACACGGAAGTAAGTCGATGATGCAACTCAGATGCTTCCGTATAATGCGTGAATGTGTTTCGGCCGAAGCGACTGGAGGAAATTGGTAACCAAATCATTAGAATTTTCCGCCGGTGTGGGTAATGCAAATAACATCATAATTATGGTCATCACTTATTCGTTGCGTTAATTTACCTCATCGTGCAGAGGACCGTTTATTAATTACGCTGATTATTGGGCCAATGAGTTTGATAGTCAAGTAATTTGATTTTCTAAGGAGTAATTGATTAATTCATTTCATTTCTTTATCTTGGTTTCGAAAAATTATCTCATCCCATATCCCACTGTCACCCTTAGCCGCATATTATTATTCCAGAAATAATTTGAGCTTGCTTGGACCTTGCTATGCATTATATGTGGAACTTCTTACAGGATTCGATACTTTTGAGGTAGGTAATTTTCAATCTGGAAATTACTCGTCCCGTAAAATTTCTTTTGCAATAAGGCTCTAACTACCAGTGTTGTGTGGTTTGTTGCCCCACCATGCTGGAACCGCGTGTCTTCCACATGATTATCTTCAATTCTCCTAAAAAAAATCGCACACATGGCATAGGGCTCCGAATTGATCGACTGGTCATCCTAGGTTATTCTTAAAAAAATGGACCAATGACACCGCGAGACCATAACGCACACCAAACAGTCACTTTCCGGATGCAAAGGCCTCACTGTAATCACTTGAGCTTTATTTGGATAAACTGCCTCTATCAGCCAATTTTTTTTACGTACGGTCATGTAACATCCTGTATAGTTTATCTGGCTAGGTGTCTGTTACTACATGAATGTAAATGAATGGTTTATTATTACTATTATAACTTTATTATTTAGTTTTTCTTTAGGCTATCACTGTCATAGCAACACATAACATCCGAAATCATTAAGGGCTGGATATTTGATTATTTTCCCATCAACACAAATTTCTCTTTGTCTAGTAGTAAAAATAGTGTTCACACTCATTTCTATAAAGCAATCCATGAACCCAAGGATTAACTATTGTAAAGATGAACACCATACAACAATTTTTGCAACAAAATAATTCCTTCATTAGTGAAAAGGGAAGTCTTTTTGTGTCTGTATTCGTCGTGGTTGTTCACTGAGGTTCAGTTTTCTGCATTCAATTGTACTTTTTTCTATCGAATGAGAACGCTAGGCAAAGATATTTAAATTAGCGCTAATTTTGAAGTTGGTTAAGAATCATAATATGGTACCACTCCCTCGAAAAAGATCTTCTGATAGTCTTATATGGATTTGTGTCTCACAATTTCGACATATACCGCAATGTGCTTAGTTTTCTTATAGTTTTGTTTTATATCTGACAACTTACATCTACTAATTTGTCGTTATTACCACAGAAATTAGTAAATGTTAGTTATAATTACAAAATATATAGGCCTTAATTACAAAAAGTAATTGGAAATTACTAGACTAGAATCTTCAGGTGCAAATTATGATATTGAAAAGGTCACACCGTCCTGCGCTTCCGTACATAATCAATGGGAATCCATTTACATTTTACATGATAGTCGATTCAGGTGTTATGTCTAAATATGTAACCAGCGCCTTATTATGATAAATATGAATATTATATATAGCACTGAATAAATTCGTGAAGCGAAGAACTCATAAATTTAAATAAATTATTACCGTTCCCGCCCAGTATTAATACATAACCGAAACACTTTTTTCAATTAGAGGCAGGTGTAATTATCTAATACCCACTGTAATCATAACTTACGAATTTTAAGTATTGGGTCCATACTTACTTTCACTCGTGGCCGTTTTATAAATCATCTAGTCACGACGTTTTTAAACCAAATCCACAGCAAAATATTCGGTTTCGTAATCACCAACTCACTATATGAAAGGAAGTCTTAAATTATTCCAAACAGTGGAGTTTTCCCGTTTCGGAAGACTAATTCAGCAGCTCGGATTGCGGCTCGTTATTTCTGTTGGTGCCAGGATCACGATTATTCCAAAAATTAAGACATTTTATACAAGCTGAGTCAAACTTAATGTATCTTTGTGGCTAAATTTTTAGCGTAACTTGTACGCCAAAAGAAAATGTATCGACTTTCCTTCTTTAAAAATTTGGTCGCCGGTTTTTGTATGCAAAACGTAGCCGTTGCCAAATTAAGAATGTAATCGACTTCCCGTTATGGTAGTTACCAAAAATAATATTTATTGCACATGTTAGCGGAATGCAAATTGGTTTTATTTTAAGAAAGTGAGCGAACAGGTACATTGAAGGTTACGGCGCCGTAATTATTTCGCGCACATTTTTTGCCAAGTTTTCCACGATCGAAAAGTGAAAGGGTGGAAAACTGGAAGTTTGTATTTAATTTTCAGCGCGACTAACCTTGACGTGCACAAAGACCGAAGGCTTCAAATTGCCCTAGAGAGATATTCATCACGCTCATTATTAGAAAAGGCAATACGGATGAAGAAGTCATCTAATTAAAGCGTGAATAATTTCCCTTTATTTATTACAGTTATAAAAAAAACATTCACTTCGACTTTTACCTTATTGTAAAAATGTTTATTTAACACAATGCCCCGAAACCATTCGTTTTCCCTTTAAACAATTAAGTGAACGTAGAAAATGTATAAACAGAATTACGTTTCCTTCACGCTCTGGTTCCTGTTTTTTGAATGTTTCTCTAATTAGTCCCCAGGGAAAAATTATTGTACTAATACCTTATTAATTTGTTTCAGATACCCCCGAGATGGTGCGAGTTTCGGAATGGGATCCTTCTGTGTCTAGTCTTAATCCTTTTTATTCAAGTAGCAACAAACGAAAAGAGTAAGTAAACGTTCATTTTGTTTCCCTTTTTTTTCATCATCGCTCAGAATATATTTGTATGCATTTCACGCGCGTTTGTAAGCATGACATACTTTAACCATGACCAACATACAATATTTCAGTAACAAGACGAGAATTACACGCCGCATGCGAAGGATCGGAAGACATTCAGAAACGCAGTTTTTAAGGAAACGTGTCTGGAAAAAAAATAACTAATTCAAAGTAATGCTCCCAATTTAAATATTAATAGGTTCTTAAAGTTCAGATTTAAATGGATAGAGTTTTTTTTGTTCTACGCAGAAACTTTAATCGAAAGGTTAAGTAGGTAAATGCCACACAAATATCAGCGTTAAATAATTAGCTTTGATCTCCGGAGATTTTTTACTTAAAATGCATACCATTCTTCTTTTACCACAATCTTTTAATTTCAAACATTTTCAAAATATAAGGCATTCGTCCATCAAAATCATATATCATTTTTTCAACATGCGCCCTCAGCAATTATCAAAACCAGAAGACAACACTGATAGAAGAGACATGTTAAAACACGTGGTTTATAAGTCTTTTCATGTCAAAAAGACGGACGTTTCGCCACACTTTCGAATCGGAAACCTTCTTCGGGACAAAAACCCCGCCATAGCCCACACAAATTGACGAACTAAATTAACAAGGGACAACGAAAGCAAAAGGAAAGCTACAAAACATTTCAAATTGTGTAACAATAAAAATCATGTCACGAATTTTTAGGAACGCTATATGTCTTCCAAAAATATCAACATACATTGTTTCAGCTGGTCGTTAAACATCGCAAGGGCGTAACTTGTTCGTCAATCTTCCTGCTTTCGTGCTGTAAAAATCGAACTCCAGCTTTGTTACCGAAGACCTTTCCCTTTCGGATCTCTCAATGAATTTTAGAACACGGCAGGCAGCCATTTTGTTGACTCCAAATTTTTATTTGTTTATTTACGTTTCCAAAAATCAAGTGTTGTAGGAATCTTGTAGGACAGTCGAGTGTATATTATTATCATTTTCTTGTAATATTCTGAATGACTGGCCATTTATTGGCAGAATGTTACAAAAAGGTATTAGTAGTTAACTAATAATAAAAATTTATAAAAATCTAAAAAATCATTGAGTGAATTTGATTGTGTTCCCTTTCTGGATGGCTATACTCATACTTTTGCTTTAGATATTCCTTGATTTTTGGTTCTCCCGAGTTTTTTTCAAAGTAATTTGAGTACATTTTGCATTGGTTTCCCCAACCGCCAATTGTTTCGTATCCTAATTACTTGGTAATGATCGGTCAATTTTCAGTATTTCTGTAATTTGACTTTTTCTGCTTTGGATCATTGTCAATCCATCTGATCGTTTTCCATCATCTCTAAAGATGCAGTGGCGTTCCAGAGTAGCATGGTTTCCAACAGAAATGAAGGCTCTTTTCATTACATCGTTGAGTATGATATGACGAGGGATACGACCTTCTTGAAGGGAGCACCTTAGACCGTGATAACCTATTCATTAATTTCTTTTCCGCATATACAGATAGATTCGGGGATGACAAATTTTGTTCCCATCCTGAGACTTCTGTATAATAGATAACTTGTAACCCAGAGAAGAAGATGGAATGGCATGAAGCCAATGACCTGAATCCTTAGATAAAGTGACAATGAGATGGGAGAGAGTCAATAGGGGATGAAGGACTCTTCTTCACCAGTACATCAAATGATGTTTGAGCCAGTTGGCTGTCCCAAGCTTTTGATCTTCAACTTTTATGGTCAACAGATTGGTTTATGCCTAAACCAGGGACCCGGACCGGACCGAAAAAGAACCGAAAACCGGACTGAAACGGTTTTTTTTCATGACCGAAAACCGAACCGAAACCGTTATTGATATTAAATGTTCCTCACATTTTTTCTCTTCATCAGATAATGAAGAAGTTGAATTTGTGCATTCTTCTGGCTCCCAGAATCTAGAAAGTTTCGAATATACGTTACACTGAAAAATTCAAGGAAAAATTGCAGTGAATAAAATTGTTAGGAAGAGGACCTGATATAATCCCGCCAAATGTAGTTTTTTTGAAAGATAGGTTTATTTGGACCTAATCGAATTTGACCTACTGAAGGAAGTTTCACAAATGAATTTATCAACAATCATTTTTGCAGCAGAATAAACCGAATAAAATATATCTTCGAACTCTTTTCGAGCTTGTTCTTATTCTTATTCTTTGTTTTCCTTTGTTCTGAATCCTCCGCTTTGATATTATCAAGAAAGTTTTGAAAACCCGTGAATTTATTTTTTATGGTTTCACGCTAACTTGTCAACTTTTGACATTTCCGGATAGAATCAAATAAGGAATATTAAATTTGCGTATTTGGGGAAGGTAAGCGATTACTGAAGCAAAAAAGGTGGTTACAATGGCCCACCTCCTGTTATATCAAAATATAGCCAAGAGTTAGGTAGGTACTGAATTAATAATGTTCTGTGGTCAAAGGGCGTAGATTGTACAGCAACTCTTGGGCAGAAAGAATTTTCCAGTAAGATACTGTGATAACTAGCATTGTCCACAATAATCAGCGTTCAGCGATTAGAAATAAGTTGCTTACTTTTTCTTGGTAAATTCAATGGCATTTTTGGGTTATATAGCATATAGCTTCTATAAATTGTTCGTTATGAAACTAACGGATTTTTTATCGGATAATGTAGCAAAACGCGATAATGAAAACCGAAGCAAACCATTCGATTGGCAGGTAATCTGAAAACAAAAAAAAATCTTTTCACTAAAGGTTTTTGGTTTTATATTTTAAATAACTAACTAAGCGTCAAAAACCTATATATTGTCAAATACAGTGATCAGGCTAAGGACAAACACGTAGTTCCAAAGTTTATTGTGGTCAAAAATTTTTTAATACGTTTGCATTACAATATTTCCCCAAAAAAGAATTGATTAATGTGCGCGCAAGAAAATCCGCCTTCTTTATTGCTATTTTCTAAATATCTGGCACTTTGCAGCAATGTTGTATATGGTCTCCTTCAACAGTAACACTAGAAGCATTTTTTTAATGCGAATTTGTGTACCTAAATTCGATTACGCGTTTTACGCATACTGCGAACTGTGCTCCCATAACTTTCTCCGCTTTTATACGATCTTGCCTTGCACAATCCACGACACAGTTCAACAATCTATCTATCGTTTTACAGCTACTAACCACAATACACCTGGACAAGGAGCATTGATCAACGTGTTATAAAAGTGTTTCTACTGTTTATGACCAAATACGTACATACACCTTGAGGTACACTGTCGAAAAGTAAAACTTTATAATTCAGTAAATTGTAAACGCAGTGCGATAATAAAAAAATTGATGGATTGAAATAAAGGCTTGTGCTGTTATGATAGCATTGCCATTTGTAGACGGCAAGAAAGTTACGCTATACCGCAATTTCTCTTACATCATGGCTGCAATGAATAGCCATTAGCATAATATTTTTCCACCAAAGGGTACAAGTTAGTAAGATTGTTACCAAAGATAAACTGAATTAACGGAGTCAATTAAGTTTGTAACACCTACTACCCCTAATTGTATAATTTTGAAGTTCCGTGTACCGTAAGTATCTACTCTAATACCAAATCTAAATCGGGTTTGCAACTTAACGCGACAACCCCAAGTGTAAAATCTTTTTGCTACAATTTTGTACTACAGTTTTGCATCGTAAGGAGCAAATGTTGTCACTACCTTTTTATGTATATTCCAGACACAACGTCACAGCAGATTCTCAAAAACGTCCGAAACTTAGCAACATGCTCCAGCTCATAAATTAGCATGCGTTTTTTTATGGTTCTGTTAAATCAAGGCCAGCTGATAATTAATTGCTTCATAATAAGTTCTGCACAAATTTGAATTTTATTCCACAGTTACTACAGGTATTATTTACACTAATCTTCGTTAGCACCACAAAGGATAAATTTAATTTGAAAAAGGACACGAATGCCAAATTCCAAAATCAAGTTACATCCAATTTAAATAAACAAAAATATGTTACTACCCTGACAATGGATGATTGTCTTGTAAGATTAAAAAGACTTTTCTTAAAAAATTCGTAATCTTAAAACGTACATAGTCCAGTCAAATTAGCTTTAAAAATAATATAAACTGGATGTTGTAATTTCACTCAACGAAACCAAGCGTGTCCTATGTAAAAAATCCGGTGAATCGTAAAACCATAGTCCCCCTGGCGGGAAACGCCCGGAACATATTGTTATTAACAAAAAACGAAGAAAAAATGAGAGAATATCGTGTTTTTTCGCATTTGACTTCGAATATCTTGTTAACTATTGCACTGAGGGAAAGAATCAATAGAAATGAACCTGTTTAGAATTTTCTATAAGATACAGTTGGTCAGGTTCATTATCAATTGTTATTGTTTTTTTTACGGAAAAATATGAAACATTAATCTCTAAAATTAACAGTTTGTTATCATCAAGTAAAATTCATTCGGTCTTTTTGAAAATCCGTATTCAGCAACTTTTTTTGATAACAAAACAATATGAAAAACTCGATCACCGTATAGGTTTCATAGTCATTGATTAATTATATAAACAAGTAAAAAAAGGAATGCTTTGTTTTTCAACCTGGGGGACTACAAGAGCGTTTCCAATTTTTTTATAGTTTAACCCTAAATCAATCTTTTCCAATAATTGTCCCGTTAATTTCTGCAAATCAACGGACTGTAGAAAAAAAGGAATGCTCTTGGCAGCCGAATTAATAAAAATCATTCATTTTGGTGAAATAGAAGCATAAAAAAAGTTCGCGCTTTAAAGAATCGATCGGTGCGGCCCGATTTGCAAAATCATTTTTTTCTACAATTGTCAAAAAACCTGTCATTATTTCCTTCATTACCTCCCGCTAACACGCAAATTCAACCCAAAGTGGTTATCCGAAAACCAGTCCAAAATAATCTTGTAGTTAAGAAACGCAAACAATGATCTCCCTCCCCTACTCCTTCAGTTTCATACAAAAAAAATTTTCCAATAAAAGAAAAAAAACCTATTCCCCCTAATCCATACAGAGAAGAATTTATCCAATATAAAGAGTCGATTATAGAAAAAATTACAATGTTTGTACAACAAAATTTCAGAACCAAGAACACTGGTCTTAGAGGTAGACAAAGATAAAATGTCAGACCGAATCAGTATCAGTGCGATAATGAATCCAACGACCAGATCACTTAGGATTCTTCAGTGAACTATTCTGTCATTCAACAAACACAAACCCAATTTAATAAATTACATTTCTCAAAATCCAGTTGATATAATAATTCTATCGGAAATATGGCAAAAAACGGCAATAATAAAAGTGCGCGGCTTTTCCTCCGTACAGGCAAACAGAACTGATGGCCGGGGAGGAGTAGCGATTCTTATAGCAAACAATTTGCTTTACAAACAAATAAGCATTAAAAAAAACTTTAACCAGAGTATAGAAATGTGCGCTGTAACACTAGAACAACCAAAAATATCTATAGCGTCAATCTATAAAACTCCAAAACAAAACGTAGGCATTGATGACTGGGAAAACGTATTTTCACAGTTTTCAGGGGACGCACTAATTTACGGGGACTTTAATTGTCACCACACACTGTGGGGTTCCTCCCAAGATTTAAACAACGGAGTTAGCCTTATTCGATCCCTGGATAATAGTAATCTAATTGTGCTTAATGATGGTACACCCACTCCAACTAGCAAACCAAATGAAGGCCCATCTGCCGTAGATCTGTCAATCGCATCTCCCAATCTTATCGGTAAAGTTAAGTGGTCCGTTCTAGCTGATAGAATGGGATCTGACCATTTCCCTATCATAATGAACTATAATTATGACTATATCCCTGAGGTAATAAATCCGTATAGCAAATGGAACGAAAATTCCGCAGATTGGTCCATATTTCAACTCCAATTAATCCCTTCAGAATCGACTTCTTTGTCGGATTTCATATCATTAATTGAAATAGCTGCCAGCAAATCCATGAAAATTAAAACCCCATTTGTACCTACTACTCCACGGCCTTATTGGTGGGACGAGGAGAGCTCTCAAATAGTCGCGGAACGGAGAACAGCGTACAAAAAATATAACCATACGTCTAAGTGGGAAAACTATATCAATGTTAAAAAAATTGAAGCTCAAACTAAACTTTTATTTAAAAGAAAAAACGAAACAAAATGGAGAAAATTCTTAAACAGTTTAAACAAAAATACTCCCTCGTCTAAAGTATGGTCCTTCATCAAAAAAGTGTTCAACAAAAAATATGCCAGTGCTAAATCAAACATACCACTAGAGATGAATGATAGACAGTTTATTATTTTGCCCCTGATACTGTGGTTTACGTTCAGACTGATTTTCCTCTACAAAAAAATGAGTTCATGGAAAAAAAAATTTAACTTTGCGGAACTAGAATCGGCGCTAAACCTAACTGCTCCCGGTAAAGATGATTACCTACAGTATCTTAAAAAATCTCCCTCAAATTGCAAAAGAGAAGTTGTTAGACTTATATAAAGATTGGTGGATGAAGGGCGTAACACAAGATCAACTTAAGGATGTGGTAATTACCCTCATACAAAAGCCTAATAAAAATCCCAACTTACTGTCTTCATACAGACCTATCTCATTAACGTCATCCATATCAAAAACATATGAACGTATAATAAAGTCGAGGCTAGATCGGTATCTAGAACATTATACTAAATTACCATCGACCCAGTACGGATTCAGAAGAGGCATTCAATGTGCATTTTCAAAGAACTACTACGCAGCGTGCTGGTTTCTTGACCTAAAAGGGGCATATGACTCTGTTGAACTGAGCAGGTTAGAAGAGAAAATGATAGGTTTAAAAATCGGCTCCAGAGCGACTGCTAATGTAGTAGATCTTTTCAGAAATCGGAAAATTTACATTAAAGATCAAAACAATAATTTACATGGACCTAGATGGGTCAGTCTTGGGCTACCTCAAGGGGCGGTTCTGAGCCCCATACTTTTTAATGTTTATATATACGATATTCACAGGTTACTAGACCCCAAGATCAAATGTATACAATACGCTGATGACTTCTGCTTCTATACCATGCAGGACTCTTATGGCGTTTGCATCAAAGAGCTAAAATATGCCCTCTATTGTATGAAAACTGGTTAGGGGAACACAATCTTAGCATGTCACCTGAAAAGTCAGCTCTTGTTCTCTTCACCCGACACAGACTACACACAAGCAATAGCGTCAAGATGTGCGGGTTGGACATTCCAATAAAAAAAGATTATAAATATTTAGGAATGGTCCTAGATAGCAAGCTTATATGGAATAAGCACATCGAACATATAAAGAGCAAATGTGACTATGGTACTAACATGCTTAAATGTGTCATAAAAACCAAGTGGGGTGCAGCTCCTGTCATTGCTCTGCAATTCTACAGAGCATACATTCGCTCCATATTGGATTATGGTAGTCCTTTGTACGGGGTAGCGGCAGTATGTCATCTGCGTGCTGTCGACAGAATTCAATATAATGCATTAAGAATCTGTATTGGAGCTATGAAATCTTCGCCGGTTCAAGCGATTTTAGTGGAGGCTCAGGACCCGCCACTGTATATAAGACGCAACTATCTAGCTTCCAAGGAAGTTATTAAACTTAAAACCTTTTCTTTCAACTGTACAATCATGAAAAGTGTATATCAACTCGCAATTAATAACCTAACTTCAGACTACTGGAAGTTGAAAAAAGGACCTATGTTGGCAGAAGCGTTCACAAATACTGAAGTAGAAAGTAAATATAGCAAACTTCCAATTTACGATCTTGACTTCGACGCTATCATGTTCAGACTGACTGTTATATTCCCAAAATACAACGAAAGTAGCGCGTACAATAATGCACTTCTGCGGTCCATACTAGGTCGATACAATAACTATATATATGAACATTTATACAGATGGATCGCCATCCTCAAGCGGGGCTGGACTGGCGTTTCTCGTTCCAAATACCAATCTTCATTATAAATGTAAAATTCCGGAATCATGTTCCATATTCACTGCTGAAACGTTGGCCATAGACAGGGCGTTAAAATGGCTCATAGAAATCAATATATCACAAAACGCGGTTATTCTGTCTAACTCTAAATCCGTTCTTACTGCACTAAATAATCTAAATTTCTTAAAAATGTGTAATTCAGAGATCATGTGTCAACTTAAGCAACGCATATTTACATTAGAAATCTCAAAACGTAATATTGTATTTGTTTGGGTTAAGGGGCATTCGGGAATTGCAGGAAATGAAAAGGCAGACGAACTTGCCAAAGAAGCTGCGTCGGGAACTAAATTATTCAAAATTTCGCCTTTTTGCGACCTAGCGAATTTGGCAAGGAAGAACATGAGATTAAGCTGGGATCTCCATTGGCAAGAGTTTACGACAAAGTCCAAGAACCATTATACCCTGATACACCCCAAGGTACCATGCAAGACACCACATATTTCAAATTTCAATGTCACCAGAAAATACGCGGTCTCAATCACTAGATTAAAACTTAACCACGGGAAAAAGGGAAACAGGAAAAAGGTCAACGTGTTTCATTCCTCCGGCACCCCTGACTACAAGGATACCGGAGGCGGGCTGCTCAGGGCTTCCTGACCCTCTTCAGCCAGAGAACGGGATTGTAAGGATGGGTAAAGTTAGGGATGGAAACGGAAGGAACGGAGTTAGGTTGCTGAGGGGGAGAGTACTGCTCCAGCATTCGCCTCGTAGATTTCAACATAATGCTAGCATTATGCGAAGGTATGTCTGGGGAAAACCCCCTGACAAAACCCCAGACAGAGCAGTCGGCAGCGGGATTCGAACCCACAACCTCTCGAATAGCATCGGTGAGCGCATCCACTGCGCCACGTGCCTCGGTTAACCACGGGAAATTCCCCGCTCACCTTAATAAAATTGGCCTAGCCGAGTCGCCCTACTGTTCATGCGATAACTTGTCAATAGGTGATTTAAACCATATTTGATGCTCTGGTCAATTTCATGAATAGCATTCAAATGGACATTTATGAAAAAAAGTATTTCGCGCACGTGATAAAGTTGAACTTAAAGAGCAAATTTAATTAACAATCGGTTTAGTTGTAGAAAAAATATTGTATATAACGCTAGCGCTGTTAAACTAGGATAAAGCGTAGAACCCGAGCGTCTAACTTTGTTAGACCACGCTTCCTGGCACCCCTGCATTAAAATTTGAATAATTTTAAGGGGTTTCTGAAGAATAGCAAACTAAAAAATATCCTTAATACTTATCTTTATAGATTCATAAGAATCTTTAGAAGCCACTCGATAAGGTTTAAAAATCTTCCAAGGAATATCTAAGAAATCTCTAACGCTTAAAATTGAAGCATTGAAAATTTTCCCAAGACCGTTTAAAGTAAAACAGAAAAATCCACAAAGAATCTTTGAAAAAGCTCCTGCTCTGAATAACTTTTCACGAATCGACAAATATCTTAGACAGAATCTTTGAGTTTTTTAAATAAAGAACCTTATTTTTAAATGGGCGCAGTTTAGACCGATGCTGCTGTATCAACCTGATCCCAAAACACATAAAATTGCCATACTCAAACCCAATTCGAACTTGGAACCTCTTGGCCACAATCGTGCTTCTAATTCAAGCTTGCAAAACAAACCGTATTTTTCCCTAGTGAATTTTGGTATGATGGAATTCTATTCCAAGTAAAAAATAGCACTCAATTTGCACAAAATTGGGCTGAACGAACACACGCGAAAAATTGAAGTTAAGAAGTATAATAATACTGTAGAAAATAGTACAAAATTAAAGTACGGCATCGTACTACCACAGATTTAACTGTGGTACTACATGATTGTCATTTGTCGAATAACTCGAAATCAGAATAGCACAAAATTTGCATCAAAAATGGCACAAAATGATTGTATGGTCAATATTTGATTTTTCGGTACCGATCCCCCATCTTGGATCTCATTTAACTTCCGTTTCGGTTTTACCTTTGGTAATTATATCAAACGCTATACCCTCCAAGCTTTTCTCACACTTTTCTGGATTAACGAGAAAGATTGTTACGCCACCCGTATAAACGTTTGTTGTAACAAATACAGAAAACTTTAAAATATAGATCTTCTGCTAGGGGGTGATTTTTTCCCTATGCCTTTTCAATAACAGATTTTGTTAACAAATTCTGTGACGGAACTAAGGTTTGTAATAAGGCAGAGGTGTATGTATTGCGCTTATTAGAACTGTACCAAAGAACAAACATTTCGACGATAATAATAATAAGTTTGGTGCGGCGCATTATTCTCATTAATTTGTCCCACCTAATGGATTATCCTTGTCGAGTGTTAGAATTGCAAATTCGTTCGTTATCCCTGAAGTATGACAAACTTCGTAATCGTCGAGATGCAGTAGAAATTTACGTCTCGTTAAAAGCTGAGGTTTTATATTAATTTGAAATTATAATGAGTAGAAGCAAACAGGCGTTAATGCCTTTATTTGTCTAACACTGGCGCTTTTTGTTTTTGATTTATGCGGATCTGCGTGTGACAACCTCACGTTGGGTAGGTATCTGGGCCAATCCAGAAAGTGAAATTGCCGCCCAAGGCTCAAATGTTAATCGGAAGAGTCAAGTTCTAGGCTACGTTTATTTAAATCTGCGATTCTTTACAGTCACGAGAAGAAGATTGCGTAGGCCGTCATCAACGACCACAACAACAAATTCGCCCGCGCCCATCGCGCAAAAAAATTCAGTGCGGACGCGAGATCAGGATTTGTCATCGAGTGTAAATCGGTTCAAAGTTCGCACGCGACCCGGTCACCGAAAAACAATCGACAACGCCATCGCCTCCAGCAGTTCGACCAAGAGTAACAAGGACGATGATGGATACAAGGTAAGGAGACCGGCTCCTGGGCCATTTTTGCACCTTTGTACTTCCAGGTGGTGTGCTACTACACAAATTGGTCGCAGTACAGGCCGAAGATCGGTAAATTTATGCCCGAAGACATTACGCCCGATCTCTGCACGCACATCATTTTCGCGTTTGGCTGGCTGAAGAAAGGAAAACTGTCGTCGTTTGAGAGCAACGACGAGACCAAGGATGGCAAAACGGGACTGTACGAACGGATCCGCAGTCTTCGAAAGGGCTACCCGAAATTAAAGATTCTTCTGGCTATCGGTAAAAGTCCACCCACCAACCCACAATTGCTAACATTTTTACTTTGAAGGCGGATGGTCTTTCGGCACCCAGAAATTCAAAGATATGACCAACACCCGCTACGCCAGACAAACCTTCATCTACAGCGCCATTCCCTTCCTTCGCGATCGGGAATTCGACGGCCTCGACATCGATTGGGAATATCCCAAGGGATCGGACGACAAGAAGAACTACGTGCACCTACTAAAAGGTAAGCGACACGTTGACCATCACGCTCAAGGATCGTCATTGTCGGCGGTAAAATAATTTGTATACAATCGACTTTCTTTGTTCCGATTCGCGAACTCTCAACAGGAAAAAAGACAATGCTTATATTGAAACTGAGGTCGGTGAAAACCAATTACGGCTAAAGTACCTTGTCAAGTGTTTGTTTTATTCCCGCTTCTAATGTAGAAAGTTTGTTTTTGTTCGCGTTAATGACAAACATTATGAATACATGAATTTATTTAGATTTAATGGTATTTTCAACGCAAATTATGTGAAAGTGATTGTAACCTTTCTCCTGATTCATTTTTGATCAGTTTTCGACTTGATCATTCAGTTTGCACTTCGATTTAATTATGACCCAGTTCTAGATGTGGTTTTTGTTGCCACTACGAACCCTGTTTCAATTTGAATCGAAGAATGGGCACGGAATCGCCAGAAATTAACGTGAATACGGAAATGATAAAAAGATCCTTGTGGTAGGTTCAGAACAGGCGTTTCACCACACAACACATTATACTTGGGTGTCTTTAAAGCAAATCTTCATTCATCTACTCCCGAATTTTCCCACAAATTCAAATACAATAAGGCCTGCCACTAACACCTTGTTTAGCAATAAGCGCACTAGCCTTTATTATCTTCTATCTCTCACGCTTTTTACTTTCAAATTTTGATGAATTAACATTTTTAGTTTGATATTAAAATGATGGAGTTTACTTGACGCTTTTCATACTAAAACTAGTGAAATACTTTCAGGTTTTGTAAAATTCTTCATTAAAGTCTCTTGCTTGCCTTTTTCTTGCACCCTTTCTTCGTTTACGCCCTTTTTGAACATCCTTCACACTTTTTTTTACAGCTTTTCGACTGATTCTTCCCATATTCCGCACGCCTCGTCCTTCTACAGCTTCTAGAATTCTCCCTCCTTCACATTTAAATACTTCAGCCACCCTTGCCATTCCTTTCCACATCTCTACTGCCCACATCCTTCGGTGAGACTTCATTGGAATCGAGTTTGCAAAACCTGATAACTGGTCTCTTGTAGAATATCATCACTGACTTCGTGGGGTCATTCGGATCTCCATGGACTACTTTCAGCATGAGCATTCTCAAGCATATTCGATTATAGCCTTCTCTTCCAGGCATTGTCTTCGATAAGGAGTCCAACATCTCCAACCTTGATCGGGTTGTCGCTTCTAGTGCCATTTTTGCCTCTTGTCTAACCACGGGAGGTATTCCTTCGACCATCGTTTCCAGAAGCAATCCGGTGAACTGGCTGTGCTTCCAGGACTTCTTAAACATTGTGTGCTTTTTCACTTCTCTTCTAAACTTGGGCTGTTGACCAGGAGATTTGTATACTCACATCGTTGTCTTCCGGTGAATTTGAGATATAAGTGGGCGGGTGGGAGTTGAGGATACCGATAACTTCTGCAAAGAATGTTGTTAGGGCGTTCTCCTGTGGGGTTGCTCGTTCCAGATTTTTTTACGAGTCCTACCATCCGTTCCCGGCGTCCTTCCATATGAGGTAAACGGGGGAACATAAACTTCCATGTTGTTCTTTTAGAGATACCGGACCAATTAAACTTAATTAATTTTTTTTCTGCATCAACAAAATGTTTCTCGTTGTCTCTACAGATTTCAGCAGGCTTTCCTCTGATGTTGATGAAGTCGATCATGTCGTTGGAGGCTAGTATGTCAGAAATTTCCAAGTGAATGGTAGTAATGGTACCATGGTACTCTGTGTACCCCGGTGCAGTAAAAGACTGGGTTTCTAGGACGAGTTCTTGCTTCAGGCAGCATTCCCATTTCCTTTTTTGCTATAGGTTGAAAACTCCACAGCACCTTGAGTTCTGTAAACCTTTCCTCTTCGCATCTTTTAATTTGCACCTCTTTGGCAAGTCCTATCATTTGCGGATAGAATTTTTTTCAAGATATCACATCGGTCTGTGGCAAACAACAATCTAATCCAATTAAAGAAGCTTTTGGGGAATAACACAAATGACATCACAAGCTGCTATCCAACTCCAATGTTCAATTCTTGAAGGTGGCGGCATTTCTGCAGACCGTTAATCTTCATCTTTTATCAAGAAATCTTCTCCATCTACCCAGCGATAATAATCGAAGTCTGCTGATTGGCTTGGTCTAGTTCCATAATTTGCCATGTCGAGCTTTGTGGGAATCCAGTGCCATTGGTTTACCTCTGAAAGGTCGGAAATTTCTCCACCCTCTTATCCACCCCTTGGAATTGTCCTGAATCCTTTCACGGAAGCAACACAAGATTTTAAAGCAACGAATGAAACTTTAATACTTTCCCCTGTATTTATTCTGAGGAGGGCGACTGAGTTTCAGTCGTGTTGTTGAAAATGTGGAGCTGAATTGACGTAGCATTCAAGATTGAGGTATTTTCGATCGAGCTTCAATGTTGAGACTTGTTCCAAATCCTGAATCCACTTCTTCCAATATGGCATAACTGCTTCCTGTACTTCGTCATCCCAATCTATGTTTGGGATCTCCAAACTAACTATAGGATTGACAATCCTTGCATCTTGCTTGGTGTAAGAAAAGCAAGGGATCGAAGATAGTCATGACAGAGCTTGACATTTCCCTTCTGGTTGGTAGTAGGTATTACGGTACTTTGGCTTCGGGAGACCGTGGGAAAATATTTCGGCAGTTGGTGTTGCAACGTCAAATTTTTGCAATTGGCCCGGGGCACGGGATGATATTTCGGCAGTTGTCCGGGGTTTGGGATCATATTTCGGTAATTGACCGGGGGTGCACGATCATATTGGATGCTGGACCTACCATCTTGGATGCTGGATCCACCATCTTGGATGCTGGACCCACCGTCTTAGATGTTTAAACTAAACTTGAAGCAATCTCTTACGGGGTCCTAATGTCTTTTGGAACGGAATTTAACTCTTGTTCTATTGTTCACTTTACGTAAATTTTCGGGTATTGCTTGTAATATAGGGTTGATGAGCAATTCCATTTAACTTACAAAAAACTCTTCACATACCTTATAAATTTATGGTTTATTTTTAGGGCTCTGCTCCACCAAGACAGTCATCTACGCATATCTGCTCTTGGATTGCTTTACTTGCAATCAGGAACCTTTCTTTGTATGTTTCAGCGTTGAAATTCTTGGTACGCAGAAAACCAAGGTAAATAGCACTCTCTTCCTTCTTTTCTACTGCTTGCGCCTAAACCGCACCCTTTGATATTTTCCGAACCGTTTCCGGTCGCATCCTCAGTGGATTTTGGGACAAGATATCCATTGTGCGAAGCCTTTTTTGAGCTATGTGGTAACTGAAAGCTAACTCAGACCGTCCACAGCAGTCCAGTTTCCCATCAACTGTCTTTCTTGTTTGTAGTTTCTTGAAGAATTTTCATAGCAATCTCATCTTCTTTACCTTTGGTTGTTGGAGCTGGTTTCACTCCAAAATATTCTTGGATGATGTGTTCTAAAATAGATATAATTTATCAATTGGGTCGTAAACTGCATACCAACTAAGTATACTTCTTATTAGTCCAGGCTATATAATATTTTTTTACAAAAAAAATTAGTTACCGGTTCAAACCGGGTTTTTCATGCTGGTGAAATGATTAGAAATTGGGGAGAAATAATTAAAACAGCTGATTTTTTCCGCGAGTGAAATCACGGGGGTTGAAAGGGGTTCATTTTGCAATTTGTGGCAAAACTACTAATTTTAGGCGAAAATGTTCAATTTAAAAGTTATATAGAAATAAAAAAATGAACAACTTTTGCATCTGCACTATTTACACATAATCTCCAATTTTCCAAAAGTACCGGAAAAACCTTTTTTTTTTCGATTTTTGTTCTTATTTTTACGAAAAAAATTCGTAGGGGTTTAAAATTTGGAGTAAAGATTGCTATTTTTATGATAAAAAAAGGATAATTTTTTGGGCCCGTAAAGTTGAACCCTTTCCGAGATCTCACGATTTCTAGAAAAACCACCTCGTTTTCAAGGGGGTAAAAATCTATTTTTTTATCGTACAAAGGTGCACGGTGTAGCAAAATTTTCGGGAAGACTTATATTTTAATAAACAAAAATAAAAAAAATATTATTCCTATAGCAAAAATTCGAGAAAATTGCCAAAAACTGGAAAAACAGTTTTAAGATATACATGGTTTTTGACATGATAAATTATACGTGTTGGAAGATTTGTTCGCTATTTCCCTACCATGTGAAAAACGAAATCTTAAAACTGTTCCCCCAGTTTTTGCCGCTTTTCTTAAAATGTTTCTATTGGAATAATGTTTTTTATTTTTGATTATTAAAATGTAAGTCCTTACGAAAATTTTGCTACCCCGCGCATCTCTCTACGATGGAAAAAAATAGATTTTTCATCCCCTTGAAAAAATGGTGTTTTTTTTTCAGAAATCGTGAGATCATGGAAATGGTTCAACTTTACGGATCCAAAAAATTATCTCCTTTTTTATCCTCCAAATTTCAAACACCTACGACTTTTTTTTCGCAAAAATAAGAATAAAAAACGAAAAAAACAGTTTTTCCGGTTTTTCTAGGAAAATTGGAGATTATGTGAAAATAGTGCTGATACAAAAGTTTCTCATTTTTTTAATCTCTCTAACTGTTACATTGAATTTTCGTCTAAAATTAATAGCTTTACCACAATTTGCAAATCACCACTTTCCACCCCCTTCAACACCTGGGATTTCACCCGCGAAAAAATTCAGCTGTTATAATTATTTTTTCCCAATTTCTAATAATTTCACCTGTCTGAAAACCACAGTTTCACCCGGTAACTAATTTTTTTTTAAATAAATTATTTTAGAGCTATTTAGCCTGGACTATATTGCTGCAGGGGTTATCCCAGAAGCCAATTCCACTCCTTGCATTTCCGGTTTTGATCAGAACACTTACTTGACGAATGGCCTGATTGAAGACAAAGAAAACACCACTTGTCTTCTTGAGCGCTGTTCCTTCATCTTGCGAAACTTTATGCAACTGTGACGCAGATGGTGCCATTGCATGTGCAGAAGCTGTCATTTCTTTTGCGATCTGAGTGAGGAAATCATTTGGACTTGATGACAATGTACATTTTCTCCTTTGTCTGCGTGGTTTTCATTCGAGGACATTCATAATGCTTCTTGATCTTCTTCAATCATATTTCTTCTTCATTGAAATATTTTCCCTTTTAAGCTTATTTACAAGCGTGAGGGATTCTTCTTCTAAGTCAGATTCTTGGTCAGATTTTGTAGTAGATGTTCCAGTCTGACTTGTTAAACTCGAAATTTAAGTGTTAAGTTGTCCCTTTTCTTCTAGCGATATCTTCTGTAAGCGTTGAGATATGTTACGTTTTTCTAACCTAGCCCTTAAACCCTTTCTCGAAGAGTGCGATGAGTTCCTTCTCTCCATTTTGGTTGAGGCCTTTTTTGTATCTTCTTTTTTACCTTTTCCTCTCTCTTTATGTCTTTTTTGTACCCTGTTCCGGTTATTGTCTTTTGCACCCCAACGAATTGCACTAACCCAACATATTTTTTGTAGAATTACGAGAAGCGTTCGAGGCCGAAGCCCAAGAAATAAAGAAACCTCGCCTTCTGCTGTCGGCCGCCGTACCCGTAGGTCCCGATAACATCAAGGGAGGCTACGACGTGCCGGCGGTCTCGTCCTACTTGGACTTCATAAATCTCATGTCGTACGATTTCCACGGTAAATGGGAGCGCGAAACCGGACACAACGCGCCCCTTTACTCGCCGAGCTCGGACAGCGAGTGGCGCAAACAGCTGTCGGTCGATTACGCGGCGAGCTTGTGGGTCAAGCTGGGCGCGCCGAAAGACAAGTTAATCATCGGTATGCCGACGTACGGTAGATCGTTTACTTTGTCGAACTCCGGCCGGTATAAGGTCAATTCGCCGGCGACGGGCGGCGGTAAGGAAGGGGTGTACACTAAGGAGAGCGGGTTTTTGGCTTACTACGAGGTGTGCGAGATGTTGAGGAATGGCGCTTCTTACATTTGGGATGATGAGATGAAGGTTCCGTACGCCGTGCAAGGGGATCAGTGGGTCGGTTTTGATGATGAGCGTTCGATCAGGCACAAAATGAAGTGGATTAAAGACAACGGGTATGGTGGCGCTATGGTTTGGACCGTTGACATGGACGACTTCTCCGGGAAAGTTTGCGGTGGCGATGTCAAGTACCCTTTAATAGGCGCTATGAGGTGAGTTTTTCGCCGTGTTGCAAACGACTTAATTTCCACCCCAATCTCAGGGAAGAGCTTCGTGGAATATCACGAGGTAAGGATGCCAAAGATGTGGACTGGGAGAAAGTAGCTGGATTTGAAGAGGAAGAGGAGGAAGAGGTGATTGAAAAACCAGCTCCCGTTAAAATTTCCGCTTCCGAAGCACTCAACCGAGTGAGAAAGCCGAATAAGAAGTACACGATTAAATCTTCAGCCGTTGACAAGAACAGTAAGTCAGTGTGGATCATTCGCAACGTTACATTTAATTTTTAGGCCGATCCGCGCAAATATTTTGTTACATCACGAGCTGGTCACAAAAGAGGCCCGGGCTTGGTCGCTTTACTCCCGACAACATCGATCCCAAACTGTGCACACACATCGTTTACGCCTTCGCCACGTTAAAGGATCACAAACTGGCAGAAGCTAGTGACAAAGATGAGGAAATGTACGAGAAGGTAATCGCGCTCAGAGATAAAAATCCGGATCTGAAGATTCTGCTCGCGATAGGAGGCTGGGCCTTCGGCTCTACGCCGTTCAAGGAACTAACGGGAAATGTGTTCAGAATGAACCAGTTTGTGTACGATGCCATCGAATTGCTGCGCGATTATAAGTTTAACGGGCTCGATGTTGATTGGGAGTACCCCCGCGGGTCCGACGATCGTGACGCTTACGTTAACCTTCTAAAAGAGCTGCGTTTGGCGTTTGAGGGCGAGGCTAAGACCAGTGGACAGCCCAGGCTGCTACTCACGGCCGCGGTACCGGCATCATTCGAGGCAATCGCCGCTGGATACGACGTGCCGGAGATCTCCAAGTATTTGGATTTTATCAATGTGATGACGTACGACTTCCACGGGCAATGGGAACGAACAGTCGGTCACAACTCGCCCCTTTTCCCGCTGGAGAGCGCTACCAGTTATCAAAAGAAATTAACCGTAGATTACTCGGCAAGGGAGTGGGTGAAGCAAGGCGCTCCCAAGGAAAAATTAATGATCGGAATGCCTACGTACGGGCGAAGTTTTGAATTGGTGAATATGTCCCAGTTCGACATAGGCGCCCCGGCCTCCGGTGGCGGTAAACCTGGACAATTCACATCGGAATCTGGTTTCATGAGCTATTACGAAATATGCGATTTTCTACAAGTCGAAAATACGACACTCGTGTGGGATAATGAGCAACAAGTCCCCTTCGCTTATCGCGAGGATCAGTGGGTCGGTTTTGATGACGAAAGAAGTTTAAAAACGAAGGTGAGTTCGATGTTACGTCTTATTAGATAACCAAGACTTGTTCCAGATCGCTTGGTTGAAAGAAGAAGGCTTTGGAGGAATCATGATCTGGTCCATTGACATGGATGATTTTCGAGGACATTGTGGAGGATTAAAGTATCCTTTAATTGCCTCAATGAAGCAAGAGCTGGCCGGTTACAAAGTTAAGCTGTCTTACGATGGTCCATTTGAAAGCTCAAACCCGAACGGACAGTACACCACTAAGGATCGTAAGTATCTCCCACGGTTAACCTCATACCAACACGCCACCGTTACAGCAAACGAGGTGGTGTGCGAGGAGGAAGACGGCCATATCAGTTACCACCGCGACAAATCCGACTGTACCCATTACTTCATGTGCGAAGGCGAAAGGAAGCATCACATGCCTTGTCCGGTTAATTTGGTCTTCAACGCCGACCAAAACGTCTGCGATTGGCCCGAAAACGTAATAGGATGCGAGCAGCATACCCAATCACCTCCAACTAACTAAATTTGAGTCGAATTAGAAAATTTAAAATACCAAAAGAAAGTCTCTCTAAACAAGAAGTCACTGCCATAAATTTTGCGTTTTATTCGTCGCGAACAGTACGGGAAAAAAGGCAGTCCGCGTGTAGATATACTGAGTGTTAGTGATATTTGAGACTTATACAATTATCGATGTTTTGTAAAATAGTGTTTCGGTAATCCTTATTCGTAAGTATAATTATGTATTATTTATTAATTACGCCGAATTGTACACTTTTAATACGATTTATGTAGAGTAAGAGAATTACGTTAAGTTTTAGAGATATTTATGTAGTAGGTACCTTCATCAATTTACTTTGTAAATACAAGTCTACCAACACGAGAACCTTTTTTAACAAAAACCCCATTCCTCCATGCCAATGAGCATGTTAATTACACGAATCTGGCGTAATTACCCAATTCAATTACGTTTCATTTCAACTTTCTAATACAAATACGCGTACCTATTCATTAAATATTCGTTACCATAGGCATTTAGCTACACTGAACACAAGAGTCTCTCTCTGCTTTTACTATTCTTTACACGTTTTACTTTATAAATCTAGACTAACGTGACCCTTAACCTTACAATAAGGAATGGGAGCCACATAATTATGAAACAATTGAAAAACAACAAGAAGTAGAGAACAAAGACGAAGGTAATAGAAAAAAAGGAAACTAGTCGAGATAAAAATTACGATTTGTATTGAAAACATTTGTAATATTTATGCATTGTCTGGAAATAAAATTTAAATTTTCCCAAGCTGTAGTCAGGTAGTTAAGTGTACTCGACAAAAGTGCAATGGACGATTGTTACAAATGTAATTACAAACTTTCTACAAAATGACGCAACTTTAAAAAGAGAATAACATTTATTTTTGGAGACGAATTGCAGGGTACTTTATAAATTATTCAAAAATAATCTGTGAAAGGAATAAAAGTATTTGTTATAGGTACTATGCATGTAAAGGTTAATTTTTTTCAAACTTACGTAATTTTAATCTAACAGAGACTTTATTTGTAGAGGGTAATTTCCATATAGATAATAATCTATATTTGGGGCATCACAAAAAGATTACAACCCTGTTGTGTATTTTTTTTGGTTCTATACCACTAATTTCTTCCTGTTTAATGATGTGATATATAGTGAAGCAAATAGTACATATTTCTGTACAAACAAAATATTAATTAAAAACCTGATTGGTGTAAGGATACCTACACATAATTTTCAGTTATTCAGAACATTGTTTCTGAAATTCGTTGAGTCTTGTTCGTAGCTTGAAACTCGTGCTCATTGTCATCCTAGAGTGGTAAACTACAAATTCGAGTAAGGGCTGTTTTCACACCATTCTTCAACTTTACACTCTCACAATCCCGTCGTTTCCAGGGTGAATCGCTACTATTTTACCCAATTGCCATTTGCCAATGCAATGGAGGAAGATTATTCGCGGATCAGAACCATGGGGCCAATTTTGATTTGTGGTCGAGTCGTGGACTTTCATTTCCTACGGCCTTGCAATCCAGTTAAATATTCGATTGACACAATCAATTAGTAAACGTTATCTAAGCGGTGTAGTTGTCCACATTGTAAAGTCACCTACGATAAGGGCCAGTTTCATTCATTTTAATCCGCATGTTTAAACAGTGTTACTGTTGATTGGTACGCATTTAATACAAACAAGTGATTCTGACACATAGTCCAGTCTATGTAATATTTTTGACAAAAAAAATTAGTTACCGGTTCAAATCTCGTTTTTCATACAGGTGAAATGATAAGAAATTATGGAATAATAATTAACAGCTGAATTTTTCTGCCGGTGAATTCCCGGCGGTTGAAAAGGGTGGAAAGTGGTATTTTGCATTTTGTGGCAAAACTATTAGTTTTAGGCGAAAATTTTCAATATAAAAGTTATAGGGAATAAAGAAATGAACGACTTTTGTGTCTACACTATTTTCACCTAACCTCCAATCCTAGAAATACCAGAAAAACTGTATTTTTCGTTTTTTATTCTTATTTTTACGAAAAAAAAGTCGTAGGGGTTTGAAATTTGAAGGAAACGTAAAATGCTACTACTGATAAAAAAGGGCCCGTAAAGTTGAACCGTTTCCGAGATCTCACGATTTCTGAAAAAAACACCTCTATTTTAAGGGGATGAAAAATCTATTTTTTTCATCGTACAGAGGTGCGTGGGGTAGCAAAATTTTTGGGAAGACTTATATTTTAATAAACAAAAATAAAATAATATTATTCCTATAGAAAAACTTCCAGAAAATCGCCAACAACTCGAAAAACTGTTTTTAGATATACCTACACGGTTTTTGACATGATAAATCAACGTGCTGGATGATAATAAAGATTTTTTCGAAATCTGTCTTCTTGCTTCTCTTTAATGTTGCTAAAATATTCACTTCTGTTTCCTTATACTCAACTGTTTTAAAACATCTTTATTATTTCTTTTTTCTGCATTTTTACCGTGATAAAAGCAAATTCGAAGTAAAATGGAATTATTTTGCTTTCTGAACAATTTGATTTTGTTCACTGACTGAGGCAGGACCCTATTTTATAGCTGATGCAATTGCGTTGGACCTGTTGATCAACTTGCAAAATCTGCAATAAGAACGTTAGTAATAAATAAATAATTTGAAATATAAAACCTGAAATAAATTTCATGAGGATCCTAATCATAATTCCTGTAAATTAACGATCAATAGGTCCAGCTTAATCCCAACAGCTGCAAAACAGGCAGGAAGAAGAGTTAGTGAACAAAAACAAATTGTTCAGGAAGCAAAAGAATTCGATTTTACTTCGAATTGCTTTTATTGTGGTAAAAATGTAGAAAAAATAAATAATAAAGATGTTTAATTAAGGCAGTTGGGCACTAAGAAAGAAAAGAAATATTTTAGAAACATTAGAGAGGAGAGAGAAGACAGATTTCAAAAGCTCTTTATTAGCACGGATCCAATGTCAAAAACCGCGTATATCTTAAAACTGTTCCCTCAGTTTTTGCCGCTTTTCTTTAATAGATTTTTCACCCCCTTGAAAAGAGGTGGTTTTTTCAGAAATTGTGAGATCTCGGAAACGGTTCAACGTTACGGGTCCAAAAAATTGTTTCCTTTTTTATCATACAACAAGCTATGTTTCCTCCAAATTTCAAACCCCTACTATTTTTCGCAAAAATAAGAATAAAAAATGAAAAAAACAGTTTTTCTAGGAAAATTGGAGGTCATGTGTAACTAGTGCAGCTAAAAGTTTTAAATTAAAAATTTTCTCCCAAAAAAATTAATAATTTTGCCACGATTTGCAAAACTCCACTTTCTTCTCTTTTCAATCCCCGGGACTTCATTAACAAAGGTTGACCCTTTAGATTCTTCAGCTGCTCTTTGCCAATCACATTGGGATGACGTTGTCCACCAATCCCCATGTTTTCTTCAGTTTATCTCCTTCAGAAATAGAGTAAGCACGGCTGATCGTTCATGCAAAAGAACGAATTTCGAAGGCATTTTGCGTCCCGTTGAAATGGTGATTTGTTGTTGAACGCATTAGATGAGAATCGATGCCACCAACCGTCCCTTCGTGTTTCCGCGAAACAGATGAGTATGCGTTCTAATGATATCTGTTATTCTTATTTCAAATAGAACGCGAAGCACGATATACAAGGAAGTTCAGGACAGAATACAATGCTGTTTCTATAGAAACGATGCAACTAAGCTTGCTATTTTTGACGTCTAAGTTGTCAGAAGCTTTACATTTAAATGGCTTCTGTTTTATTATACACGACGATAAATGGAAACTAACCATCTCGTGAAAATATCCCTTGATCATCTTGTATATTAAATAACTATTAGTCATCGTTTGTGAAACCGAGCAACAGTTGATTATTGGTACTTGAAACTTCGATCGGTGCCTTTTGTGGAAAATAATAACCGCTTAGAAAAGAAAATTTATTCATGCTAGCACCCAAGTTTGATAAGTATTAACTTTATACAGCTTACTACCTACGCGTAATTCTGTATCGTTTTGAAATTTCGTACCCCGAAGGGCTATAATCTGAAGACCTCCCATCTCGGCCAAAGCATCAAGAGTCTGTATTTTGGCGTTTTCCAAACTGATAATGTAAAGCAAATCTAAACCATTAAAGGCACCAACGTCGACCTCGCTCAATTCGTTTTCATTTAAGATGAGTTGCTCCAAACTCTTCAGACCGGTAAAGACATCGGTTTTTAAGCGCGAAAGGTTATTCTTCGTCAAATCCAGATCGTAACAACGGTCCAATCCGGTAAAACTGCCCTTAACCAATGACCTTATCTGATTGTTTCCCAACTTGAGATTTCGCAGCTCTCTTAAGCCTTGAAAGATGTCGGCTTGGAGTGAGGTGATCTTGTTTCCATTCAACAGTAAACGGCTAAGTTTACTCAAATCGCCAAAAATTGCATCGGGTAAGTCTTCAATTTGATTATTTTGCAATAGAAGCTCGCCCAATTGATCGAGATGCTTAAACACGGCCTCGTGAAGGGTTACGAGCGAGTTGTTACTAAGGTCCAGAGTGTTTAGGTCTTTTAAGTTGTGGAAAGCCCTCGAGTCAACTTCAGCGATTTTGTTGTTTTGTAGGAACAGCGTAATTAAGTGTTTCAGTGGTTGAAAGCTTCCACCTAACGCTTTCAATTGGTTATCTTCGAGGTAAAGGTTGACGATTTCTGGGCAATGCACGAAAATGTCGTCGGGCAGTGTTTTGATGCGATTGTTGCTTAGAGTAAGTGATTTTAAGTCGCCTAAGCTCGAGAATGCAAGTGGTTCTAGTTCCTCCAAAATGTTTCCGTGTAAATTCAATATCTCGATACTGGGTGTGTTAGCAAACATTTCGTTAGTTACCTTTTTAAGTAGATTTTTGCTCAAATGTAGCGACCTGACGGAACTCGAAACGATCTTAAACTGTTCGAGTTGGTTCCGTTTGAAACTGATGACCATCAAGCTGTCCAGGCCATCAAACACACGTTCAGGAATATGGCTGATTAAATTCTCATCGAGATTAAGAACTTTTAACGAACCAAATCCATTGAAAGTACCTTCTTGAATTGCTGTCAAGTTGCGATTCAACAAAAACACCTTTGAAATTGAAGTTCGCTCGAAGATGCTGGGAGGTTTTGGATCAAGTCCATCTTCTTCATGCACGATTTCGGATACGCCATCGGTGGTGCTCACCTCTTGAAAGGAAAGAATGTTATTAGCGTAACTAAATTTGCCGTACTCTTCGTGCTGAAGTGTTGACGGTAGTACGCCTAGTAGTAAAACCAAAATCCAGAACATGGCACTGAAAACACACATTTGAAAAAACACCGAATCTGACGAAGCAACTTACGTATTTAAGTTGATTTTGTTGTTATTAGTAAGTGAGAAAGTCTTTAGCATATGAAAGTTATCAAGTGATAATAGTATCAAAGGGTATCAAAGTGCATGGGACAATTAATACGACGGCTGCCTCTGCTATCAGTAACAAAACAAGTTGATATCATCTAATGACTGAAAATAATCCTTGAACGTAATGTTCACCTACTGTATCAGAGGTGTGCCATGCAAAGTTTAGAAATCGTACTTAGTACCGTACCGTTTACCGTGGTTTTATGCTCATTTTGTGCTGTTTTTTGTCGTATAAAACATATAGAAAACCCCCACCACGTTCTTATATTCACAAACTGGGTTGTTTTGATTTTGAATTGTATGCAATTTATTATTATTATTATTATTGTCAACTTACCAAATACGGCAACGTTTTTGGATCGCAAATGCATACGTGGTATAAAATAATGTCGAAAATATACAGTTTTAAAATGCCTATAGGTACCTAAATATACGCATAAAACGATCGTGTATGATACGAAAAAATGAGATCGTATAAAGTACGTATCCTTCTACCTTGTTTCAGAGAATTCGGGTCATTTATATGCGTATTTTTAGAGCAAGTAAGCAAACCAAAGTTTATTTATCTACTTATGTTCAACATTTGTTTCGTTAGAATCTGTGGGATAGTTGCTTGTAACCAGGAATGATAAATTACAAATCTTGAATGATGGAATCAAAAAAGCGGCAAGTCGGGTTTCGAACGGCAACAGATTAGTACAGTTTTGGAATTGAAAGATAAAAGGCAGAATGGAATGGAAAATGAACCATTCGTGAAATAACTCTTTGAAGTTCGAGACTACGTTTTCCAATAGCTGAAGATATTCCATGATTATGGGGAGGACATCCCATAGACTTTATCAAGTTAATTCCAGAAAAATTGTGGAAATAAAATCATGTTCAGTGCAAAGGAAACACAATTCACATTTGCTAAAATCCAAGTTTTGTAGATTCCTGAATAATGGATATGAGATCTTCTAGGACGACTTCGTAATCACCAGACAAAGCACCAACATCCAGTAGCATACTGCCTGCATTACGGCATTCGTCTAAACTGCTGTAGTACCATTGAATTTATAACTATTATACATTCAATGGTAGTGCCTAACGATAAATTGTAACATGAAACACTTCTAGAGCTCATATTCAACTGCCATACAGTTTAATCTACCCTAAGATTCCCACTATTTTAAATAACTAACACGAATGCCCTCAATGGTTGTAAAGATTGCGAAGTCTGTGTTTCTTTATCTAGATGTAAATACATGCGACCTAAACATAAATCCAATTCTTTTTTAAATAAATTAGCATTGTTACGAACTATGGGATAATCGGAGAGTCTGCACTGCTTCATTTGGGTGTATCGGTCTTTATGATATACGCCTTGATTGCGAAGACGGCCGACAAGCATTTTCTTTATGACTTCATGAATACGTTCCTTGGGAAATGATTATTAACAAACAATGGTACCTACGTCTTCTTTGAATTAGTAAATGAGCAGGGTAATATAACTAAGTGCAAATGAGAAGATTTATAATTATGCTATTGACAATCGTGTGCTGGTGATTTTTCAAATTGTATGCTAAGATACGCATTTATGCAATCCCTTCCTTTCTCGGTCTCCTCCATAATCAGCATCACAGAACCCTTCAAGATCATCACAACAACGCTTGTACAATACTCTGGGTTCTGGGTTCCTTTTATGTAGTTCAAGAGTCCGGTCTTGAAGCTACAGCTTTAAATAGAGAAGTGACTAAATAGCTTCACGGTGTGAAACCTTGGTCTCTGTCAATGTGGGT
The DNA here is from genome assembly GCF_008802855.1 of Photinus pyralis. Classification (NCBI taxonomy): domain Eukaryota; kingdom Metazoa; phylum Arthropoda; class Insecta; order Coleoptera; family Lampyridae; genus Photinus; species Photinus pyralis. Next base: position 46,781,369 of record NW_022170511.1, read on the forward strand.
GCATAAACTTTTTGTTCCCAAATAACCTTCATTCAAACACAATTGAGCATTTTATCATGGTGTCGAATTAGCCTAAAAATCACTATTGGGATGGAAAACTTGTTTATGAAATTGGTTCTTTCTGTCTGTCCGTCGGTCCGCCGCGGACTGTTAAAATAAAGAGAGAGATTTGTTAATTTTTCGGAAAGTTTGGATAAATTCTTGGATGAACAATTAACGCAATAGGAGTAACAGTAATATTTAAAAATTGTTTTCCCGAAATCGTCTTTTTTCAACGGTCCCCTCGGAATGATTTTTTCTCAATTTTAATATTTTCTTAGTTTCATAAGTGGAAGTACTTTCCCTTCCCCTAAAGTTTTAAAGGGAACTGCACCACCCCTTTTTTCACCGTAACATATACACTGTGAGCGAGATAAGAAGGGCCACTATTAGCATAGAAACGATAAGAGATACCAAATTTATTAAAAAGGAAACAAGTTGCTCAAACAAATGTCTAAGAAGATAGTGTTTAGAAATCTCTGAAAACATTTTCTGTTTTTTTAAAAATTTAAAAAAATCCGATTTGTTGATTTTACGAATTATTTTTTGACCTAAAGCCAATAACCAATGAGATTTCCCCACAGCAACTTATAATGCTCTTGCTAATTTTTGAATTCGACGTTTCGTCTTTGCGGAACCATCAACTTTATTTTTTAGATACAATGCTTTCAGTCATTGATGATTTCAGCTTGTTTGGTTACTGATAGCAGAGGCAGCGGTCGTATTGTCCCATGCACTTTGATACCCTTTGACACTATTATCACTTGATAACTTTTATATGTTAAAGACTTTCTCACTTGCTAACAACGACAAAATCAATTTAAATACGTAAGTTACTTCGTCTGATTCAGTGTTTTTCAAATGTGTGTTTTCAGTACCATGTTCTGGATTTTGGTTTTACTACTAGGCTTACTACCGTCAACACTTCAGCACGAAGAGTACGGCGAATTTAGTTACGCCAATAACATTCTTTCCTTTCAAGAGGTGGGCACCACCGATGGCGTATCCGAAATCGTACATGAAGAAGATGGACTTGATCCAAAACCTCCCAGCATCTTCGAGCGAACTTCAATTTCAAAGGTGTTTTTGTTGAATCGCAACTTGACAACAATTCAAGAGGCACTTTCAGTGAATTTGGTTCGTTAAAAGTTCTTAATCTCGATGAGAATTTAATCAGCCATATTCCTGAACGTGTGTTTGATGGCCTGGACAGCTTGATGGTCATCAGTTTCAAACGGAACCAACTCGAACAGTTTAAGATCGTTTCGAGTTCCGTCAGGTCGCTACATTTGAGCAAAAATCTACTTAAAAAGGTAACTAACGAAATGTTTGCTAACACACCCAGTATCGAGATATTGAATTTACACGGAAACATTTTGGAGGAACTAGAACCACTTGCATTCTCGAGCTTAGGCGACTTAAAATCACTTACTCTAAGCAACAATCGCATCAAAACACTGCCCGACGACATTTTCGTGCATTGCCCAGAAATCGTCAACCTTTACCTCGAAGATAACCAATTGAAAGCGTTAGGTGGAAGCTTTCAACCACTGAAACACTTAATTACGCTGTTCCTACAAAACAACAAAATCGCTGAAGTTGACGCGAGGGCTTTCCACAACTTAAAAGACCTAAACACTCTGGACCTTAGTAACAACTCGCTGGTAACCCTTCACGAGGCCGTGTTTAAGCATCTCGATCAATTGGGCGAGCTTCTATTGCAAAATAATCAAATTAAAGACTTACCAGATGCAATTTTTGGCGATTTGAGTAAACTTAGCCGTTTACTGTTGAATGGAAACAAGATCACCTCACTCCAAGCCGACATCTTTCAAGGCTTAAGAGAGCTGCGAAATCTCAAGTTGGGAAACAATCAGATAAGGTCATTGGTTAAGGGCAGCTTTACCGGATTGGACCGTTGTTACGATCTGGATTTGACGAAGAATAACCTTTCGCGCTTAAAAACCGATGTCTTTACCGGTCTGAAGAGTTTGGAGCAACTCATCTTAAATGAAAACGAATTGAGCGAGGTCGACGTTGGTGCCTTTAATGGTTTAGATTTGCTTTACATTATCAGTTTGGAAAACGCCAAAATACAGACTCTTGATGCTTTGGCCGAGATGGGAGGTCTTCAGATTATAGCCCTTCGGGGTACGAAATTTCAAAACGATACAGAATTACGCGTAGGTAGTAAGCTGTATAAAGTTAATACTTATCAAATTTGGGTGCTAGCCCGCCTAGTATGAATAAATTTTCTTTTCTAAGTGGCTATTATTTTCCACAAAAGCCACCGATCGAAGTTTAAAGTACCAATAATCAACTGTTCCTCGGTTTCACAAACGATGACTAATAGTTATTTATTATACAAGATCGATCAAGGGATATTTTCACGAGATGGTTAGTTTTCCATTTATCGTCGTGTATAATAAAACAGAAGCTATTTAAATGTAAGGTTTCTGCTAACTTAGACGTCAAAAATAGCAAGCTTAGTTGCATCGTTTCTATAGAAACAGCATTGCATTATGTCCTGAACTTCCTTGTATATCGTGCACCGCGTCCCATTTGAATTAAGAATAACAGATATCATTAGAACGCATACTCATCTGTTTCACTTAATCTACTCTTGCGGTTAGAGTGATCACTATATCTACATTTAGCACATCACCTCAGCTGCTTATCACTTTCAAGACGGCTTTGCGGAAACATGAAGGAACAACAAATCACCATTTGAACGGGACGCAAAATGCCTTCGAAATTCGATTTTTTGCATGAACGATCAGCCGTGCTTGCTCTATTTCTCAAGGAGATAAACTGAACAAAAAATGGAGATTGGTGGGCAACGTCATCCCAGTGTGATTAGCAAAGAGCAGCTGAAGAATCTAAGGATCAGCCTTTGTTAATGAAGTCCAATGTAATAAAGCATCATACAGAGCCACATCTAGAGCTTATATTCAACTGCCATACAGTTTAATCTACCTACTATTTTAAATAACTAACACGAATCATGCCCTCAATGGTTGCAAAGATTGCGAAGTCTGTGTTTCTTTATGTAGATGCGACCTAAAAACAAATCCAAATCTTTCTTAAATAAATTAGCATTGTTACGAACTATGGGAAAATCGGTCAACACGCACTGTTAGTTGCAATGCTTCATTTGGGTGTATCGGTCTATGTGATATACGCCTTGATTGCGTGTATTTTGGTGTATACAATCTTAGGGATTAGGAATCAATTAGTCACTTGGTTTCGATGTGTCCTGTTCGTTTTAAGGTTAACAGGACCTCCTGTGGTACCGCTGTTTGGAAACCTACTTTCAGTCAGAAGTGGAACTGGTATTAGTATATCGTGTGTCTTAATTTTAAAATCCTCTACACATGTCCATTGCAGAATTCATAAAATTCCTAATAGCTCTACGAAAGTATGAACGGTCGTTGTTGGGACTGTGGATTTCTGTTCTACCTGCCGTTGGTGTCGGTGATCCGAAACACATCCAGATCATACTCTCGAGCACGAAGACGGCAGGCAAGAATTTTTTTTATGAGTTCATGCATACGTTCCTTGGGAAAGGATTATTAACAAAAAATGGTACGTCTTCTTTGAATTAGTTTATGAGAAGGGTAATTGGAGTCGTTTTTACATAACAAAGTGCGAATAACAAGATTTATATTTATGCTATTGACAATATTGTGTTCTGGTGATTTTCCAAATTGTCTGCTAAGATACGCATTTATGCAATCCCTTCCTTTCTCGGTCCCCTCCATAATCCGCATCACAGAACGCTTCAAGATCATCACAATTACAGCCCTTTGAATTTTCTTTCGAAATTGGTTTCTAGTCTATAACGTTTGATTGAGAAGTCTGATCGAAAAAGTACGAATTGTTTTGGATTCTACGCACCAAAATTAATAAGAAAAAGTGTTTTCCCGGGAAATTTTGGTGCAGTCGATTTTTGGTAAAAATGCCTTTTTTTGAGCCCCGAAAAAAAAATTGTCTCAGATCGACACGGGAAAAAATTTTCTTATAGAATGTGGCCTGCCGAATCCATAATTTCAAACAGTTCAAAGATTGGGCTACTAGTTCAAAAGTTACAGCCCTTTGAATTTTCTTTTCTAAATTGGTTTCTAGTCAATAACTTTTGATTGAGAAGTCTGAACGAAAAAGTACGAATTGTTTTGGATTCTACGCCCCAAAATTAATAAGAAAAAGTGTTTTCCCCAGAAGTTTTGGTGCAGTCGATTTTTGGTAAAAAAGGAAGGTTATACACTGCCTTTTTTTGAGCCCCGAAGAAAAAATTGTCTCAGATCGATCCGGAAAAAAAATTTCCTTATAGAATGTGGCCTATAGATCCATAATTTCAAACAGATCAAAGATAGGGCTACTAGTTCAAAAGTTACAGCCCTTTGAATTTTCTTTCGAAATTGGTTTCTAGTCCATAACTTTTGATTAAGAAGTCTGATCGAAAAAGTACGAATTCTTTTGGATTCTACGCACCAAAATTAATAAGAAAAAGTGTTTTCCCGAGAAATTTTGGTGCAGTCGATTTTTGGTAAAAAAAGAAGGTTATACACTGCCTTTTTTTGAGCCCCGAAGAAAAAATTGTCTCAGGTCGACCAGGAAAAAAAATTTTCTTATAGAATGTGGCCTGTAGAATCCATAATTTCAAATAGTTCCAAGATTGGGCTACTAGTTCAAAAGTTACAATTCACAATGATACTTATACAACACTCTAGGTTCTGGGTTCCTTTTAGGTATAGTTCAATAGTCATTTCACCAATCCATTTTCTTTACGCTAGAAAATTAAGCTTTCTTCAAGGAAATCCGACGCAAAACAAATGTCCGGTCTTGAAGTTATAGCTTTACATAGAAGCGAGTAAATAGCTTCTCGGTGTGGAACCTTGGTCTCCATAACTCCTGCACGTGAAAAACCGTATTATAATGGCAAAAAACGTAAAAAAAAGCTGTATCTTTTGCTAGACTAGTACGATTTTCAATTTTCTGGGAGATTTCGATTCTATACGTCAAAATCTGACAGAATTGTCGTTATACAATGAGATCGCTTCGGCACGTGGAAGGTTATAAGTATAATAATGGAAAAAAAATTCAAAAAACGCTGTATCTCTTGCTAGTCTAATACGATTTTCAATTTTGTGGGCGATTTGGGTTCTACAGCTCAAAATTAAAAAGAATTGTCGTTATACAATATGATCGCTTCAGTACGTGAAAGGTTATAAGTATTATAATGAAAAAAAAGCAAAAAGCACGCTGTATCTTTTGCTAGTCTAGTACGATTTTCAATCTTCTGGGCGATTTGAATCCTACAGGCCAAAAAATATTCTAAGCTATAAATTCAAGTTTCTTGAAGGCTTATCCTTATCATACGATCCGGAAAAATAACCGGCAAAGTTCCCAGGGAAAACGCATTCAAAAGGCAGTTGGAACTTGCGTACGAAATCCAGTAACGTGATGAGAATTTCAGGGCATGAATGGAAAACCCATCGTAAATTCATACAACCGTGCTTTCACAAGAGAGTTTTGGAACAATTCATCCCAACGTTTAAAGAATCGTCTGATCTCTTGGTGGAGAAGCTGAGTAACAAGAACGAGGTTAATATCACCACCTACATTAATGAATGCGTTCTAAATATTATACACTGTAATTGGTAACATCTCCACTTACAACAAACAGCTTAATCTTATTTTTAGGCGCGTTTCTGGGAATACCTGTTAGAGATCAAACCGCTAAGAAAAGTTCCCCGTTCAATAAGTGAGCTTCCTCATGGCATACCGAATTTTCCTCAACTGTTACTGTTGTAGGGGCCAGCTCGTTTTGCTTCAACGACTAATACGGCCGTGGTACATGCTAGACTTTATATACCAATTTTCCTCAATTTCTAAAAGCGAGTCAAACCAGCAATTGACTCTGCAACAGTTTGTCAAGCAGGTGAGTCCGAAATTGAGACACATGCCTTCTAACAACATCGTTTATTGTTTAAGACCTTAGACTCACGTCGCAAAGCAACCAATAAAGGAAAAATGTGTTTGTTGGAATATTTCTTGGAAATTTCCGAAAAACACTCGCAGTTCTCCGAAGAAAACGTCATAGACGAGATCTGCACTTTTATGCTTGCCGTAACGGACTAATCCAAGCAGAAGCCAAACGTTGGTAACTTTGGCAGTTTTCAGGGCCAGGATTCGGTCGGATCAGCCGTGTCGTTCACGTTGTACTGTTTGGCGAAGCATGCTGAAGTACAGGAGAAGGTAGTGGAGGAGATGAATAGAGTATTTAAGGATCACCCTGGAATAAGCATGGAGAGTTTGGACGATTTGGTGTATATGAAGCAATGCATTAAGGAGTCATTACGGCTTTATCCAAGCGTTCCAGTGATCGCTCGAAAATTAGTTGAAGACGTTCAAATCGGTAAGATTTTTTGTACAACGCGGATTCTGTCTGACTTGTGCCCAGTACTGAAACAGGTTAGAACATTTGTAGGATACTGTTGTTCTTGAGTGTCAAACGCATTCAAATCTTAATCTGTTCCTAAATTTTAGATAAATACAAGTTACCCGCTGGTTTAAACGTACTTATAAGTCCAATTACAACGCACAGATTGGAATATTACTACCCCAATCCTCACAAGTTTGATCCTGATCGGTTTTCATCCGAAAACGAGGCAACCCTACATCCCTACGCGTTTTTACCGTTTAGCACGGGACCGAGGAATTGTATCGGTAAGTTCGCGTTTCTATTTCAACGATTAATTTTCTTTCAAGGTTACGAATTTGCCTATTTGGAAATGAAGACAATGATTGCAACGGTTCTAAGGAATTTTAAAATTACTCTCCCTAGGGACTATGATTTGGAACCGTCGTATAGGGTTACGTTAAGGGCTAAAGGGGGAATTAAATTGCATTTAATACCACGACAATGAAATCATACAGCGGTTTAGTTTTGCTGTGATTTTTGTCGCTGATTTGGTACATACAGTATGTAATAAATAGCTGGCGGGGGCATGAATAAAGTTAAAGTACTATTGAAAGGCCTTGGCCTCTACTAATATTTTTAATTCTTGACTAGTTTCTAGGTAACTGAATAGGAATCAGCTTGTGGGAATAACTTCTATTCGTATAATGCGTTACAACTTGATTCGGGCCGATAACATGTAAATTACTATGTAAATGTGGGTACATAAACTTTTTGTTGCCAAATATCCTTAATTCAAACACAATTGAGCATTTTATCATGATGCCGAAGTAGCCTAGAAATGACTATTGGGATGGAAAACTTGTTTATGAAATTGGTTCTCTCTGTCTGTCCGTCGGTCTTAAAATAAAGAGAAGTATTTATTAATTTCTCGGAAAGTTTGGATGAATTCTTAGATGAACAATTAATGCAATAGGAGTAACAATTGTTTTCCCGAAATCGTCTTTTTTCAACGGCCCCCTCGGAATGATTTTTTCTTAATTTCAATATCTTCTTAGTTTCATAAATGGAAGTAGTTTCCCTTCCCATAAAGTTTAAAGGGAACTGCACCCCAACTTTTTTCAGCGTAACATACACTGTAAGCGAGATAAGGAAGGCCACTATTAGGATTTTAGAAACGGTAAGAAATACAAAATTGGTTAAATGGAAGAAAAGTTGCTCAATCAAATGTCTAAGAAGATAACGTTTAAAAATCTCCGAAACATTTTCTGTTTTTTTTAAATATTTTAAAAAAATCTGATTTGTTGATTTTGCGAACCATTTTTTGAACTAAAGCTAATAACCAATGAGATTTCCCCACAGCAACTTATAATGATCTTGTCAATTTTTGAATTCGACGTTTCGTCTTTGCGGAACCATCAACTTTATTTTTTAGATGCACTCCTACTTTTCCGATACTTTAATTATTTATAGTACTTTATGGTTTAATGTGGTTTAGCTTTTTCGGTCTTAATTAAGAAAGGGTTTCTGTGAGAGAAAATGAAACATCCTCCCAAGTGAAGCTTTCCTGGATTAGAAAACAAAATTAGTAGAGAAAATAATTAATTATTATACAGTTAATTATTGAATTATATAGGAGGGACATATTAGACATAAGAGTTAGAAGAGGGCCAGAAATTTACAGTGATCCTTAACTGGTAGAAGCGAAAATACAAAAAAAAACCAAGAGAAGCAAAAACTAAAGAGAAACTTGCAAAAAACAAACGAAACAATAAAGTCATATAGTCTAACGGATAAGAAAATAGCAAGTGTATACGGTGGACCTAAAGGTAAGCAACAATGGGAGAAGATGAATGTTGAAGAAATGTGGCAAAAATTTAAAGAAATAGTACTATCAACCGCGGTCGGAGCGTGTTGATAAATAAAAACAGAAAACAAACAAGATGGTGGAACCAAAATATTAAGGCAGAAACCTATTCCAAATATAAACAACAGGTGAAAGTAAAACTCATGGTAATAGAAGCAAAACAAAAGGCGTTGGATGAATTTGGAAACAGTATGGAAGAAAATAAACACAGCAATCAGAAACTCTTTTATAAAGAACATAAGATCGTGAGAAAACCTAACAACTATACGTTAAAGCACATCAAAGGAAAAGACAACAAAATAAATTACAGACGAGCTTCGAACAATGAAGAGATGGGAGGAGTATTTCCAAGAATTATTGTACAATAAAGAAGAAAACGAAGCAGTTGGTGAAGAGAAGATACCCAAATATTACTCAGATAGAGAGATAACCCAATTAAAGTAGAAGAGGTTATAGAAGTAGTGAAAATAATAAAGAATGGGAAAGCAGGAGGGTACAATAGAATAACACCAGAAATTGTAAAAAATATAGGAGACAAAGGAACGCCGAAATCTTTAATAAAGTTTAGAATACGGGGAAAGTTCCTAACGATTGGGAAATTGGTATAATAGCACACCAAACAAAGCAATTTTCAATTAATTAATAATCGTTTACATTGAATTCTGCAAGAGGTCAACAAAAATTTTCCTGTAGAACAATTTAGTGTAATATGACTTTTAGCAGTGTATATTAGGCATAAAGGATGTAAGACTGTCAAAAAAGCTTTTTTTTTTGTTAAATATTTGCTTCGAGCTAGGAAGCTGTTTCTGGAAGTAAGCATAATTTTGTAATTATTTAAACGGCATTTTACTGACCCTTTAATTCTTAAACTGTTTCGCTAGTAAACCGTAATGTTGCCATTTTTTATGCAAATTACCGCTAGTTAGTTGGTACCGCGTCTTGCATTCAGGTTTCATTGCTTTTGGCGCAAGGAGTTATACTGTTTTCATTGGGAAATCTTTCATCTTGCCATTCTTGTGGGACTTTTGTCCAAATTTCAGTGAAAGTATGAAGTTGATAGCTCTTCACCGGAAGAAGTAATTGATATGTTTCTTCAAAAACAAAATTGTGATCTAGATACTCAAAATCTAATCCGGAGCATTCGTCTTTAGAAGGTATGACCACTGCTACAAATCATTATATCTGATTGATGAATTTTAGTTGGCATAGTGACAATAATAAAGAAAAAGTATTGTCAATTTAATGTTTTGAAGGAAAATAAAAATATTAATTTATTCCTTCTTATTAACATTCTTATATTCTATCACTATCTCAACATCTGGCGACCGGAATGGCGACAATAGAAACTCTGCTTATTCGGAGAAATAAATGTGAGTTTCAGGGTAAACGAGTCTGTCCGAAGTTGTCCGATTAGTTACGATTTGAGACTGTCAACCTATAAATTAACAACCGTCAATTAATTAATCGCCCAGATATGCCAAAAAAGCAAACCTATTCTAATTTGTGGAAGTATTGAAGATAATCAAGCGTATTTAAAGCTTCCCGTTCTACGCGGTTGCTATAAAACCTACTCTTTACGCGATCCAAGTGGTGTTTACACGACTTTAGTTTACCCTGAGATTCACATACCCACGACTTCAGTGCCCTCTATCCGTGACCAGCCATTTTGTATTGAAAGCATAGGGCTAATAGCAGTCCATGTACTATATGGTCTAAGATAGAGACATTTATACAGAACTAATTAGTGTGTCAGAAGATATTAAGGTAACCCTTGTAGAACCACGTAAGTTTAATCATACACATAAGTGACCTAAGTTTGAATTAACTAAATTTGATGGAAATCCCCGGAATTATCTAAATTTTTGGGGACAGTTTCAAAAAATAGATGAAGATCCACAATTGTCTAACATCGATAAACTCTTATACTTAAGACAATCATGTGTGGATCAGGCTCATCAATTAGTAGAGGCATTTCCCGTAAATGATACGTCACATAAAGTCGTTATTGATCTCATAAAAGAACGATTCGGACAAACAAAACTCTTAATAGAATTATATTATGTTAGGGATTTATTGTCTTTGATCTTAAATCGTAATAGTAACATTACCTTAAATGAACTCTATGATAATCTGTAAGGGCAATTACGTGCTTTAGAGACTTTAGGTGTAACTACTGACACTTATGAAGCTATGTTATATCCATTAGTGGAAGCAGCTTTACCAAAAGATGTCATTATGGACTGGGAACGACAACGTGCACTCAAATCATCCACAACGGAAACCCAAAGCACACCAAAGATAACCGATTTGATTACATTCAAGCAGTCCAGAAACAGAACAGTTTCAAAAACACAAGGATAGATTTATTAAAAAAGAAGGTAAAAAACAAGAATGTCTCTATTGTAAAACGGATAATCACATTCTTGCTAATTGTTTCGCTGCTCGTAAAATACCTATAAAGAAACTGTTAGAGTTTATTAAAACACATAATTGGTGCAAACAATGCCTTCGGTCTCATCCAAGGACATGTAAGTCGGGCAATAAATGTGAAATTTGTGATGAGCAACATCACACTTGGGCATGTGAGAATAAAACCGTCAAAACAGTTGTCGGTAATCATACCGAAACCCAAAATCCCATTTATTTGCAAACGTTAACGTGTTCTTTAATCAGAACCAATGGCCCTATTGCAGTACGTGTTCTACTTGATAGTGGCGCTCAACGATCGTACATCACTACTGACTGTTGCAAACGTAATCAATTACAGTCAACTAGAGCTATTGATCTCACTCAAAAACTTTTTGGTGGTGTTACCATTCCTTCACGGAAAGTTCAGCAATATGATATTCAGTTGAGGAAGGGAAATTTTACATTGGACATGAAAGCGTCAGAAACACAGACAATTTCCAATGGCGTCCCATATATCCAAAACACACAACTTATCAAAGAGTTGAAACAGTTACATATCACTGTAACGGATATTTCAAATCATCAACAATTTGGCAGCGTAGATATTCTACTTGGTGCTGATTATTTGGGAAATATTCTCACTGGTAATCATCAAAATACAATTGTTGGTCCCATTGCCATTGAAACCTTGTTAGGGTGGACTGTTTTGGGCAACATTAATAATGATGATTCAATAGCGCAAGTACATTTATGGCTCAATGTCACAGACGTTTGGCAATTAGATGCTATTGGCATTAAACCCGACGAAATGAATGTGAAACATAACTTTGAATTATCAATTACACGTGGAGAAGACGGTCGATATAATGTGTCGTTACCTTGGAGAGAAGGTCATCCTCCTTTAGGGGACAATAAAAAGGCGGCAACAGTTCGTCTTCACAGAATCACCACACAATTACATCAACAACAAAATTTTGATCTTTACAATGAAGTGTTTGTAGATTGGAAAAAAGAAGGCATCATTGAAAACGCTCCCTCTGAGATTGAAGGAATTCTTCATTATCTACCACATCGACCTGTATTCAAGAAATCGGCAACTACAAAAATTCGTCCGGTTTTTGACGGATCAGCTAAAACCAGGGCTAAAACAGATACTGGAGTTTCCATCAATTAATGTTTAGAAAAGGAGCCTAATTTATTGGAAACGTTACCTTCTGTATTAACTCGTTTTCGAGAAGGATCCATTGGTATAACAGCAGATATTCGCAAAGCATTTTTAATGGTTGGTATACATCATAAAGATCGTGATGCTTTACGATTCTTATGGTATGATACCAGTAGAAACATAACATGATATCGTTTTCAAAGGGTTCCATTCGGGTTAACGTCTTCATCTTTCCATTTAACTGCTACAATTCAACATCACTTGAATGAAATTAAAGGTAACGAATCAACTGTTACGTTGTTAAAAAAGGGCTTTTACGCTGATGCAATTCCGCGAATGGAATTATTGCCAGCATTAATTGGAAGTCGTCTATATCATAATATTGTTAGAGATTTAAATTGGACACATCTTCCGGCATATTTTTATTCTGATTCAATGGTGGTTTTCTGTTGGTTAAAACAACCTACACTATGGAAAAATTTTGTATCTAATCGAGTGCGTGAAATTGCAGAACTCACAAATCTTGAAAAATGGCGACACCTTCCTAGTGAAATGAATCCAGCTGATTTACCAAGTCGAGGATGCAATGTTGGACAATTGATTCAATCACAGTGGTGGAAAGGGCCAGATTGGTTACGTTGTTCCATTGATCAATGGCCAAAATCCAACATTGAACATGTGCCAGAAGTGGACTCTGAAAGTAATCATCGAACTATCACTAATATTTTTATTGCATTAGAAAATCGAGTACCTTATGAAACCTGCACGAAATATTTTACTTCATTTGTACGAAGCAAAAGAATGATCGCAATGTTTTTTCGATTCACGTGTATAATGCCAGAAAGAAGAATATAAACAACAGAATTAAAGGCCCATTGAGTATCGCAGAATTGAGGAATGCCGAGAAATTTTATATAGGTACATACAAAAAACAAGTCTCACTACGGATCATATTAAGAACTTGGATATTATTGAAGAGAACGATTTATTGTACGTCGAAACCAGAGTTCTAAACAATCCAAAACTTAACACCGTCAATCGAGTCTTGTTATTACCTGGAGATAATTTTCTTGTTCGTCAATTGATTTGGGATGAGCATGATAAAAATCAACATGTTGGCATTTCCACAATTGTGACGTTGTTAAGACCACAATTTTGGATTCCGAAAGTTTTACAAAATGTCAAAAAGGTCATCAAAATATGTATTATTTGCCGCAGATATACGGCTAAACCTGCTATACCTCCGATCGCTAATTTACCTGCTGCACGAACGCAACCAGGAGCCCCATTTGCCGTCACAGGAGTTGACAACTTTGGACCATTATATACAAAAGACAATGGTAAAGTGTGGGTTACATTATTTACGTGTGCGGTTTATAGAGCAATACATCTTGAACTTGTTCATGACACGTCTACTGAAACTTTCATTAGATGTTTTCGACGTTTTGTTGCACGACGCGGCCGACCATTAAAAATGTATTCAGGTAATGAAACAAATTTTATTGGAACTATCAATATACTGAATGCTTTTGAAGATCACTTAGAGAAAATTCCAAAAATTAAATGGATTCGGAAACCACCAGCAGCAAGTTGGTACGGTGGATTCTTCGAACAAATGGTTCGTTGTTGCAAAGACAATATAAGAAAAACCCTGAGAAAGGCAAGAATTACAACAGATGAGTTGTCTACCATTTTATGTGAAGTAGAAGCACTTGTAAATTCTCGTCCTTTAACTTACATCAGCGAAGATCCTTATGATTTATGTCCAATTACACCGGATTTATTTTTGCATGAATTACGAAATCAGGAACTTCCCGAATTTCAAAATTTGGCCGGGAGAGCGGCTTATTTGTGTGAATTACGCCAGGAATTTAAGAAGCGTTTCATCGAAGAATATTTAACTTTACTATTAAAGAAGAGTCGCAAAACTACACGACCTTTACAAGTAGGTGAATTAGTATTATGTGAAGATTCGAATAAGAAACGCCAGAATTGGCCTATCGCACGCATAGTGGAAGTATTTACAAGTAGAGATGGTGTGATACGAATCAGCAAAGTTAAAATGCCAAAACGGTTTTATAATTAGGGCTGTTCAAAAACTATATCCTCTAGAATTAAATATAGATGTTCTTAAAAATGACCCAAAACCCGAGTTTAATCGTAATACGAACAATGAACCATCAAAAATAGATGGTTTCGTTGTAACCAGTAAAGGTAGAGTTATTCGACCTCCCATTAGATATGCGGAATAAGTTTATTTAGTAACATAATTTTAGTTTTAATTTAATTCTAAAATTATATTTATAATGTTTGATTATCTTTTCTGGGGGAGAATGTTACAAATCATTATATCTGATTATAATTTTAGTTGGCATAGTAACAATAATAAAGAAAAAGTATTGTCAATTTAATGTTTTGAAGGAAAATAAAAATATTAATTTAATCCTTCTTATTAACATTCTTATATTCTATCACTATCTCAACAACCACAGATATTCAACCTTTATCTATTGTCTATTGTCTTCATTTTCATGGCTACTTTCTGTCAGGAAATTTTAGTTTCCATGACAGAAGCAAAGTAGACTACGTTTCCTGCCGCTTGTCACTTTACTGGCCGCATCTGTCACTTTACCGGCCGCATCTGTGACATTGCTAAACGCCTATAATGACTCCTGTCATCAATCAATCAAAAGTTCTATATAAACATTGAAATTTGATAATGAAATACGATTTTGGGTAAAATTTAATACAAAACTCGTCAGTAAAATGACATTACTTGACTGGCAAAATAAAGTACTTTCGCAACCCAATATTCCCTTGCCAGTAATGTGTCATTTTCCGGACTTATATGTAAATAACCCTTATTTTTTTAAACGCTTGCAAAATTCGTAAAGCGAAATTTCAAGGTTACCGCACCCAGAGACAGCATTGCGATCCGTTTCACCGCAATAGGTGGGCGTTATGTAGATAGTTTATGATACAAAGTACATTTCACTGCACGAGTCGCAATTCTCATTATTGTATCAGTCAGTTTCCAAAAGCGCTACGAGTGGTGAAATTCATTTCATTCGTATGACAATGACGCACTTTTTGTTTTCATACCCCGTCATGGTCCTTTTGACGGTAATGGTTACCTTAGGTCTTCTAAAGTTGAAGTGTTGGCTCAGATGTGTCTATTTGGTTTCCCGTCTACCAGGGCCCCCTGTAACGTCATTAGTTGGTAACACTACCATACTGACAACCACAACCGGTAAGTTATAGGTACGTAAGTTACAAAGAATGATTTGCTCCAAGGTTCTCATTTCAGAAACAATAAAGACGTTTCTTTCGTTGTCTAAACTATATGGACCGTTAGTTAGGCTGTGGGTTTGTTTAGTTCCATTCGTTGTGGTGAACAACCCTAGTGACATCAAGGCCATAATGGCAAACGCGAATCAGACACACAAAAATTTTCTATACACCCTGTTGGATAAGTTCTTTGGCCATGGCATTCTTACAAGTAGCGGTATGGCTTTAGGATCAATGATACTAACCATCCTCTTCCCGACATACTTACTTTAATCCTTGGTTTTCTCATGAACTAAAGCTTTTGGAAGTGTGCCAAAATTAATTGAATTTAGATGATTTCTTTATCTAGGAGCCAAATGGAAACATGACAGGAAACTTATAGAACCGTTCTTCCATCGAATGACACTCAACTCATTTATTACCACATTCGCCGAATCATCCGAGTTGGTAGTGGACGGTCTACAAGATAAAAGCGAAGTTAAGATAACCGACCTCATTAACATCTGCGTGCGAGGCATCCTGCACCGTAAGCCCTAAGAACGCTGCGTTAGAGTTACCACATTTGTCCTTTTTGTTTAGATACGATGATGGGCATTCCTCTCAGCGATCACGAGACCAAGTTAAGATCTCCATTCGTAACGTAACGCATTTCAAAGCTGCCGGTCAGATTAAATAACGTTTCCACTGTTGCAGAGGTCACCCCTTTATAATTTCGAGATTTCAGAGACCTCTGTACTTAATTGAAAATCTTTACCGATTCTCCTCCCTTTCCAATAACGAAACGCAACAGCAGACAAGCTTTAAAGAATTTGCTAGGGAGGTAGGTCGATAACCTTCACAGAACGTTTGATGAAAAACAACCATGCCAGATTTTAGACAAACGTCGGAGGAGTGAAAATAATTTGGAGTGGTGTCTTTTGGACCATTTGATCCGTGTCGCGAACACCACAGGCGAATTTACAGATGAAGATATTGTCGATCAAATTTGCACATTCATGCTTTCGGTAATAGAAGGTTTTCGTATAGGTAATGATTCAATTTGGCTTTAGGGACAAGATACTATAGCTGGCGCTGTAACGTTTACACTGTATAATTTGGCTAAGCACCCAGAAACGCAGCAGAAGGTGGTGGAGGAATTGGAAACTGTATTTAACAAACACTCTTTTATAAGTTTACGCAGCTTGAACGAAATGGTTTACCTCCAACAGTGCATAAATGAGTCGCTAAGACTATTTCCCAGTATACCGTTGATTTCTAAGAAATTGGTCGAGGACGTTCAACTAGGCAAGACAACAAAATCCATATCATTATGATAACAATGGTTTTTCAGAAAATTGTACACTGCCTGCAGGATTAAATATACTTATATTACCAATTGCTGTGCACAGACTAGAAGAGTATCATCCAGATCCAGAAAATTTTAACCCTGATCGATTTTCACGAGGAAATGTGAAAGCATTACACCCTTACTCTTTCATACCGTTTAGTGCCGGACCACGGAATTGCATAGGTGGGTTTGTATTTGCTACACCAAATTGCCAAAATCTATTAAGACACTTTACCGTTTGTTTGTGTGTCCTTTGACTACGGTCTTACATGTACCCTTTTCTTCATTTTATTGATAGCTAACGGAAACTATTGGTAACTACAAGCATGCTTCGAATAATCACTTGCAAAAACAAACAAAAGATCGTGAGGGCAACAAATCGATTAAAATCACCCTAGTCCAAGTAGTACAGGCTATACAGAGTGGCTCAACGAGAAGTATACAGAGGGCTTTTAGGGTATTAAATTAAAAAAAAAATTTTAGGGTATTAAATTTAGGAATTTCGAAAAATCCTCGAACACGTCAATTTTGTATTCGAGGGGGGACAACTTTTGGAATACAAATCACGAACCCAAGTCTTCACCCCTCTACGTAGGGAGCTTAATCCCTAAAATTTTAAATGGAATCCTATGGCAAATGGCACATTATTTGAAAGCCAATTTAATCGTGATTACTAATCTGTTTTGCTTTTTAAATTCTATTGATTCGTTTCGGAGATATTCGCATTTGAAATGTTTTTTTTCTAAAAAAAACAAAACAAATGCGATCTAAGTCACCTTGTATTAAAACGAGTATTAAAATTTTTAAATTTTAGTACAAGGTTTAAATTGTGCAAAAAATAACATATAACTTTAAACACACAACATTTATTTCAATAAAATGCTCAAATAGCCTTCCGCCTGCTTCCATGCAATAATAAAGATTTGCTTCAAAACGCTGCCGTACATGTTGCAAGATTTCAGGGGTAATCGCTCGAAATTGTTGAGTTATACCATAGTGTATTCTATTTTTACACTATGGTTATACGTGCTCGCAACCCTTGTAATGTTCCGGGCGGAGTAGCATAAACTTTATTCTTTAAATATCCCCACAAGAAGTAATCTAAAGGACTTAAATCAGGGAAAAAAACCATTTCAAATGCGAATATCTCCGACACGTATCAATAGAATTTAAAAAGCAAAGTAGATTAGTAATCACGATTAAATTGGCTTTCAAATAATGAGCCATTTGCCATAGGATTCCATTTAAAATTTTAGGGGTTCGAGAATTTTTCGAAATTTCTAAATTTAATACCCTAAAATTTTTTATTTTTTTTAATTTAATACCCTAAAAGCCATCTGTATACTTCTCGTTGCGCCACTCTGTATAATATTTTTTAACAAAAAAAATTAGTTACCGGGCGAAACAAGGCAGGTGAAATGATTAGAAATGGGAAAAAAATAATTAAAACAGCTGAATTTTTCCGCGGGTGAAATCACGGGGGTTGAAAGGGGTGGAAACTGGTATTTTGCATTTGTGGCGAAACTATTAATTTCAGACTAAAATGTTTAATGTAAAAGTTATAGAGATTAAAAAAGGAGCAACTTTGTATCTTCACTATTAACACGTAACCTCCAATTTTCCTAGAAAAACCGGAAAAACCTTTTTTTTTCGATTTTCACTCTTATGTTTACGAAGAAAAGTCGTAGGGGTTTGAAATTTGGAGTAAAGCTTGTTGTATGATAAAAAAGGAGACAATTTTTTTGGACCCGTAAAGTTGAACCGTTTCCGAGATCTCACGATTTCTGGAAAAAACACCTCTTTTTCAAGGGGATGAAAAATCTATTTTTTTCACCGAACAAAGGTGAGCGGGGTAGCAAAATTTTTGGGAAGACTTATATTTTAATAAACGAAAATAAAAAATTTTATTCGTATAGCAAAAATTCGAGAAAATCCCCAAAAACTGGAAAAATAGTTTTAAGATATACCTACACGGTTTTTGACATGATAAATCAACGTGTTGGATGTTAATAAAGATTTTTTCGAAATCTGTCTTCTTCCTTCTCTTTAAGTTTGCTTAAATATTCTCTTTTGTTATCTTATGTTCAACTGTTTTAGTTAAAACATCTTTATTATTTCTTTTTTTTGCATTTTTACCGCAATAAAAGCAATTCGAAATAAAATCGAATTATCTTGCTTCCCGATTCCTGAACAATTTGTTTTTGTTCACTGACTCTTCTTTCTGCCTATTTTATAGCTGATGCAATTGCGCGTTGGGCCTGTTGATAAACTTGCAAAATCTGCAATAAGGACGTTAATTTTACAGGCCAAAGCAAATGGTTTGAGATGTAAAACCTGGAATAAACTTCGTGAGGATTTTATTCACAATTCCTGTAAATTAACGATCAACAGGCCCAGCTTAATCCCATCAGCTGCAAAACAGGCACGAAAAAGAGTTAGGGAACAAAAACAAATGGTTCAGGAAGCAAAAGAAATCCATTTTATTTCGAATTGCTTTTATTGCAGTAAAAATGCAGAAAAAAGAAATAATAAAGATGTTTTAATTAAGGCAGTTGGGCAGTAGGAAACAAAAGAAAATATTTTATCAACATTAAAGAGGAGAGAGAAAACAGATTTTAAAAACTTTTTATTAGCGCGGATACGATACGTTAATTTAGTTGCAAAAAAAGCTATTTACCTACTATGTCAAAAACGATAAATCTTAATACTGTTCCCCCAGTGTTTGCTGCTTTTCTTAAAATGTTTCTATTGGAATAATATTTGTTATTTTTGATTATTAAAATGTAAGTCCTTACGACAATTTTACTACCCTGCGCACCTCTGTACGATGAAAAAATATATTTCTCATCCCCTTGAAAAAGAGGTAGTTTTTTTTCAGAAATCGTGAGATCTTGGAAATGGTTCAACTTTACGGGCCCAAAAAATTATCTCCTTTTTTTTATCATAAAACAAACAATGTTTTCTCTAAATTTCAAACCCCTACGACTTTTTTTCGCAAAAATAATAACAAAAAACGAAAAAAACACTTTTTCCGCTTTTTCAAGGAAAATATTGCAGACACAAAAGTTGTTCATTTTTTATTCTCTATAACTTTTACATTGAACATTTGCGCCTAAAATTAATAGTTTTGCCACAAATTGCAAAATATCACTTTCCACCCCTTTCAACCCCCGGGATTTCACCATATAGAGTGACTACTTCCTTATTCTACCATTTGGTCCCACTGTTTTTCTCAAACCCGATTGTTAATGGACATGCATTGGGCTATATTGAATACGGGACGAATACTCTCAAGAATAGTGCAGATGTTTGGCAAGTTGGAGCTTACGTGGAAGGAGGAAGTTTCTGGGAAATTTACGGACCGTCATAAAAATCATTTTTTACAACGAACCAAGTGATTCGTCGAAACCTTTGTAACTGCTAGTATCGTTTACCAGTTATAGTGGATTAATTTAAGATTTTTTAAAGGTTATAAATTGGCTTACATGGAAATAAAGACCATAATAGCAACGATCCTTCGGCACTACGTAATTTCAGTTCCTAGTGATCACGAGTTGGAGTTGTCGTATAAAGTCGTTCTTAGAGCCAAACGCATGGTAATGACATTCACCAAGGCTGTAAAATACATGTTTTGTAATGTTGGCCTATAATTTTTTATTAAATTGGACAAGAAGGAGGCATCGCTGTTTCTTTGATACCTACATATAACATCACAGGTGGTATCAGAAAAGCCTTCGATTTGAATCTCTCGAGGGGTTATAAATACAAGCAAGGCAAAAAAATGCCCATGCATACAAGAGGGGGAGGGGGTGGTAAGATGCGTTACCTTGGAGTACTTTAAAATGTGTAATTATGTAATTCCTCTTCGGAAGAATTATCGAAGGGATTGGAAGCTTGTAATGAATCTTTTAAATATGTAACAATTATTAAATTACGTCGGCTCAATCGTCAGATATTGGATGTCTAAAAAAAATGCACCAAGATAACCAAGCGCTAGCAAAATGGCGTATCACTTACGTGTAAAATTCCCAATCAGAACGTAAATGCAGATCGAAACAACCCCAATCTCGAAGTCACAACTAATCGGAGAATCATCAGATAGAACACTTCTATGTAAATGTTCAAACCACCTTAAGAGCCATTGGCTTTCGACCAACGTGCCGACCGAAAACGGAAAAAGACGGAATGGAAGTTTCAATGCGCTGTCATCTCTGCGCGGAAAATTGCGTGGTTAAATTCCATCAATAGGTGGAGCCATCTATCAAATCGCTTCAAATGTTACGGAGTTTCTTCGAGAAGTAGTAAACCGTAAACAATAATAATACTTTGTAAGGTAGAAAATAAATCGTTACAAGCCTTACCTCTAAAGTTCATAGAAGGTTTCCTTTCGGAAAAATGAATATGTAAGATTTTTTGTACGGAATAAACTCAAATTTGCGAATGAAACTTTATGTGCTATGTAGAAAATTACTTATATCTACGGCTGTTATGTAATAGGATAATTATAAATCAGGTTACAACATAATAGTAATACCTGCATTATTTACTGTAGTAGATGAATTTAAAAATATCATACATGTAACGGTAGCTCCAAATTTGCATTTAATTTTTTTCGAAATTTCGTTGTGACATTTTGAGAATTCTAAAGGTAGAACAATTATAGATTACATATCAGAAAATGTTTCTACGTAATTTCAATTGAATAAAGTATTGTTCTCTTGATTAGTTTCGGAAACCTAGGCGACAAGATGTCTGGAATCGCGATCATATACAATCACTCTTAATTAGAAGTAATTAGTTACAAATGCGAACTCAGTGTGATATCATGCAGTGGCGTAAAACTGCAAACTTGGCATATTTCAGAAATACGTTTAAACGTTTAAAAATCTGTAAAAACTTGTAACTTCTAGAATGTTCCGTTTTAATATGTAATTTCCATTAGGTATGTGCTTTAGGACTTTAAACATTAAAAACTGTAATTGATGTTATAGCCAGAAGATGACCTTTGGTGGAAACTAGTCTCTTTTGTGTCTTTTTAAATTAAATTAGTAAGAGGAAGGATTTGTGTTTCAATTACTGATTCAATTAAAAAAATAACTACACATAAATGCCTATACGCACGCAAATATAAGGTACCTATAGCACGGACACATACTAATTAAACGTAAGTGGCGATTTTCAACAGAATATTAACAAAATAAACCCCTAAAGAGCATCTGAAAAAGCGACAGAGCACCTCGGTGTGACCCTACGGAATCATTGGATTTAACCCATTCCCAATAGGCTTATTACTTGTGGCATATAGGTCAAAATTTTGAACCAAATCGATCCAAGCGTTTGACAGCTTTCGTTCACGGACGGACGGACCGACGGGCCCCATAGACTCCCCTATAGAGCTTGCACCGCTTAACAATAAACTATTATTATTCCAACAGGGAAACCTAACGAAGGACAAAATTTAGCCACAAAAAAACTAAATGTTATATACCAGACCAGACTATACGATGCAAAATGCAGAACATAAGCTAATATTACTCCAGTAACTAAATGAAAATGAACAAAATTAGGAAATGACTGAAATGGATTCTTTTGTGTGTTGGGACCAGAGCTGGACAGTATTCGATTTTGTAAATACTTTTTAGTATTCAAATACTTTGTAATTAATTTCTTTTATGGAAGCAGTATTTGGATTTGTAACTCAAATACTTTCACACATATTTAGTATTCGAATACTTCGCCTAGTATTTGAATACTTAACCTTCCTCTTTTTACCAAAAATCGACTACTCCAAAATTTCTAGGGAAATTAATTAATTTTGGTGCGTAGAATCCAAAACAATTCGTACTTTTTCGATCAGACTTCTCAATCAAAAGTTATAGACTAGAAACAAATTTCGAAAGAAAATTCAAAGGGCTGTAACTTTTGAACTAGTAGCCCAATCTTGGAACTGTTTGAAATTATGGATTCTACAGGCCACATTCTATAAGAAAATTTTTTTCCGGGTCCATCTGAGACAATTTTTTTTCGGGTCTCAAAAAAAGGCAGTGTATAACCTTACTTTTTTACCAAAAATTGACTGTACCAAAATTTCTCGAGAAAACACTTTTTCTTATTAATTTTGGTGCGTAGAATCCAAAACAATTCGTACTTTTTCGATTAGACCTCTCAATCAAAAGTTATAGACTAGAAACCAATTTCGAAAAAAAAATTCACAGGGCTGTAACTTTTCAATTAGTAGCCCAATCTTGGAACTGTTTGAAATTATGGATTCTACAGGCCACATTATATAAGAAAATTTTTTTTCCGGGTCGATCTGAGACAATTTTTTTTCGGGGCTCAAAAAAAGGCAATGTATAACCCTCCTTTTTTACCAAAAATCGACTGCACCAAAATTTCTCGGGAAAACACTTTTTCTTATTAATTTTAATAATAATAATAATAGTATTTTATTCCATAGACAAACTAGTTTGTGTGGAAATTGTCAACAAATATTTAAATTACGAGTATTAAGTATTATATAGGTAAAAAACAAATTACACATTAAATAGCGACAAACAAGTTACATTAAACAGTAAGATATTCACTTATATCATAGTGACATTTGTCAACTAGAAACAAATATAATTTTTCTTTAAAGATTGATAATTGCCTACAGTTACGTATTATGTGAGGTAAATGGTTATAGATCTTAATTCCCAGATTGGAAGGTGAATTGATTCCAATTTTTGTCTTAGTGAAATGTGGTCGAAGATTATCATTACCTCGGATATTGTATTGATGTATATCCTTACTTTTAACCATCTTGTTAGAGTTGACATAAATATATTGACAGATTTCAATTATATACAATTCTGTTAGAGTGAGAATTTTATGTTTTTTGAAGAATCCTCGACAAGAATCAAATTTGCGAATATTTGCAAGTGTTCGGATAATTCTCTTTTGAGAGAGAAAGACGCAACGAGAATAAGGGGATGGTCGCCATAAACAAATTCCGTAACGAATGATAGAAGCTACTGATGCGTGGTAGATCGGAATTAATTGTGGTAGTGTAAATATAGTACGTAAGTTTCTAAATAAATAATTAGTTCTATTTAACTTATTGACTATATTAGTACAATGTACTTGCCAATTCAAATGTGCATCTATATGTAAACCTAGAAATTTTGTGCTGGTCGCTTCCTGTAATTTAAATTGATTAAAAGTTAAAGTTATGTTTTGTACATTAGATTGGAGGTGACGGAACCTGATAAAATTACTCTTCTTCTCACTTAGAGTGAGCGAATTAGATGAAAACCAATCATATAGCTGAGATAAATTTTTGTTACATATGTTTTCTAAAGATTTATCCCATTCGTCAGAAATTAATAAGGATGTGTCATCTGCGTACAGAATGCAATGTGCCTCTTCGTTCAGGTGAAGGTGGATATCGTTCATATAGAAAAGGAATAGAACTGGCCCTAGCACGGATCCTTGCGGTACACCTATATCAACAACTGCCTCTTGTGATGAATACGATTCACGAACTCCGTTGTTACAATAATCTATTACCACTTTCTGTTTACGATTTTTGAGAAATGATTCAAGCCACTTGTGTGCTAGTCCTCGCACCCCACACCTGTCCAATTTACACATCAATTTATCAACATTGACACAGTCGAAAGCTTTTGTGAGGTCGCAAAATATACCAACTGGATATTGCCCCTTGTCGATATATGACACTAATCTGTTGTAAAAAGAATGTAAGGCGCCCGTGGTTGACTTTTTTGGCTGAAATCCGAACTGGTTGGAAGAAATCAAGTTGAATCTAGCAGCAAATGATTGTAATCTGTCTAAATAACAATATTCGAAAATTTTTGAAAAGACTGAGCTCAGCGATATAGGACGGTAGTTTTCCATATCACTAGGATCGCCTTTCTTATAAATAGGTATAATGTTACTAGTTTTTAATTGACTTGGGAATTTGCCACTTGCAAAAGATAAGTTGACTAGAATTGCTAAAGGTTTCCCTAATGCTGAGGCTATTTTTTTAATGAGGGCTGGAGGTATTTCATCATTACCCGCCGAATACTTGTTTTTTAATTTTGTGCCAATAAGTAAGCAAAGTTCTTCTTCAGAGAATGGAAAAAGTGCTAGTGTGAAATTGTTACGGAACTTAACACTGTGGTTAGCAATGTGTGAGTGACTTGATTTTTGTACTAGCAGTTGGGCTATCTTGCAAAAGTAATCATTAAAATTATTAGCTAATTGGTTTGGGTTAGAAACTATTTTGTTATTAATATTTAATGATAACTTTTGATGCCCGTGATTAGCATTAGACACATTTCTGACAATAGACCAGACGGTTTTAGAAACATTACTTGAATTAGCAACTTGAGATTGATAATATCTTCTTTTAGAATTTTTAAGCAACAAAAAATGTTTTTGTTTCTTAGCAGTGTAAATTTCAGATAGCTCGGGATATTTTTTTGTTAACATAAATAAATCACGAAGGTTATGAGATGATTTTCTGACTTCGTCGCTCACCCATTTATGAGAGAGCCGAGTAAAACGTACCTTTTTTAAAGGAAAATGTATATTAAAATGATATTGGAACTCATTATAAAAGAGTTGATATGCTTCATCTATATCTGCGCATTGATGAAGCTTCCTCCAATTTATGTTCCCAATGGCTTGTTTGAAATTGTTTATATTCTCCAGGTAATATTTTCGCATAAGTTTGGAGTGCTTTTCTTCGGGGAGAAGGTTTGCACTAATATTAGATTGAAACAGAATTGACCTGTGGTCCGATATGCAATTATCTAGAATTAGGTGTTGACCGCAATTTTCATAGTTTACATATAAATGATCGAGCGTATTGTTTAGTCTCGTAGCTTCTTTTATTATCATTCGAAGGTTGAATGTGCTTAGTAGGTGTATGAGGTTAGTATATTCTAAAACGTCTCGCCGAGGATCCACGTTGAAATCCCCATTCAGCAGGATTTTGTATCCCGGTTTATGTAAAAAGTTTAACACGTCGTTAAGATTTTGAAGAAATGTATCAAAATTACCTACCGGACTGGGAGATCTATATAAAGATATTAGCAGAACTTTATCTCGAGGTGATGGATGCCAGCACAGGCAGCAAATTTCAATATGCTTTTCTAAGCAAAAAGCGCTCAGATCTATTGGCTTCACTTGAAGACCCGCTCTATGCCAAATTCCAACACCTCCTCCTTTATGAGATGATCTGGAAAAATGAGTTCCTAAAACAAAGTTATTAAAATATGTAGGCAGCTCGTCAGTGCATGATTGTTGGAACCATGTCTCACAAATACAAATAAAGTTCATAGTCTTACAGTATTGATCATTGTCAACAAATTCACTCATGATGTAGTTTATTTTGTTTTCCGAGAGCGCTCTGCAGTTGAGTTGTAGAACATCGGGTTTATACATTGCGTCAATGTGGATTTCGACTCCATTTTCATTAGCTGAGCTTTCAGTTGTTGGGGGAGATGTTGATTGAATTATAGATGATGTTATTGGGTTCGTGGTGGTTGAGGACTCCTCTGAGCTCTTTCCAACTACCAGGTTTTGGTTGGTCACTGGACAGTAGGAAGTGTGGGGCGCCGATGAAAAAACCGCTTCACAAGAATTCCATTGGGCCAGAAATTACCATCCATCGCCGTTACTAAATTTTTAAAGTCGATTGTAACTTTAAAAGAAGCATGGTTTGACTCATTGTTAGTTTTTATATCTTCACAGACGACTTCTGGAAAGTGTTTCTTTAAAAAATTGGATACGTTTTCACAAGTTGTTTCCTTGTGTAGTCTACTGACAAAGAGATAAGCTTTTTTGGGTATAGCCTTTAAATCGTGACTTTCTCCAACCGCACATTCTTTACTGCCAACGATGAAGTTGTTGTCCTGTTTCGGTTTTCGTTTTACAACAGTGCTCCACGAGTTTTCATCTCCCGAAAGCTTCAGAACCGATTGGTTTTGGGGTCAGTATAGGGGTGGCGTGCTGCTCATTCCCTGCTTTTTGTACTGGTATCTTGGGCGACTGGGGTTGATTTCCAGTCGGGTTCCCACGGACACTAGTTTTTTGTATAGATTTCGATGGTGCTTCTGTTCTCGAAGTAGAAACAACTTTCATATTTATAATCGTGGGTTTTATTTGCGAATTGTTGTTTGATATCACTGCTTGACCTCGATGGGAATCACGGATAGGGGTCATCAAGGTCGAAATTTCACATTTTTCTTCTAACAGCTTGATTTTGTCGTTTAAGATGTTAATTATTTGATTTTTGTCCCTGATAATAGCTTTCAGATACTCCACTTCACTTACTTTACTATTTGGTATACAAATAGAGTCATTATTTGTACTTACATCGCAACAGATGACATTCTCGCTATCTATCACAGTAATTGTTTTAAGTTTGGTTTTGGCGCAGCTCTCATGGTAGTAGCTTTCACAAGACACACACCTCACTCTTTTCTTTATAGCATTTTTGTTGCAAACTGCACAAATTGCAGCAGCGTTTAAATCCGTCACTTCATGGTCAACTGCCATGATATTCCTTTTTTGGTGCGTAGAATCCAAAACAATTCGTACTTTTTCGATCAGCCTTCTCAATCAAAAGTTATAGACCAGAAACCAATTTCGAAAGAAAATTCAAAGGGCTGTAACTTTTGAACTAGTAGCCCCATCTTGGAACTGTTTGAAATTATGGATTCTACAGGCCACATTCTATAAGAAAATTTTTTTTCCGGTCGATCTGAGACAATTTTTTTTTCGGGGCCAAAAAAAAGGCAGTGTATAACCTTCCTTTTTTACCAAAAATCGACTGCACCAAAATTTCTCGGGAAAACACTTTTTCTTATTAATTTTGGTGCGTAGAATCCAAAACAATTCGTACTTTTTCGATCAGACTTCTCAATCAAAAGTTATAGACTAGAAACCAATTTCGAAAGAAAATTCAAAGGGCTGTAACTTTTGAACTAGTAGCCCAATCTTGGAACTGTTTGAAATTATGGATTCTACAGGTCACATTCTATAAGAAAATTTTAGGTACCTCCTATATAATAATATAATAATAATAATACGGTTTTACTCCCCTTAAATTTGTATATAACAATAGAAATATAAAAAAAGCTAACCCCATACAAAGTATAACTTGATTTTTTAAGTAGTATTAAGCCTTTTATCTAGTATACTATTTTAAATTTTTAATGTATTTGAGTGACAAGTATTTGAATACTTTTTACTGTATTTGAATACTTTTTACTGTATTCGAATACTTTTGAAAGTATTCGAATACTTTTTATAGTATTCGAATACCTTTGATAGTATTAGAATACTTTTGAAAGTATTCGAATACATTCTAAAGTATTTGAATACTTAAGTATTTGAATACTTTTCAATGTATCTGTATCTAGTATTCGCTTGTGCTGGACGTAAAAGTATTTAGTATTCAAATACTTTTTGAAAGTATTCTGCCCAGCTCTGGTTGGGACGTGAATTCAGTACAGAAAACCATTAAACAAACCTACGATAAATTTAGGCAAAACAACTCGTCTCGTAAAATGGTAAATTGCATGTACAAAAAAGAACACGGACACAGCAAAGTGCTACTCCAACATCGACTTCAATTAATTGAACACGAAAAGTACATGTGAGAATGCTCGGTTATAGTCCATTATCGGCCAATCAAATCATATTATAAATAGAGGAAATGTTAATAAGAGCACCCCTTTCTTGTATATTGCTAAGACACAAGGGCTATATTCCGCAGAAGATGAGCAAGCAACATATGCAGCCCAGAATCAAGTTGCATGCGGTATTCCTTCCAGAGAACTGTTAAGTCGAAGCATACAGAACAACAACACACTGATAATAAACTTCCTTGTGAATACATAAATAAATTGAAGTCTTTATTCCCGTCTTCGTTATACATATTGAATGAGAGTTTATGACTTCATCTTCGTGAATAATAGCATAATATAAACTAATAGCTATCATTAAATTCTCTCCTAATAATATACTATATTACTTGTCAGCTTAGCGCGAGGTTTCTCATTTCTTTAGAGGACTCAGTCATCACTTTGGCGCCTCTATGCGTTGATCAATTTGAGGTATTGTGTCATGCAATAGTTAAACTGTATTTGAGTCACATTTTTACTTGCTGATTCTATTTGGTTATTTGTATGGCCGCCCGGTGTTCCCTTTTTTTTCCCAAGTGAGCTCAAACTTGGAACACAACAGTTCATGTGTTTCTCCTGGTAATCCAGGTTTCAACCAACGTTTTAGCACATTATACCTTCACTGATAAACTGCGTACCTTGCCAATAGGAAAAAAATACTTAATTTGCTTAATATGACGCTTCTGTGGTCAAAGAGCGCTGCCTAGCATTAAATGTTACAAAGTTCTCCGTAAGTATTCCTGATCTATTCAAAATTATACACTTTAGTGTAATTAAATGATTTATTGTGCAGTAATTCCTAAATAGCCGTAATTATGCCATTAATTAACGTAGTGACGTTTGTTGAACGCGTGATAATATGTTTGCAATATGTTTTATTGCTAATAATGGATTTATTGCTTTAAAAAATAATTTATTTTACCCAAAATCGTCATGCAACCTTCATTTTTTTTACGATTTTTACTATGGGTTTCCATGGCGTTTAGTCCTATCTGTGAACAATAGTATCAATTCTTGAGTGACGGTAAATCGCGAATGTCAAGTCAATTATGGGTTATTAAGAATCACTTTGCACAAAATGTGGGGTACAGTTAGTGCGTGTTGAAAGTGTTTTTTTTTCATGAATTTGCAGTTTGATTAACGATCACTTTCAAAACTAGTTGTAAAATAATTATTTTCTGAAACTACTTTAGAAACAACTACTTTCGTCTCTAGAAAGGGTGAAGAAAATGTAATTTTCCTGCCTAGTGAGGAAAGTAAAAAAAACAATTGCTGCGTTAATCTTTATAATGGCATGTAAAATTGGAACATATACCCGGTATCTAGATTGCTATTTGTCAAATTTCATTATTGCATGCAATAGTTTTTAATTTTTGATTGTAGTTTCAGAAAAAAATTATGTGTAACTATGTGACTTGAGAAGAAAATGTTTTTTAACTCTCGTTCAATTGACAAACTTTGAACTCGAGTTGAAAAACCCCACGCTCTTCTCTAGTTGTACATGGAAGCCAAGTGATTGGGCGGAATCTTCCTATCTAACGGCGAAGAAATATTTTATTTAGTAAAACCCAAAGCATCGCGGTTAATTCCCCGTTTGGCATTCTGCAAAATTAGCGTTAAAAGTTCGCGAATATACACTCCCACTAACAAATCTTCAGCGATCAGTTGCTCCATTTTCCACAAAAGTGTTCCCAGAACAAAACTTACGGACAAAAGTCCTGTCACGGTCGCCAAATGTTATAATTACGCCCCTATTGAGCACTCACGAATGTAAATCTTTGTATTGCGATACACAGACGCCTTTAAACAGTGGAAATAAAACCAATTTAAGCATCTCGTTAAATTTTCACAACTTTTTTACAAAAATGTAATAAGAACATTTGTTTTACTGCATGTTACAATAGTCCAAATACACCAAACCCTGATTACTTCCATATACAGTGCGGAAAAAGGGGTGAAATCCACCCAGTTTTCAGGTTTCATTAAAAACGCTCGAACATGTCAATTTAGATTATATTTGCATTTTGATTGAATTTATTTGGTTATTTTGACATCTGACAGATGACGTCATCGACTTTTTTATAATGACTATATACCTAACCATAACACATTTTGAAATCGTTTCAGGATATTCCTGCAGATTTTCATTTTGTGTGAATTTATATTACTCATTAACGTAATTCGGACAGCACAAATTAACACAAAATGAGCTCAAAATTATGATATGCTTTAGACATTAATTCCATTCACTTGGACACTACACCAACGGATTATTTTCATTTTCCTATACGTATACGTATGAGTAGGTATCTTTTAGTTATTAGGACTTGGAAATTTTAAACAAAATCGTAATTAAATTACGCAATTAGGTGCCTACCTATATACAAACTGGAAATATAAATATGGTTGTTAGATGAAGCGGTGTGCGACAATTGTAAGCAATAAGATCAAGGCGAACGGCGTCAAATCAGTAACCATAAAAGCCAATCATAGAAATTAAATTAAAATACGCAATAATAATTCTATAATCACCGTGCAATACGCATACGATATCGCAACGATGAAGAATACAGTTTTCTCGACTTGGGCGTCCGTAATCATAATCGCGTTGATTTTGGCATATCTGCTGATCAGGCTATTTAAATTGGAGAACTGGCTCCGGGCCGTACGTTTGGTTCTTAGCCTACCGAGACCTCCGGCGGTTCCGGTTTTTGGTAACGTTTTAATGGTCAAAAATTGCACCGGTAAGTAAAAACACTAATATCGCCTCTAATTGGTCTTATTCGAAAATTGTTAGAGTTCCTCGACTTCTTAATCAATTCCAATCGTTATTACGGGCTACTAACTGGAGCGTGGATTTCTGTGATACCGATCGTTGTCATTATCGATCCTGAGCACGCTCGCAAAATTTTGCTCAACACGAAAGAGACTCAGAAGAACTTTATTTATACGTTTATGGATACGTTTTTGGGACATGGATTGCTCACTACCAGCGGTACGTAGACTCTTACTCCTTCTAACCCTCTGAAGTATGAATTGAATTCCAAACCACTAATTCATTGGGAAGATTTCATAATTTGATAATTTTTTACCTATAGGTACTTACAGAAAGTACTGTTTTGGGGTGCATGAGGGTTTTTTTGCAAATAAAGAAATTGAACCTTCCTTCGTCAAGTAAAATTTTGATTTTTTAAGTGAGTTTTTTTAAGTAACTGTATATGAAATCATTTTTAGTATCTGGTAACACTCCGAATGAAAAAACAACACAAACAAATTGATAAATAAATCAAATCTCAATCAACAACGTCACTACCTACTCTTATCGGATTAATTTTTTACCCGTAACTTTTTGTCAAACTTTTCTAATTGTTATATATAAATTATTAGAGGCTCATCAATGAAGTTAAACGGATCCAAACGAAGCAATTTAATTTGCACAGTAATAAATTGAAAATTGAATTGGTTTCTTCTGGGAAATGGATATTTCTTGGATTACCCTAGCTCGAATAAAATATAGGTTTGGATAGCCGTCGGATGTCTCAGAATTCCCACAATCGAATTTTTCAGACTCCGAATCGCTGCGTTTTTATAGTTTACTATGCAGGGTGTTCACTTTTTCGAGAACCATAAGAGCTACGAGGTCGGTTAAATTAGCAAACAATTTTTATTTTACAAGACTATTTTAATGTGCACGAAAGAATTTTTTTCATCCAGTGGTTCACAAACTATGGATAACACCCTAGATACCACCTTTGTTATTTTAAATGGAACTATATTTTTTATCCCGGAATGACCCTTAATTTCTTACGATTAATGACGCCTACAAAATGGATTCTTATTAACAAAATCCGACATCCGTAATAATAGAAAAAGAGTTTGGGTAATAAATGAAATCCTACGTACTTCTCAAATATGCCAATTCTGCATTTCTCAAACTACCGAATAACCTCACGCTTATTCCGTGGTTTAAAGTACATGAGGCTTTAGCTGTAATTACAGCGACATCTCGTTTCCAGACATCCGGAAGCCATTATGAAAACAATACTCTACAAAAATTAAAAGACGCAGAGACTTCAATTGCACTAAGTGTTCCTGAAATTCCACTATCTACATAATTTATTGGAAAATCGGCCCTCTAAACTTTGACACTGTACATTTTCTATAGTACAGTGATATTTATTAAGAAGTAGACATAGAGGTTTACCTGTATTCTTTTTCCCTATGTCTACTTTTAAAAAACAAAATCTCTTCTGAAGGGCGCCTAATTTTATGCAACCAAAATAACTTCTTAAGTCATATTAATTAAATTGAATATTGTTGCTTTGGCTTTACAGAAAATAAATCTCTTATACTCCTTAAACTGTTGCCGGCACTATACCAATTGAGAATATCAACATTTTTTCAGTTGAATACATCGCACACGAAAGAAAATTAAAACAACGGAAGCCAAAACAACAGTATTCAAATTAATTAATATGACAGCCAGATATTTATTTGTTTTAAGAAGTTATTTTGGTTGCATAAAATTAGGAGGCCTTCAGAAGAAATTTTGTCTTTTAAAAGTAGACATTGGGAAAAACAGTACACATAAATCCCTATTTTAGTTCTGGTACCAGCCAATAATGAAAGAATTCTTTGAGCTGTTCATCAGATTTCTTGAGGAGTAGTATCCGGAGGAATATGGTTTCAGGGTTCACTGGTGCATTCTCACCCTTAGACTTGAATCCTTGTGTAGTTATTACTCTATTTTTGCGGACAAGCTTGACTTTGTCAAAGGTTTTATTAACAAGGGTGAGCATTGAAGAATTTCCCATTTCAAAGTCATCTTCGGTGACTCCTGTGCTGATGGGCAACAGCGAAAGGATCATGGGATTGAAACCACTCAATAATCTTCTGAAGGGCTGCAAAGCCCAAACTACTTGGGCGTGGAAAGTTGAAATTTGGCATGTAGGTTCTTTGGGAAGTGTAGGGGCGCACGAAGTTCTTACGGGAACATGAAAAAATGGAATTTTACGTTTTCCAGTTTGCGAAAGATAGAAACTTGACATTTAAAATGAGAATTTCTTTGAAGAAACTGAAAGCACTTCCCGAAATTCCCACGGGAACGAGAAAAAACTGAATTTAGACAGAGGGTAATGTTTATGCGCGTACGAAGTTAAGGTTTCAAAAACATCCTCCCAAACAAATATTACTCATGTTAAGTTCGAGATTTTTATTTTGTCGATTGGAATAACAGTGAGATTTCGTAAGCTTCCCGCGTTTATCAATGGGGTATCTGTTCTAAATTGTATTTGTCGCCTCGTTATCTGGTTACGGTTTTGAATTACACGCTGGAAATCGGTAATGTGATGTTACTTTTACAATTCATCATATCAAATAATGCCTAATAAAAATTAAGCTGACGCCAGTTCAACCAATGAAAATTAGTAAAATGCCCCTGCCATGACTATTCCACCATGGCATGGGCGTTAAAAAATTTCTGGGTATTTAGAAGGGGGGTTATTTTCGCATGAGATCAAGGGATTCGCATATTGATAGTGGAGAGGTTTGGGTAACCGAGCGGCGAGTACGGTCCAGATAGATAGTTTGGTTAGGCCACCTTGTCAGAAGACGGTCTAAAACATGATTTTATTTTAGGGACGAAATGGAGAACGCACCGAAAACTTATACAACCCTTCTTCCACTTGAATACATTAAATTTATTCATCAACACATTCGCCGAGTCCTCCGAAATCCTTGTACAGGAGCTCCGGGGCAAGTCGGAGGTCAAAATGTCCACATTCATTAACGTCGTCGTGCTGAAGATCCTGCATCGTAAATGAAACAACCTCAATACGCATTTCTCGCTAGTTATATTAATTTTCAGGTGCGTTAATGGGAATACCCGTTCATGATCACGACACTCAAGCCATTTCCCCGTTTAACAAGTAAGTCGGTCACCTCTCGTAATAGGACCTGTTTAGAGATCGTGTTATTTAGAGGTCATCTCGTCGTGCTGCAAAGATTAACACGGCCCTGGTACATACTCGACAATATTTACAAATTTTCGTCAATTTCCAAATACGAATCGACACAGAGATTGACACTGAAGGAGTTTGCGAAGAAGGTAAGACTGAACGAAAAGCGCCCGTAAAAATCGGTACAGATTTTAGACGAACGTCGCGCGAACGTCGGCAAAGGTGAATGGTGCCTTTTGGATTCGTTAATTAAAGTTTCAGAAACAAATCCGCACTTTGATGATAAGAACATTGTCGACGAAATATGCACGTTTATGCTTGCCGTAACGCACTAGCTGTGGCAAACCTGCAGAGGGTCTCATGGTCGATTTTTTAGGGCCAAGACTCCGTTGGATCGGCCACATCATTCACGCTGTACAATTTGGCGAAACATCCCGAAATCCAGCAGAATGTCGTGGATGAATTGGACGCGGTGTTTCGCGATTACGGAGGAATTAACGGGGAAAGTCTGAATAAAATGGTGTACTTGGAACAATGTATAAAGGAAACGTTAAGATTATACCCGAGCGTCCCAGTTATTTCTAAGAAGTTGGTGGAAGACGTCCAGCTAGGTAAGCTTGGATGTCTTCGTATACTCGCGCTGTTCACGTTGGGGCTGTTACAGGAAAGTACACCTTACCGAAAGGCTTAAATGTACTTATATCCCTAATTGGCATGCAGCGATTGGAGGACTACTACCAAAATCCAAACAAGTTTGATCCAGAACGATTCGCACCAGGCAATCAAAAAGGTCTAAATCAGAATGCCTTTATTCCGTTCAGCGCAGGACCTAGAAATTGTGTAGGTAAGCGTCCCCAGTTTCTTCTCAGGAATGTTCCAGAAGAACTTTTTAGGATTCTTTCCAATGATAAATGAAATACCTAATGAAGGTTTTTAATTCGCCTGCTTTGTTTCAGCCAATAAATTCGCGTTAATGGAAATGAAAGCTATAATCGCAATGGTTTTACGTCACTTTAAAATTACACTGCCTCCCGATTATCAACTGCAACTACGGTATAGGGTAACACTAAGGGCCAGGGGTGGAATTCGGCTTAGATTGCAACCACGAGAACAAAGTGATCTCCGACAATAGTGTTTGTATCGAGTTTACAAAAAATAAAGTTTCAAGTATGGTGTTATTCATTAATTTGGTGCTTCAATGTCTTACCGGTTCCCTTTTCCCCAAAAAATTGGTATAAATTGATATCCCACGCATCTACTGTTCCGTCCATCGGTCCAAGCGTTTGACAATTATCGTTTTCACGGACAGACGGACACCATCGACTCCCCTATAAAGCTTCCATCGCTTTGCTCTGCCGCTAAATAAATAAATAAATATCTTTCTTTACCTCCTCTGTTATAATAGAATTTATTGAAAATTTTCGGTAATTAATCTATTTCTTGAGTTGCTAATTACCTGTTCAGCAATCTATTTGCATTGGTCACGTTCTGATTATATTATTATGATAATTAGTAGATAATTATTAATTGTCATAACTGATTACTACCCATTTTTCGTACAGTCCGATTCACACGATTAAAGCGCAATCGTGGATACGAGAATGATGATGTTCCAGAATTATTATTATTTTGATTTTCTCGTAAACGGGAAGTGCACAAAATTTGAGGATTATCGCACACATTAGCACAATATTTTGACAATGTGATTGGGATGCCGATTTAGGGGTGCTAACTTAATCCACCTCTAAAAGAAATGTGAAAAGTATCATGAGAATAGGTAATTCAATTTAATTCAATTCAATTCATTTATTAGTCGTAATATTTAACAAAAATTATTATTAATAGGTACATAATACTATTAGACCACAGGCAGAGCCCAAAACGGTCCAGATAACTGAATTTTCTAATGTATAGGTTTGAGAATATAAATCTTAGATCTATAATAACTCAAATAAGTTTCTTTTAAATAAATTGCGTCTGTTGTGAAAGATATCTAAATTAGTATCATTATTCGAAATTAAATTATATAATTTCATGGAATACAAAAGTGGCGAGTTCTTATACGAATTAGATTTAGCCCAGGGATTATAAAACGTGTTGTAATTTCTGACATTAGCTGTTCTTGGAACATTAAATTTAATTTCGCATAGTAGTTCAGAAGAATCAATTAAGCCACGAATAATCTTATACAAAATCATAACGCTGGATATGTCTCTTCGCACTTTTAAACTACATATACTAGCTTCACCCCGAAGTATCACAGAAGGAAGATCTCTGGGGCAAACCTTATACAATTTTTTAAAATATAAATATCTAAGAAAAAAGTTTTGCACCTTTTCTATCCTTTTAATGTGTTTAACTGTATGTGGAGCCCATATAATAGAACAATATTCTAGTTTGATCTTACAAAAGCACAATATAACATAATGATTCCCTTTGTATTTCTAAAATGTTTAGTGTTTCTTTTTATGAACCCAATCATTTTGAAAGACTTACTTACTAAATAATCAATATGATTTACAAATGTAAAGTTATTATTAAAAACTACCCCGAGGTCTCTCACTGTGCAAACTGATTCAAGACGTTCATTATTAATTCTGTATTCAGTAGAGCACTTCGACTTTTTCCGAGAAATAGACATAACACAATTTATTATTAATACACCAGTTATTGAGCGCATCTAAATCTTTCTGCAAAGCCAATGCATCAAGAGCTGAGTTTATTTCTTTGTAAAGTTTCAAATCATCAGCATACAAGGGACAAGAGGAGGTAAAAATTTTTGGCAAATCATTAATAAAAATAATAAAAAATAGGGGCCCAAGCTTCGAACCTCGCGGAACCCCGTAGCCCGTAGTAGAAAAACTAAAAGAATCATACTTTAGAAAACGGACATAGCATTTCCTGGCTATTAAGTGGCTGCGAACTAGTTTTAGCAACGATAAAGACGCACCCATATTTTTGAGTTTTTGGAGTAACACATCATGATGGACAACGTCAAAGGCCTTTGAAAAATCGATATACACAACATCAATTCTACCCCTTGCGTCCAAATTTCTATGCACATAATTAGAAAACAGTAGTAGGTTAGACTTGGTGGATCGGCCGGGATAAAATCCATGCTGAGAGGGAGTTATTAAACACCTCACTCCGTCCATCAGCGACTTATAAATAACATTTTCAAATACTTTCGCAGAGCTGTTCAAAATTGATACGGGTCTATAGTTTGTTATTACATTTTCGGGACCTGATTTGTGAACTGGAGTAATCTTTGTCATTTTCCAAAGAGTTGGAAAGGTACCACTTTCAATTGATAAATTAATAATATATGTCAGTTTATCACAATTAACATCTTTTAATTGTTTAAGAAAAAATGTCGGAATTCCATCGGATCCACTACTCATTTTATTTTTAAGTTGGTCTATTGCTCTGGAAGTGACACTGTTATCAACAACTTTAAGGCAAAACTTATCTGAGTGTAAGTTGGATTCCTCACTACTATCATCATTCAACTTATCCAGATCATAACTCGAGTTCTCAGTTGGATGTACCGATTTAAAAAATTTAGCAAAGGTATCAGGAATTTCTGACCCCTTAAATTTGGCATTATCATAATTCATTTCATCCAACAGTTGATATTTTGACCTTTGCTGTTTATAATACTTATAAAAGTTTGTGACATCACTACTCACAGACTTCTCAATAGATTTGACATAATTATCATATGCTTCCGCTATTTTAAATTTTAGAATTTTCCGAATCTCCATAAATCTGCTGTCAAAATAACTAGTGCTTCCTAATGCTATGCTAATCTTATGTTATAAAGCACATGGGGCAAGTGTGGACCCACACTGTAGTGTCCACAGTGACCTTAGGGGTACACTATTCAGTAATTAATTTATAGTCAAAAATGATCATGTATTACGATGAATTAATTATCAACGGTCATTCGAGAGCCGCATGAGTATTTAATTTCCGATTTGGTAGGATCCTGGGTAGGATTGAATGTCGTTTCTTACCTTCACAGAAGAACGTAAACTTATGGAACTCGAAACAAAATCTGCACACACTTTTTGACACTCCACATTCACTATATCTCTCATAGGACGCCGCATTGCTGGCAATCTTCAGCCAATGGTGTAAATTGCCGAATGAACCAGTTGGCTGGCACCAAAATTTGAACGTCTTTCAAGAAATTATTCATCATGTCCACAATTTTCCCGTGGCCACACTAACCCCGGTCTCCTTTAAAAAATGCTACGCTGTTTTAATTTTTCATTAAGTTATTCTTTCATACCGAACCCAGAATTAAAAGCAACGGGCCCCTCACACCCCCTTAACACTAAAACCTTGAAGCTTCATCCTTAAAACTTAAGGCCTGAACGTTCGGTCTAAGAATTGTGGGCCAAAGCTAAAATTTTTTTTTGTCTGAATGACTAAATAGAATGCATTTTGGATGTTCAGGTTAATCCCTACATTACATAGCGCAAATCTTTAAAACTTTGGAAACCAACAAACAACCCTTGATCTGTATCTTGATGTAGTTTCCAAAAATGTTCAGCAAGTGCATACAAAATAATTTGTAAATTTTAAACATTTCCGTAAAATCCGGACATTTTTATAAAAAATTAAACAGTCTTCATAATGATTCCAAATACTAGAAAATAGAAAAAAAAATTAAAAAAATATTCTCTCATAAATTAACAAAGAATAGATAATACAAACATTTAAAAAATGAAAAATTAGAATGTCTGTATATTTTGAGACACTAAGACGTTGTTTAAGAAATTAAAAAATCCAAAAATGAAATCATTTTAAAAATCAGAATTTGGAGTTGGTAGTAATTCTAAAAAAATCATCATTAAAAAATTGTATTAACTGTATTAAAATGTTTCGGGGTATTTTTAATAATTAAGAAAATTAAAACACAACAAATGTACATGAACATGAATAAGAATTAAAAAATTGTACAAAAACCCGAAGAAGGTGTTAAAAACATTCCACGAGGTATTTGGACACTTTTAGTAATTAAAATGTCAGCTTAGAGTCGTTTTGAAGTAAAAAATTAAAATTGAAAACTAAATTTGAGATGGCGTAGGCTCCGAATTACAAGCCAAACTACTATCTCAATCCCCTATGAAAATGTGCTTCCCCTAACCCTGGTTGTTCTTGTCAAATAGTAAACCGTCATTTCACTCGTTTCAAAGTGAATCGAATTTCTTAAAACTCTCTATCAGGGCCGGATTAATGCATAAGCAGACTAAGCACGTGCTTAGGGCACCACCCTAATAATAATGAGAAAATGCGACAAAGGAAAAGGAAACTGAATTAATCTTAATTTTTTGTACAAAATCTTAAATAAATAATTTATTAAAAAAATATGTAATACTCTGGTTTAAACAATCAACATCCAACATAGCCTCCAACCCTAACCGGTAACATTACTTTCCCTAAATACGGGTCTTGCACTTACGATTTTTTCAAAAATTAAACTTTTTATAAACAGTCGCGGGGACACTAAAGCAATTAAATCGTCACCAGAGAAAAAGGAGGCATAGAAACCAAAAAGGCGAGGTTGTCGAGACCATTGGCCCTGGGGTGCTCCGCACTCAGCTATAAGGCCAATTTACACTATCGGTCCGATCACGTTGGGATCACGATCCGGCAGTAATATAGGGGTATTTCTATTTAAGGAACAATATTTTTTCTGGGTGCTTTTTTGGGGCACCCTGTATACTTACAAAATATGTACAATCCAAAAGCAAAATCGACCGGTCCGAGCATATTTACGAACACGCCTCCATTTCATTTTTATTGAATTTCTCTGTTATTAAATCACAACCCTGAATGTATGTATAATTTTACCAATCTTCTGGATGTATGTATTTTATCAATTTTAATTAGTCGATGCAAAGATTATCTTTGGTCGATGCAACGCAAAGAAACAAAAAGGGGCTTCAAAATTCTCACTACTTAGGGCCTCTCAGGGCATTAATCCGGCCCTGACTCCATATTCGATTCTTCTTCTCATGATGTTGGATATTTATGTAAATTTTCAGCCGTGCACATCTACAGTTTTTTTATTTGGAAAATGTAGACGTTTAATCGTCCCCCGACGCCCTTTGCTTCCAACGGTCAGGCTTTCGCTTTGCGGGCAGCAATCGAATCTTTTCCAGGTAAAAGAATTCATGGACCCGAGGCTCTTAGAATATTACATTTAATATGTGATCCTCTAATATTGTAAAAACCTCTGCAAAATGTCTTCTTCTACATGTTATATCCATGAAAAGCAAATAAAGGCCAATGGAGACCATGCGAGCTCCTAGGCTACACCTTTTTTTTTCTAAATCGAAAGAAGAAGATGCAACTGCAGAGAAACTACAAAATATCCCTGACGATCAAGTAGGTTTCTTAAACCTTTTTTTAAAGAATACTGAAATCCTCAAGCAATGGTTATCGGTAAAATGCGAAATGCACATTAATAGCCGAAATATTATTGGCACGTGATAGAATAATTAGAAATCCGTTCAGAAACATTTTCTGTTGCGCAGATAACCTTTACCTGAACTCTACTATCAGGTACAAGATAACTTTATACTTTCGCATGTCTTCAGTATTGCGATCGCCTAGACGTGCAACAGCGTGGTTTGTAAGTTTTCGACAAAAATAAATGGGAGAGGTTGAGCATTGAAATTTTAGGGTACTCGCGATGAACCCCTTAATCGTCGGTGAGGTGCTATCGTTTAGGGACCAAAATTGTAAGTGCACTCGCTTATTTCGGCTTGGATTCATGGTTTTTTGCAGACGATGTCTTCAATAACAATGTAAGTCACAACTTACGTTCCAAGGTTTCCGAATCGTGGAGATTTTTGAACAACTTTAACTCCCTAAATGGATACGAACAGGTGAATCTTCACGGTTTTGGTACCAAGGCTGACCAGGTCAGCAAAAATGATTCGAAAATGTCCATCGAGCTGGTTGTCAGCAATTTGGATCCTGCTATCGAGTATAAGAACGTATGGGCCATTTTACTGAACTTGTTTAAACAATTCGTGAAGGTCCTAAATATATCGGTAAACGTCCAACCGGATGGTTCACTAACTGCGAATGTAAAAGTTTCAACGCAGCACGAAGCACAATTGGCAATAACGCACTTAAATCATCAATGGATTGGTGATAAACGTATCGTAGTATCGCACTTGCATCCAATTCCAGATTACAATGAAGTGCGTTTCATTGTAATTAGTTTACTTCAGGTGGGTATCAAAGGTTTGATTTACCCTCTTTAAGAACCAATTTTAGAATGTTCCCGGGAATCAAATGCCTCTATTTAAGTTTTTCGAACTGGTACGTTCGCGTTATCACACCAGTGTTTCGGTGTCGGAGGTGAACAGGCTGAAAACCGTATGCAAAATTATTGATGGGCCGAATGGTCGCGTAATTAAATTGACGCAAGAAGCCAGCGGATATGGTCCTCTACAATACGATAGCGTAAGCCAATTTCCTGGTTAATGTGTTAACAATCCGTTACGCTTTTAGTCACCCCAATACTATTGTACCGTACATTGCCCAAACGGTTTGGAAGTTAAAGGCTGGGAAGGTGTTTCATTGCCCAACGTCACGATTTCATTAAAAAAATTTCAAAAAGAGGTGCTAGAAGTACTCTCCTCGCACACGGGGTGCATGCCACTACTAAGGTTCGCATATTGTGCCGAACGGTGGTGTTTAATGTAAAATTCAGTTTTCCAGTATGCTACGCAATGCAGTTTAAGAAAGCGCTACCAGAAGATGACAACGGTATCCCACTCGAGCACTTACTTACTTGCGTTTCTAATATTGAAATTATTACCAGTAATAATAATAAGAACGTTAAGTATGTTAAGCTGCGAAATAGCACCAAAGATGCAAAGCCAAAGGAACAACAAGAAGGTGCGAATAGGGGATGATTTTGGCACGCAACGTAACTTTTAATTTGCAGATCCTTTGGCCAAAACGGTTCCGGCGCCGTTTATTGAAAACGTCTCCGTGCTGTGTCGTCAAATCAGTGATTTATTGAAAACCGTTGAAAAATGTCAACTGCTCATCACGCGATTCGTGCCAACGTACCATCATCACTTTGGGCGTCAGTGCAAGTTGGCAGATTATGGTTTTACAAAGTTAACCGACTTATTTGAAGCGATCTCCCACTGTGTGCAGGTGAGAAAACCTCATTGACTAACAAAACTTGAAGAAAAGTGCAAGTGACAACAATATTTTTGGGCGTTAATTTTACTTAGTAACCAATTCCAGTTAGAATTATTTTCACCCGGATAAATCTAATATTGCTTTATCCCAATCGTCCTATCGCGCGCTTGCTCACTCGATGGCTCCATGTCCATTGATTTAAAATGGTGTACCAAAATAAAATGAACTATTGTTTGCCGTCGGCTAGCTTATTGATTACTCATTTTTTTACCTTTCTTTGGTGGTTTTACTTACTGTAGAGCTTTTTCTTTGCTTCTATGAAACTTACTACAACATTTTCCAACCCTTTTCCACCTCCCCAGCCAAAATGACACCAAATGGCCATATAAATGTATATTGTATACATAGCCACACCCTAAACCAATTTTTTACTCTCACTTTTATGAAGCAAACTCAGCAATGAATGAAACCTTGGGTTTGGCTGACTGATTTATTGAACAATTCTTGAAGAAAAACGAAACTTGAATCTGGACTAATTCCAATTTAAAATTGATTGGATTCTTTAAGACCAATAATTAATCAAAGCAACAAATTCGTTGTTTCACACTGAATCTTAAAGGCATTCAATGTTTACTTTGAATACTTAAACAGAAATAATTTAAAGTAACCTGGGACGACAGGTCTTCACGTTCATGGAATAGGTTGAAGCTCTTTATCTCTAGATAAACCTTGGTGGTGAGGGTAGTGATGTTATCTGTTAAAAAA
This sequence comes from Photinus pyralis, assembly GCF_008802855.1. Classification (NCBI taxonomy): domain Eukaryota; kingdom Metazoa; phylum Arthropoda; class Insecta; order Coleoptera; family Lampyridae; genus Photinus; species Photinus pyralis. The sequence goes on from NW_022170511.1 coordinate 46,824,466, forward strand.
AATGCATTTGGAAAGTTCGCCGACAAGAATTTTTATGGAAATGGTTGTTACTTCAAAGGGAAATTTTTCTTTTTATTACAATTTCTCGATTTCAGCGTTTGCCTTTTACTTGTGAGTGGAAAAGTTAACTTTCTTACTATTCCTAGAAACTGCTCAGTCAGCACTTGATCCAAGCAATGGGTTCGATTGAACTGAGTTTCAGTTTCAGTTACAATTTCGCCACTTTTATGTACTACTAGCTGACCGGGCGAAGTACCACTTTCAGAATTAATAAATTGTGTGTTCAGAATTAGTGAAGTTAGGTATATTAACTTTTTTATTTTGAGTGAAAATTCACGTGGTTCACTAAGCATCATAATTTGTTATTTTCCTGCATTATTCGTATGCGTTAATATCCTACGTGCTATTCCCAGCGAAGACAAGTCCAACATATCGAAAGTCATTAAAATGGGTACAGCCGCTCTTTAGTTAGAACGTCATTAACACATTTAGATTATCCTGTTTTATATATAATCGCAAATTTTCCCATTTTCCGGTTAAATTTTCGCATGTTTTATACCCTATGTCCTATTCCCAGGGAAGACTAATCCAACAAACCAAAAATCACTAAAATCGGTCCAGTCGTTCTTCAATGACTGATAAGATTGCAAAGATATTTCCGTCTTACTGTTTTATATATAAAACGACGTCAATTTTCCCATTTTCCGGTCAAATTTTCGCAAGTTTTTATATCCTATGTTTTATTCCCAGGGAAGACTAATCCAACAAACCAAAAATCACTAAAATCGGTCCAGTCGTTCTTCAGTGACTGATAAGACTGCAAACACATTTCGGTCTTACTGTTTTATATATAAAACAACGTCAATTTTCCCATTTTCCGAACAAATTTTCGCATGTTTTAATATCCTATGTCCTATTCCCAAGGAAGACTAACCCAACAAACCAAAAATCACTAAAATCGGTCCAGTCGTTCTTCAGTGAGTGGTAAGATTGCAAACACATTTCCGTCTTACTGTTTTATATATAAAACGACGTCAATTTTCCCATTTTCCGATCAAATTTTCGCATGTTTTTATATCCTATGTTTTATTCCCAGGGAAGACTAATCCAACAAACCAAAAATCACTAAAATCGGTCCAGTCGTTCTTCAGTGACTAATAAGACTGCAAACACATTTCGGTCTTACTGTTTTATATATAAAACAACGTCAATTTTCCCATTTTCCGAACAAATTTTCGCATGTTTTAATATCCTATGTCCTATTCCCAAGGAAGACTAATCCAACAAACCAAAAATCACTAAAATCGGTCCAGTCGTTCTTCAGTGACTGATAAGACTGCAAACACATTTCGGTCTTACTGTTTTATATATAAAAAGACGTCAATTTTCCCATTTTCCGGTCAAATTTTCGCATGTTTTAATATCCTGTGTCCTATTCCCAAGGAAGACTAATCCAACAAACCAAAAATCACTAAAATCGGTCCAGTCGTTCTTCAGTGAGTGGTAAGATTGCAAACACATTTCCGTCTTACTGTTTTATATATAAAACGACGTCAATTTTCCCATTTTCCGATCAAATTTTCGCATGTTTTGATATCCTATGTCCTATTCCCAAGGAAGACTAATCCAACAAACCAAAAATCACTAAAATCGGTCCAGTCGTTCTTCAGTGACTGATAAGATTGCAAACACATTTCGGTCTTACTGTTTTATATATAAAACGACGTCAATTTTCCCATTTTCCGATCAAATTTTCGCATGTTTTTATATCCTATGTTTTATTCCCAGGGAAGACTAATCCAACAAACCAAAAATCACTAAAATCGGTCCAGTCGTTCTTCAGTGACTGATAAGATTGCAAACACATTTCCGTCTTACTGTTTTATATATATCAAAAGACGTCAATTTTCCCATTTTCCGATCAAATTTTCGCATGTTTTTATATCCTATGTTTTATTCCCAGGGAAGACTAATCCAACAGACCAAAAATCACTAAAATCGGTCCAGTCGTTCTTCAGCGATAAGACTGTCTTAAATATATAAAAAGACGTCAATTTTCCCATTTTCTGGTAAAATTTACCATTTATTCAATTAATAATTCTAATAAGTTCGCGATAGTCGATAAATAATTTTTTTATGATACGTTCTCCCCAAAATACTTCAAGCCGGGCCCCACGTTGTTGATACTTCACGCGGTTCTTTTCACATTTGCTTACGTTTATTAATAATAATTCATTTATTATCCACAGTCAAGCAACGTCCTCTCCGTAACCTCTCGAAAACTTCGCTCGTTAATAAAAACGTCCATATTCCACATTTTCAAACTGTTTTCCCTATTTATTTCAATTTTTTCTCATCAAACATACTGATAACTACGTATTTTTCTAATTAGAAAAAAATTAGGAATTTATTGGTGCAAAGAAATATTATTCTGTACCTGAGAGCCAAACTGTATTAACTCCATTTTTTTTCAAATCGGTATTAAGTTCTCTTCCTACTAAACGAGACTCGCTTTTTCACATGGAATATAGTATTAAGTCCTATATAATCTACTTTTGAAGTTGGCCAAAGTTAAACAGTATTATATCAATAACCTTTTCCGAGCAAAATAGTATTATGGAGTTAATATTGTTAAAGAAACTTACATGTGTGGACATAGTACAGTTTTCAGTGCGTTGATGTTGTGTAGAAGTGCACGTGTGTTTATTACTCTGCGAAAAAATGGCAAATAAGTCAAGAAAAATATTGGAAGTCGCTTTTTTACACCGTGCAATCATTAAAAATAATAAATAAATAATTTCAGAATACATTAGTATTTTATTGTCCATATTAACTCCATTTTCATTTTTCAAAAAAGTATTTAATACAGTTTGTCATTCGAAGTATTAGGGCCAAATGGTATTAACTCCATTTAATTGACTTTTTAATAACTTTCTTTGGCAAAAATAATGAACATTTTTGAAAATTAGAAAAGGGAAAATTTAAGGACATCCACATTTTATTTTTGAGTTTAATTTCTTTTTTAATAGTTATTAAATAAATATTTTGTATTAATTTTAATGTCTTATAAATTTTCAAATCGCTCTGCTGTAAAAATGTAATTTTTTTGAGCAAATACAGTTTGGCTTTCAGGTACAGATTTGAAAAAACATTAATGCTGTATATCATAAAAAGCAGGATAAAAAGTAAGCAGGCTATGGAAGATATAAAATATCCCCTTACTCAGTCAGAGACTATTTTTACATAACTTTTATTCTTTCTACTTTTTTGATACTGTATTTTTGGATTACAGTAGCAATACAAACTCCACATTTTTTTTATCAAGTTACTAAATTAACTGTTAATCTGGATAGATTTGGAATGAATATTTTTATATTTTTTGGTCTATTGATCTTCTGCATTACTACTTCAATACCATCGTATGGCCTACATACATTACTTCATTCATAAGAAATTTGCATTTAAATTTATTGAAGTTGACCCTTTATACTTTGGCACGGTTGAGGACCTATTTCAAAGTTTCATTGTGACTTTCAATTGATTTTCCGTAAATAATTAATTTTGACACCAGATATACCCTCAAAGGTATCTGTTGGCATGAAAAATTTCTGGTGGTTTATAGTTCACTCAAAGATAATCCGTCAACAAAACCAAAATATATAATGTATCATACATTTTACAACCCTCTCAATCGAGGATCGTGAATTTCTAGAAAATTACGTAAGTTTAAAACGAGTAGGAAATTTACTCTTACAGGGACAATTGCAATGTTACTCATAAATTATTCCAACATAATGTATCAAAGAAGTAAAAGTGTCAGGTGTATTACAAAAGTTTCAACCCCTAAGGTCGCGGATTGCTATACATGTACAAGAAAGTTTTCTAATATAAATACATGTAATTTGCAAACGGTTTGGGCATTCATTTTTCAAACGCAATAGGAGGGTTCTTTGTAAACCATTTAAACATAATGGATGAATAAGAAACAGAAATATTTAAAGTACCACAAAACCCTATAATTGAGGATTGATATACACGTGAGAGAGAAATTCTAAAAAAATGAATTCAAGTTGGAGTGAAGTAATGGAAATTGACTGTCAACTCAAGCCAAGTATTTATATTTATTTTATACATATGTTACATTGACGTTTTCAATGAGTAGGCTAAGTAGATAAATAGATAGATGACATCTGTATTTCTTATTTCAAATGGGATGCGGAGCACGATATAAAATGACGTTTACAACATATGGCAAGTTTCTATAAAAACGTACGCGACGGTAGAACCTAAGCTTACTATTTTCGACGTCTAAATTAAATTGAGAACTGAATTATCATTTACATAAACACTACGTTTTGCTTAGTAACTAGAATTCACTATGTGAACCAGAAGAATGTTAGACATAAATCAATCGATTTTCATTGCAGCATTTCTATAAAATTCTGATAAGATTTTAGGATATGGAGAGAAAAAGATGATCACATTAACACATTCAGTCCAAGTGCGCCGTTTCACATCCGACTTACTGCGAGTGTTGAAAGGGCAGTCGCTACAAAGGGTCTCCTTCGTTAACTTCCCGGCAGCTTACGAAAAGGTTTTTCATAAGACTTTCAAGCCCGCCGAGTATGGGCTGTGCGACCTGGAAGATCTACTGGCGGAAATTCCCGATGGAACCGTAACTGTGGACGAAGTGAACACCATCGCTATACCAAAACGGGAGCAGACCGCCGAACAAGTTGAGCGCACAAACCAGTTCAGATCCGAGGTTTGCCCATATCAACATTACTTAAACTTACTTGGCAATTGCAGATAGAGGAATTTTTGTGTCAGTCGCCGTACTGCTCCATACTATTCGATAAGTTCATACCGGCCTATCACAGACACTTTGCGCGTCAGTGCAAGGTCTCGGATTATGGTTTCACAAAGCTCGTGGAACTGTTCGAGGCCATTCCAGAGACGGTCGAGGTAAGTTCGGTCCCGTGGTACTTTGCCGTAATGTTTCTAACAGGTGGAGGAAGTGTCTGACACAGAACGTAGAGTGAAATTGAAGCTTCAGACCGCTTTGGAAGTCCTCGGTGGACAAATACGTTCCTTAATCTTGCAGTCTAATTTCTCTACCATTCTAATTAGTGAAATGGTCGATGTGTTTAAACAAACGCACGGGTATACTTTGAAAGCTCTGCCTTACCAATGTCAAGACTTGACAGAGTTAGTACTCAAACTAGACGATTTTATTCAGGTGAGTTGCTTCACGAGATTGAAGAAGAATTACAGGTGTCGTTGCAGGTCACTTACAGCAGATCAGCACCTCTGCTCAGTGTCGTAAACGTGGATAACCAAGTGTTGGAGATCCGAACTTGGACACTACTGAGACACCCCCCCTACAAATGTGGCCTGAGCAAATTTAAATATGAGTATCGCATAAGATTTTTGACTAACCCAGGCAGAACACAATCTTGGCCACAACTTGGCGCAATAATGGCCCAATGTTTATATATTGTTTAATATAAACCAATATTGACCCAATCTTAGTGCAATAATATTAACCAACCATCTAACTAAGTCCTCGAGTCGGATATTGTAATAATATTTACATAATAATGAGAATACTATATAGAAAATTAAATATTAATGTAATATTGTACTATCAGTATAAAAACACTGACTTATTATAAATATTCTCCTGACGTACAAAATTCGCCATGATGACAATATTGTCACTAGAAACATTAGAACAATATTGTATTCTCAAGGTTTTCCTACATTAGCCAAATCATTATTCGCTAATATATAGACAATATTGAATCTATATCAAGTTATTTAGATTTATTACCAATCTTTTTCTAATGTGGAAATTTGGCGATGATGCCATTATTGTAATTAGAAATATTGGAACAGTATTCATTATCAACGTTTGCCAAATCAATATTCGTTAATATATAAACAATATTGAATTTAGATCGTATTAGTATTGGTATTAATTAGGTTTATTAACAATATTTTCCTAATACAGAAATTTGGGAACATTGCCAATATTGTAATTAAAAATATTGGAGCAGTACTGCATTCTCAATGTTTGCCTACATTATGCCAAACTTAATTTGCTAATATATAGGCAACATTGAACAAACATCGTTAGACGGGTAAACTATAGATCGGCGAATCGACCCGACAAGGACCCGTCGTGCACGCAGCACGTGTGTGGCGAAGAAGGAGAAGTTTCGTTTCGCATTCGCGTCGCTTGGCCTTGGCTCTCCTTTCGTTGTTTGAAAAGATCAGCTGACAGCTTCACGTTTAATTTGTGCATAATTATTATAGTAGAGTGTGCTGCAATTTCAAATTTACATACTAAGTATTTTGATTCTTCAATTTCAGGTAAGTTGTTTTTTTATTACAATTTGTATTTATCTAGTAACAGCAATTACGGATAAGCCATAAGCATAATGTTAATAACGCAGTACTTGCATTACATGGTGCAATAAACTGCTTTTTGCGTTTCCATAAAATGGCGTCATAGGTTAAATGCATTTTACGCAAATAGCGTAAATCGTGTGCATAACGGAATAAATAATTAGACATGTCGCAATAGTGATGCTATTAGTGGTTACGTCGATCGCGAAATTCGAATTGCAGGACGGCTGTTTTTAGAGTCGAAGTTATTGACCCCTATCGCCCTATGCATTAAGTATCACTTTTAAATAAGTCCTCTTTATGGGCATATTATACTGACCTTATGCGAAATAAATAAGCATATCGACCCTCTGATATCGAAACGAAATACTCATTACTTAGCTTTACAACAGAACAGAGCAATAAGCGTTAAATAAAATCCATTAATTGTGTTAGAACTGAAAATTAAAAAAATGTCTACAATATTTACACTTTACGGTTGGTAGTACCGTATAATCATAACCTTATTCATTGTGTTTACATTTTCCCATTACTAGATTTTTCGTTTACTTGCATTTAAAGTGTGTTTTTTTTTTGGATTTGTTTTAATAATAGTAAGTAGTTTTCTAACTTTAAAGGCAAGAACGAAAATCTAGCAAATGGGAAAATGTAAACACAATGAATAAGGTTATGATTATTCGTTACTACCAACCGCAAAGTGTAAATATGGTGGACATTTTTTTAATTTTTAATTATAACATAATTAATGGATTTTATTAAACGCTTATTACTCTGTTTTAAAGCTAAGTAATCACTGGTTCGATATAAGACGGTCGATATGCTTATTTAATTCGCATAAGGTCAGTATAAGCCCATAAAGAGAACCTATTTAAAAGTGATACTTGTTGCGGTTTGCACCGACAAATTTAAGCTGTGCTTAGCTTAAGCGTGGCTTAAAATCCATGGCAACCATTGTCTCAATAATCGTTGTCATGGATTTTAAGCTACGCTTAAGCTAAGCTCATCTTAAATTTGTTGGTGCAAACGGCCATATGCATAATTGCATAGGGCAATAGGGGTCAATATCTTCGACAGTAAAACGACAAAGTCCTGCAAATCGGATTTTCCGCTATTAGTGATGTGATGGGTTAACTCGAGTGAAAAACTACTTGAGAATGCAGTGGCGTAACAATGCGGCCACAGGCCCGTGTTCTAAAATCAAACCAGGTCGCAATAAATTAGATAAATATTAGTGTCTGACCGAATGTTCGGCTTCGGCGGAAATTCGGCTTCGCCCCAAAAAGTGGCCGAAGGCCGAAGCCGAAACTTGAGTACTGAGGATTGATTATTATCGATGCATTGTGTTTGGTATCTCAATAAAAACATTTAGAACAAAATTTTCTCCACACCCAATTTCTAAGTTGGTCGGAAAAACTAGTTCTCTGCAATTATTAATAAGCTCAGTTTTTCTTCCATTCACTTTCGGCCTTTGGATTCGGTTTCGGCCAATTCACCTTCGGTCGGACACTAAAAATACTTAAAAATAAAATTTTTGGAATTTACTACTTTAAAGATTGCCGATTAACAAACAGAGATTAGATAAACAAAAATTAATCATTTTTTACAAAATATATGAAATCTTTAAAACTACAAAATATGTAATTTATAAAAAATGCTGCATTAAAGAAACATTTTTTATGTTTTAACAATTTTGTTCTTGACTGCAATCATTAATAGACAAAAATTTTTCTAAGGCCAGAATCTTCCTGCTAAAGCTATTAAAGCTGGAATAATTAAAATGATATAACACGCAGTTATAAATTAAAAAAAACAAAAAAAAGTATCAAAATTCCGAATATTTGGCGTATAAATCTGACTTTGCTGGAAAAACACTTCGTCATAAAGCAATAAGATATAAAACTCAAAAAAACTTTTCTTTTTGTTAGTAGCTTTGAAACATATGTAGTTATCGACCCTTTGAGTAGGTTGAGAAGTATATTTTTATCTCGATTTTTATAAACCAAATATATAATGAAAATAACATCTGACAAATTTAAACGTTAAATAACTCATTTTATTTATTTAAAAATAACGCAACACAAGTGGTGCAAATTTAAATAAAAAGCAGTGTTGATTGTTGAATCTGTTGAGGTTTCAAATAAATTTGTAGTTAACGTATTATTTGTGGATTTGTTTTTTTACATAAGAAAATAAAGCGATTCGAATTATTACTAACTATGAATAATAATTTTAAATAAATTTTATATAGCTAGTGTACTACTAGTAAAAAAATCTACGGTTGTGAACACAATTACCGACCCTATTAAAATTATAATTCTTGACTCTTTGTGTTTCGGGTAATAAACAACGATCAGTCAATAATGAGTTTCTTCACAACCTTATAGCGCGTATAATGTACTATTAATTTGGAACTCCTTTTTAACTGTCTGTAAGGATGTCTAGTGTGTTAAAAAACACATTTATTAGCACCGTTTTTAATGGGTTGTATTTAAAAATAATTTTATCAAAAAATCTTTTTGGTCTTGGTGTTCATTGCTTTATGAGAGCTGTGCTTGTTCCTTATTTTGGAGCTAAACGTCCCGCTTTATTTTTATCCGTATTTTTTAATACTTTCTAAGACGTATTATCATGTTATTGTTAGTTAAATATTTTTCTGTGTTTTTTTTTGTAAGAGCATAGAGCCTTCAATATTTTTATAACTTTGTTTGCAAAACACTGTATCAAATATGACTAATTGACTTTTATAAACATTTTATTATTTTATATTATTAAATATTAATATGACTTTTGCAGAAGTTTTAACGTTACAATATACTTTATACTAAAATTTATCTAAGCAAGACGGGCAGGCAGGTTTACATACCACCAGGGAATTTTTGGAAAAGTACCCCTTGAAATCACATTTTAAAGCATCGCCTAAGAAACATGAGGCAAAAATTCAAAGATTTCTTGGGAATTATTTTAAGATTACTTTTATCTTTTGATGATTTTGTACTACCGCTATCCTCCAAAGATACACCATGTTACACTTCATAAAAAATGTCAGGTTTTTTATTTTTATTGCTAAACTAAACCATTTTGGTACACGTCACTAATGGTAATGGATTAGTAAGAGTTAAAACAAAAAATATTACGTTTGGTACATAACTTGTGTAGGTATCCTTTTAACTTTTGGACTAAGCGGTATTCCAAAAATCCATACACCTTAACCTTAGCCTAATGACTAAGCTGCTTTTATTTTATTAAGCAATTGGTACACAATTACTATATTTAGGAATACTTATTACTGTTTTAGACATGTCAAGATCAAGGAAAAGTATGCACTTAAAAAGATTATTAATAAAAGAAAAAGAAAATTATGTTACGCCCAACAAAAAAGTTAAATCGAATTGCTCAACTGACCATCCTAAAACTGAAATTTTCGCATCGCCTCCTGGTCTTGCTAATATTCACAATTTAAGTACCTTTGAGCAGTTAGGCGATGGTATTACTGACGAAAGTCCTAATGAACACCATTTGGAAAGTATTGTACCTGCTGAAGGAGTGTACTATTCAGAGCACAGCAATGACGTTGAGAACTCAAATATCAATGAATGTAGTGCATATGCATCGACTCTCATTGAAGAAGACAATCTCTTGCACAATCTTCAAATATGGGCTTTAAATGAAAAGGTGAATCACAACCAATTAAATAGTTTATTACGTATTTTGAAGCCTCATCATCCGAACTTACCGCTATGCAGCAAAACTCTTTTGGGCACACCACGAAAACTTGTATATAGAAATATGGCTTCCGCAAACAAAAGTAATGGATTATTTTTTTACTTTGGCATAAAAAATCGTTTAATCGAAGAACTTAATAACGGTCTTGACAATATAATCGTTAAAAAAAATGACAAAAATATTTTAGAACTCATTTGCAATGTAGATGGGCTACCTATATATAAAAGCAGCTCTCTACAATTTTGGCCCATTTTAGGGCTACTTTATTTTAAAGGATTCAACCCAAAACCATTTGTAATAGCCCTATACAAAGGAGATAGTAAACCTAATGATATGGAAGAATACCTTCATAAATTTATTGTTGAATTAAATGATCTTTCAACAAGTGGATTTGAACATAATAACAAAACCTATTATGTAAAACTGAAAGCCTTAGTATGTGATGCTCCTGCGAGAGCAGCTTTGAAGTATATAAAAAATCACAATGGCTATTTTTCTTGCGAACGATGCAATGTCAAAGGTGAAAGGTTGGAAGGAAAGATCGTTTATCGCTATAATGAAGTTGGTTGTTCTCTTCCACGAACAGATTCAAATTTTGTAGAACAATTGCATAAAAATCATCATTTGGGTGTGTCTCCTCTTCTAAAAATAAACAATTTTGGACTTGTATCGGGAATTCCTTTAGACTATATGCATATGGCATGCCTTGGAACCATGCGTCGGCTACTAAATCACTGGTTTAAAGGAAATATGTTATTTAGAATTGCTCCATCTATGCGAAAGGAAGCTTCACGAAGAATGCTAATTGTTAGAGACCAAATGAGTGTAGAGTTTAATCGGAAACCTCGGATAATTGAGGAACTGGACAGATGGAAAGCGACAGAGTTTCGTACATTCCTTTTATACATCGGACCATTCATTCTTCACGATCTTTTACCTCCTGCTATGTACAAACACTTTTTACTTTTGTTTAGTGCAATGAGAATATGTTGTAGAGGAGATTTTAGAAACGATTTGGGTGCTATAGCTAAAAAGTGTATTAGAAAATGCTGTGGAGATTTTGAAAAAGTTTACACACCAGAGGAGCCAGTTTATAATACTCATTCCCTTTTACATTTAGTTGAAGACAGTGTTAATAATAATGAAAGTTTAGACAAAATTAATTGCTTTGTTTTTGAGAACTACTTGGGTAAAATTAAGAAAATGTTACGTACACCGAACAAACCATTAGCTCAAGCATGTATGAGACTGGCAGAAGAGAGAAACAAAGGATTTAAATACAATACCGTTAAACAAGGTGTTACCATAATTAAAAGAACATGCAATAAAATTATTCAGATAAGTGTTGAGGACAAATATAAGTTAAATGTTGCGAAAGATTGTGATTCTCATGTGATCTTAAAAAATGGGAAAGTAATGAAAGTTAGGGTAATTTTACAAACAAAAGATATGCCTATTCAATTGAAGGGTCCCATATTTCAATCTTGCTGGGATGTTTTTGACAGTCCTATTAAGTCATCCAAGCTAAACGTTTTTAAAGTAAAGGACTTATCCACTTTTGAGTTTGTGGTAGGAGTGGATGATGTGTCTACAAAATGTATAATATTACATTTAGAAAAGGCATTATTTCCTGCATATGCGATTGGGTTATTACATCATTGTTAAAGGGTGAGTGGAGAAGTACGTATAGATCCCAGGTTAAGTTTTTTCTGAAAGCGTTGTCCATTTACCGCACCAACACAAAGCAATTTTCTTGTGTTTCTATTTGTTGGAACATTCAAAATTTGACCATTCATATTTCCAAAAAATTGCTCTGCGATAATGTAGTGCGTAAATTATGGAAAATGCTATTTTTGTTGTATTCAAAAAGTGATATTTTCTAATGATCAAAGTTTTCTATTCAAACATCTAGATATACAAGTGTCATTAAATTGCCTTTGTATATTTATTTATATTTACATGTGTTGCACAGAAGTAAATATTTGTATACTTACCAGTTGTTATTACATTTTTAGGGTACAAATTTTTACTAAAGATCAACCAGAAAGGATGGGAACATGGGATATTGTAATATGGGAGAAGGAGAACGCTGTGGGGTATGTCCCATCATCATGGGCTGTTGATGAGACAAACACCACATACCTATGGCCAAAGGTACCACGTCAAAAACTACAAAAATTAATTGATAACTGCGATGACCCAGATGCTAACATAAATTATATGGAATGTAACGCCACTTACAAAGGAACCGTTACAAACCTAGCGATGGCAAAAAGAAAAACCAACATGCTAATGTACACATCTAATGTTGATGATACCGAATCGGAAAGTAGTAATGAAAAAGTACGAAGTGCACATGTTACCAGTCAATTGATGAAAAATGTATACGTGGTAGAAAAAGAACCACTCGATAATCGGTATGGTTCTGAGAAGTCTGTAGAATCAGTGTCACCTTCGCCTTCTTTCCAGGTTGAAGCAATTCCACTAGGTAATAATTTCATTACTTACAGTTATAATTCCATATGTATGAATTTTATTACAAATTAAATTATTCTATTTCTAGATGGGGGTGCTAATGAAAGTTCTACCACAGTTCATACAATTTTAAAAGCGGTTGCTGCTATAAAGTTTGACATAACCGAAATTAATAAGAAAATCGGCAACATTTTAGCTGAAGTAAAAAATATTCATGTAACCCATAACATTCCAAGTTTACAATTAGATAAATTCAAAGTTCCCATTGAGTCAGTTCATGAGCTAGAAGATTTAAATGGAAAACTAAATGATGCAGGCTTGTTCAACGAATTGGTAAATAAATTATTGTGATTTATGTTCACCTAATAGTTATTATATTTGTAGGCAAAAATATTATCATTGGTGGGAGGACTTACTCTAAGAAAAAATGTTCACAGCATTATTAAACGTTTACTGGAAAAAAACCTTGCTGTACTATATTCTGCCAAAGGCAAGAAGGGAAAGAAGAATTTGTCAACATTAATAAAAATTTTAGAAGCTATTTATGGTAATGTATTAAATTTGAAGTCATTTTTATCTCCATGCCAAAATAAGTGTAAACTTAGTGTATCTAGTTATTTTATTTTTTGTAGTGTAAATTGTAAAAATTATTTGTTTGTAACCTAATTAACTGAATCAATTATCTTGGTAGTCGCATAGGTAGTGGGTTTTGTTTATTTGCACTGCACTATGTTGAACTAGTTAGTTTATGTTTGTTTTCAAAATTGACAGTCTTGGAACTATTTCGCTAAACAAACAAAACATTTCTTTTAAGTCCCATGAACGTTTATGATCAAAAGTTGTCTTAATATTATGAAATAACATACTTACTTGTAAATTTCTTACTAACTTTATTTATTATTGCAGTGGCAGTAAGGGTAAATTACCCAAATGCAACAGAGCAAGAGATCCTAAGCAATATTAGTTCTGCTCTGGCAGGTGCAGCAGATTGGGAAGGTGGAAGAAAAAGTAGAGCACCAGAAGGTAACTTTACACCCTGTGTAAGAATGATAAGTTAACACAATATTATTACAGATAAGTCGGAGAAGTCATAGAAAATAGAAGTTATCTACAAAAGTCTCAAGAAAAGAGCAGCATTTTTTTATTATAGGGGTACATTTTTTTTTCTCTTATTGGTACATTTTTTTACATTCTTAAACAGTTACTTTAGTACAAATAAGTAAGCTATTCACGTCGATATTTTTTTTGTTAGCCGAGCGTCAAATGTGGCACGTCAAATGTTTAATTTTTAAATATTCCATTTCAGTTTCATCATGAATTAGAATTAAAATTAATTTAAATTAATTAACGCCCTTGTCATCAATTACGATATGAAAATGTAATGTTATTGCATTGCAAATAACACTATTGCCAACAAATATCTCGTATATGAGATTCAAAAATGATTGTGAATGGCTTATAGCAATTCATTTTGTTATAAGGTTTAACTTTTGATACCTATGTTAACTTGGTGTAAATTATGTAAATGCTTCAATATTACTATACATAATATATATATATATATCTATTAATAGTTTTTAAATATTGCGTCGAACTCCATTTCCAATAACCCACCAATATTATGAAATAATGGACAACAATGTTGCACCTATACAAATATGCATTACTATTCTAATATTATTCTTCAATATATATGAGTGTACTTTTTTGATATATCATGGTCATCGAGTTCCAATAATCAGTCAATATCGTGTAATAAAAAAAACGATGTTGCTGATATATAAACGCACAATATCACTTCATTATTGGTGTTCAGTATGTATGTGTATAGTTTTTCAATCTTTCATTAATATTGAGTTTGAATATATATACAATATTGCAGAATGTTCACATTTTGCCATTGGTGCAATATTGCGTTTTAATATCTTGCCAATAAGTTTAAATATTTGGTCAACATTATATCAATATTTCTGTTCTGCTTGG